>NW_011967241.1:2104784-2150775 GCF_000949405.1 Vollenhovia emeryi | reverse complement strand
AAACAGCAAGCATTCTAAAGTTTCATTTAAAAAGGAATTAGTATGCAATATATAAATCGATTACCTATTAATTGACGCGCGAATACAACTGTCGAAAGAAGTTAATAAAAATTATATTACATATAAATGTATGTATAGACAAAATCGAGGACATTTATTTGCGAAAAATCCGGAATTTGCTAGTGTCTCTTTGGTATGACAGCTATCGGCGGTTCTGTTATACCTCACATTCCATTCGTGAAATGTCACGCGAATAGCTACCGCGTCAGTAGCCTAATGCACTCGAAGAATTCATCGTTTCTCAGGAATTTCCGTATGTCCCGTCGTACAAGCTTGACCTAGTGCACTGGATATCAATCGGCCACTTTAACTTTGAGATTTAAAATATCGAGTTGCATTGTGTTATAAATCTTGTGTTTTATTTTTCATCGTCATAATCGCTGTATTTCTCTTTGAATAATTATAAAGTAATTTTCGCTTTCTTATCATTTGTCATATTATTTATCATTTTCAATATATAATTTTTATCTATAAATCTTTACAAGAATACAGAACATGTTATGAATACACTGTAAGAACCACAGAAATGTTGGCACAATATATGTTTATGTAATATTTAAAAAAAAATGTATATGTATACTATTACATATACATATGTATGAATAAAAATATGAAAAATATATTTTTAATTCAATCATTTTATTATAACTTAAGTCAATGCGAAATAAGCAATAAATTTAACTTTTTATTTTTTTTTCTTTCTACTACGATAATTCTACTATCATAATTACTGGTATATATGTATCTCCTTATAAATTTTTTAATGCAGAATACGTTTAATTTATAAAATATAACTGCACATCGCACGAAGTTTGATAATAGTGTGAGTTTGTTGTTTATTGCAAAAATGGGTGGATGTGCAGCCCCACTTTGCAATAACACCTCGAGAAAGGGATACGCATCGAAATAATTAAAATCAATTACGATAACCTGTAGTTTGTCAAACTATAAAACTGGATTAAAATTGTCAATTCAAACTTCAGTGGGAAAATCATCAACATGGCGAACCAATCAGAAGCTGGATACCGCATGTCCAGACCCTGATTAGAGGGTCTCTACGCCAATCCATGGATGTAGGAATACGGGTTACCCGTAACGGGTATTTCCTACGTTCATGCCCAAGCACGATCACGTCACATGCACGTCACATGTTATTCGTAATCGCGCTCGTGTCGTTGTGGGTTGAATTTGCGCGGTTTTTCACCATGTGAAATGGTGCGAGCGAGAGGCTCTATATAATCTCGAGCATTCTTGAGTGGCTTTGAGTTACAGATACAGTAAGACAAGTAATTTTTGGTTCGTTTAAGACACGCTTCTCCACAAACATGGCCAAGAGAAAGAGTTTGATTCGAAAGCGGGGCTCCAGCCGAAGAAGCTCCACCGGTTCCGGATTTCTCGACCCTGACACAAACATCGTCGGTGAAGGTAGGAATATCCGTCCTGCGTCATTGCGCCCGGTGATATTAATATCCGTATTCATAGTCGTTCCTCAATTCTCAAGGTTAGTCTGTCTTTGTCTCGCTACTACGTTTTACCATACGCGAGACAAAGACAAACTACCCTTGAGAATTGAGGAACGACTATGAATACGGATATAAGTGTCACGAGCGAAGTAAACCTCGATGAGAATTCACTGTATTCTTTGTTTCTGCAGAACGAAACTTTTGGTGGGACGACTTGCAGGAAGACACGCCACGGCATTCCATGATTTTCGGTGTAAACGAGACGGACAGGCAGCTGAGCACCGGCTCGAGGCTGGTACTTTCTGATTCGAGTTCGCGGGAATGGTGGAAGAACTTGTCCCCTGAGAGCGAGCAAACTGCTTCACCCAACCCGAGATTGAAACGCAATCTCAGTGCAGGTACAAGTCGACGGAACATTTAACTTTGCGTTATGAGAGCCAGTTTCACAAACGTTGGGTAACTGCTAATCGAAGGTTAATCGAGTCTCCCTCTTCTTAGATAACAAGATAGAAAAAGATAGGAAGTCGACTGAACTCTGGTTAAGGCCGGTATTGCATTTGTTGCAATAGAAAAGTTGTCGAGTCTTCAGAAGTTTTCTATTCTGCAGCCAGTCGACACGCTTGAAAAATTTGTCGTACAACAAATGTAATATTAGGCTAACCGTTAACCGACGTTTGTGAAATTGGCCCTAAATATCATAATACGTTATCTTTTGGCGATAGTACTTTACAAGTATCGTAATACGTGTTATGTTTTTAGAGATAGTTAAAAAAGGTGTAATCAAAACTTCGACGTCCGAGTCGGAAAAAGAGGTCTCCATAAAAAAGCGTAAGGTTCAACTGAAAATGAATAGTAGGAAGAGTACTGGCAATGCCTTTTCGACAGCTTTGAACGATACCGACGTAACAATTCCAAATTCACGGAAGAAACGAGCGAACCATTCTGACTCCCACAGCAACAGAGAAGTCTTACAGGAGAAATTGCAGGAGGACGAAGAGGACAATAATTTGAGTTTGACTGGGCACGTTTTAAAATCAAAGCCAAGTATTTCTCGCAGGAGGAGAGGTGACAGTACAAAAGATCAGAATCCCTTTCAGGATGTACTGACTCAAGATAGTGCTTTGAGTCACAGCGCCACAAGGAAATCGGTCGCGCTCGAGAAGGAATCCTCGAGGCATTCGATACACCAAAATATTAATGCAAGTAAAGATCTGACTGACGATCGAAGTAAAGAGGTCTCCATAAAAAAGCGTAAGGTTCAACTGAAAATGAATAGTAGGAAGAGTACTGGCAATGCCTTTTCGACAGCTTTGAACGATACCGACGTAACAATTCCAAATTCACGGAAGAAACGAGCGAACCATTCTGACTCCCACAGCAACAGAGAAGTCTTGCAGGAGAAATTGCAGGAGGACGAAGAGGACAATAATTTGAGTTTGACTGGGCACGTTTTAAAATCAAAGCCAAGTATTTCTCGCAGGAGGAGAGGTGACAGTACAAAAGATCAGAATCCCTTTCAGGATGTACTGTCTCAAGATAGTGCTTTGAGTCACAGCGCCACAAGGAAATCGGTCGCGCTTGAGAAGGAATCGTCGAGGCATTCGATACACCGAAATATTAATGCAAGTAAAGATCTGACTGACGATCGAAGTAAATTGGTGAGAACGCTTCAAGCAACGCCAGAGAAGGGTGATTCCTCGAATTTATTAACTTCGAACGTCGAGAACGCGGCGCTTGAAAGTAACGCTGAAGAGATTGATCAGAGCAGCGATGAAAGCGAAAAATATGAGAAACTTAAATCCCGTTTTATGCAGCGCGCGCGGAAGAGCATAGGAAGAAATGCCTTTGCAGATGCTTTAGTTGACGCAAATGTATCTACCTTTGATCCGAATAGGGAAAACGATGTGCAAAAGTCTCCATTAATGCAACAAGCTTCGCCCTTGTCAAGAAGAGCTGTCAGCAGATCTAAGACTAAGATCGACGCAGCGCACGAAAATTCACCGATTCGTAAAAGTCCAAGAGTGTCTCAAAGTACGACTAAGAAGCAATCATTAAACGTACCATCCCAAGCCAAAGATATAACTGAAGCAACATCAAGCAGTACGTTGATGTCAGATAATGATGAATTCCGCAGGAAGAAGTCTGTATTTTTAAAGCCAAAATCAAGAATAATTACAAGTTCAACAAGTTCCAACGATAAAGTTCTCGCGATAACATCAAGCGACGACGAACATGTATCTAAGAGATTTCATGTGTCTTCGAAACATAAAAGTAAGCTAAATTCACCCAAGACACGAGAAACATCGATAAGAAAGATCGATGATTTTTTCAAAGTAAAGCGAGCTTCGACAAGGATGAATAAATCAAATGAATGCACGTTGCAGTCGCAAATCTTTAATGAGAAGATGGAGAAGGTCAAGGCGAAGTTGGAAATAATAAAGAATCGCGAGATGGCTGCAATGAAAATCGCCAAAGAGTCAGCGTTAAAGGCGCAGCATGCGAAATCTGTTGCGCTCAGACAAGCTGTGAAGAAGCCGCCCGCGAAACCTACGAAAGCAGTGCACAAGGCATTCCTAGTAAATGGCAAGCCGTATAAAGTACCGAAGCTTCCTCGTCCGAAGTATTGGGCCACAGATCGTCTTTATAGATTCCTGTGGCGGCGTATGGAGCCGAAGTACAAATTGGCGACGAGGGTCAAGTCCGAGAAATTCGTACAACAATTAGCAGAGATAGTCTCTGTTATTGAGCGCCGTAAGAAATATGAAAATTATGAGGTCGAATTGGAGGCTCTGTTGAAAGAAATGAGTCGCTTGAATATTATTACTACTCGTAGTGATTTTCATCATTTCTGTCAGGACTTTATGCCATACGAGTTTCGCGTTAAAGTCGTGCCTATGATACTGCCTGGTAATAAAATGAATATACCTTTCGATCCAGAAAAACTACACGTTCCTATACTCGGTACCGAATGATTAACGCAATTGAACATATGAAAACAAAGCAAATGCGATAGAATATTTTGACTACTCTTTCAGCTATGTTTTCAATTGTCGTTACACATATATAACACGTTATGAATTTCTCTATGAAAACTTATATTTATAATGTTAGCAAACGTATGATAGATAATGTATTTTTGATAAATGCGAGTTAAAAGAAATATGTTTTCAATTGTCGTTACACATATATAACACGTTTGATGGATAATGTATTTTTGATAAATGCGAGTTAAAAGAAATATGGGAGGTATTGTTTACTACATACTTTATAAAAAATGGAACATTGCACATACCGATAAGTATAGTGTTATATATAAACTTGTAAAAGGAAAATGTTTTTCAGATATTAAAATATTACAATTTGGAAAATTTCAAGAATTAATCTCTATTTCACTTTTTTTATAAGCATTTAACGAAACTGAAGTAATCGAGGATCGGAGACAGATATTTGTACGACTACGTGTAAAAAAAATATGGTAATTGTTAAGAATAGCTACCTCACATTCCATTCGTGAAATGTCACGCAAATAGCTACCGCATCAGTAGCCTAATGCACTCGAAGAATTCATCGTTTCTCAGGAATTTCCGTATGTCCCGTCGTACAAGCTTGACCTAGTGCACTGGATATCAATCGGCCACAAATTTCTTTCGTTCTGCATTACATCCAAGACATAAAAATTACATTAACACGTTAAAACTTGAGCGCAAAGTTGCAATTTATGTTTTAACATATACCTACATTTTGCAAAATGTTATAGGACGAGTTATTCTTCTTACGACAGGGATTTGATATAAAATAGGACGGGGATGAGCGGGAGCGCAAAGAGAAAATGTCGACATGCGTAGAAAGACATTGCTCATTATTGTTTTGTCATTAGAAACATTATCTGATTAAACTTACACAGTAACTTACACGCATAGATGTACATACATATGTATACAATGATGAGAGTATATGTGTTGTACCTATATTTAAAATCGCAACAACCATTATGCTATTTCACATTGCGATAAATTTCAAGTGCAGCGTCTACTTCGTATCGTTATTAATAAAATCTTCGACGGGTGAAAAACGCTTTTATTTATAATTTACGTATTAAAGTGCGCAGTCAGTTTATGGACGTGAAAGTGAAAAATCTTCTTGGAAATGTGAAATACAACGTGTGAAAAAGTATGTTTTTTTTACGTGTATATCCTAAGGTACAATTCCTAAAATTCGCCTATGAAAGTTTTATCAAACAAGCTTGAGCACTCTTTAAATGCTTTGTGCAGCTGTTGAGCAACAAACTTACTTCGCCCAACATTGCACGGAGATAAAAAAAACATATAATTATCTTCGGCTTCTCTTTAAATCACGTGGAAATACAGTATCATTGCCTTACAAATTTATATTATATATAAATTTTATATATAATTGTACATATAAAATTTATACAATTCATATAAATTACATTATGTATAATTGTATATATGTAAAGAGTGTTATACAAGGTATCTATGTGTCGTATTATTTTATGACTAAAATAAATAATTTCACGTAATTTCCTTAATTATAAAACGCCTCCTTCCAGTTTTACAAAGACAATAATATAACAAGTTTCTTCTATTTCCGTTTAATGTATACTTTTAAATTAAAAAAGTAAAAGAAGTTGAATATAGCTCATTCAAACACAATTGTCATAAAAGGAATGTTTTCGTATAGTAATGCCTATGTCTCTCTGTTGTCGTATTTTTAGCGTTCGTATTAAATGTTTGGTGCATTTTTTTCATATTTATCTCATTACAATTTGCATTCCTTCTTACCGCACTTTTATTGAAAAATTTAAATAACGTCATTCAAATAAATACGTACGTCACATATCTAAAACAGAATTGGGATTTAAATTTTGCGTTGACCCACCATTTTCTTTCTATTACTCAAATTACTCAAATACGTCACAGCAGTAAGATCAAACTATGCGATGTGAGTGTCGATGTGAATTTTGAACTTTCTGCTTTGATTGTTCGAGCGACCCAATGTTTCAATCTTACTGTTTATGCCTTTCTATGTGCTTTCGCACCTTGAATCCCAACTCTAAAATGTCATTGTCAATTAAAAATGTACAAAAAAATCTCAGAAAGAAACAAAAATTGAATTTAACTCGCAATTTATCTTTTTTGTTTCTTATGTCTGTTTGAAAATGTCCGATTATAGTCGACATGTTGGGCCTGGCACTAGGAATTATTCCTAGTAATACTTTGCACAACACGCTGTCCCCACCATGCCTCCAAATTAAACGGCTCGAAATCTGTAAAAAAAAAGATATATGAAATGCAATAAATCCTTCCACATTCTATACATCAGAGGATAAAATAGAAAAAAGTTATAAAAGAAACGAAACGTCGCGTTACACAAGATAATTGAATATCTCTGAAACATAGAGTATAATCTCTTCTATTGTACAATATGGATAAAATACCGGTACAAAAGCGAATGTTTACCTTTCAACTGCGGGTTCGGCTCGCGTTCTTGGTAATATGTAACTGACGCTCCACTTCTATAATTGGAGGAGTTACTGTGTGCTTGATTGTGACACATATCTAGTTCTCTAGATACAGAATTCCACGCTGCAAAAGCAAATGGAGAACGAACATGAAAACGAATACCTTGGAGAAATATATTTTATTTAAGAATAAAGTACGAGCTCGTCTTTTTTCAATAAAAAGAGTAAAGGAAAATTAAGGCCAATGTATTTACGAGCAATGAATAAATTAACAAAGCAAATGTGAATGGGTATCCTGTACAACTAATTTTTTAAGTGATTAATAAGAGAATCAAGACCATCGTCCAAAAACGCACAAATAACGAACTTAATTACTTGAATATCCAGCTGCGCACTTGCTATACTTACAATCATAGATATATTTGATCAGGTCAAAGTGTTGCGCCAGTGTCTCTGGCTGATGTCTGGAGGGTAATGAGGAGGGCCTCTTCCCATTCATTGTAGTCATCTGTGATCTGCTGCTGCAAACAACACAATTAAGATAAGCAATCGTTCTAAATGTACGATTCAGTTTTCTTATCTGGGAGACTCAACAACGAAAAATTTATTCTAATACAATCTAGCCTAACCCAATTTCAAATGTATTAAAACGTCCCCTTTATGCACTCAAGTGAAAACTCTAGCAGTACATGTGTCACATGACTCTTTAAAGTTAACGGCACACTATCTTCCTACTGGATTTCTTACAAGAGCCAATAAGCCCCGGTATCACCGAACGTCGCTTTAATCTTAGTTCAATTCATGTTTGTCTCCTTCTAAAGTAACACTTGGGAGGAGACAAAGGACGAATTGAACTAAGCTTCAAGTTAAGCAAACTGGTAAAACTGGGCCTGTCTTAGTTGTAGACGCGAGGCAAGCAGAGAGAAACTTAAGTCGCGTACAATAGACTTTCACAAAGTTTTTCTCCGCCTTGCCCTTACGTCTACAACTAATTGCAAGGCAGTCTTAAGCGTCTGCGTTCTCTGCTATCAGCCTATCACTTTAAAGTCAACGGCGCACGATACTATTTTTCCTACTGGATTTCCTGCGAGAGCCAGTAAGGCCCGTTTCAACAAACGTCGCTTGACTGTAATCTTAGTATGTAATTCCATGTGTCTCTTTCTAAAATAACAGTCGGACAGAGGCAAGGAACGAAGTGGGCTGAGTTTAAAGTTAAACAACGTCGGTGAAACCGGGGATGCAAAGTTGTAGATCAGGTAAATCCAAGGCTGAATCCTGACTGTCGCAAGAAATCCAGTGGGAAAAATAGTAATCGCGTGGCTCGGGCTGAAAATCCCCCCGCTCCGGAGTAAAAAGGAACGTATCAAAGCTGCGACACCCGTGATTAACTAGCGTGATCGCACGACGTGGAATCGCGAGCGGAGACCCGATATTTTACCGTGGCATTTTAGAACGAGCCGCGGCCCACGCGCGACGAGGATCACGACGGCGATCGAGGCTGCGACGCTCGCGATTGTCGTACGCGTGACACGATAGCTCGAGATAACGTCGCCGGACCGCCGACGTGAGGATCACGCGACGACAATGCAGGCTCCTTCGTGACTGCTGCCCGCCGCCGGTGGCCGCGCGGCGGCACGCGTATCAGGAATCCACGCGCACGCAGGCGGCACGTGCGACGTGTCCGCGCCTCCGCGGATTCTACCATTTTCCAAGTGTAGTACGCGACAGTCACGACAGCGCACACACGTAAACCCATCGGCAATTAAGCCCGACACGAATTCTCACGCGCGACAGTCGTCTATATATGCGCACGTGTGCGCGTGTATGCAAAAGCCATGCGCGCTATTTGGACGGCACATAATATGGCGTGCACAGGCACACACACACGTGTGTAACGCATCTATTCATACGCAGAACGTGCGACGGTGATAAAGAGAAAATTATACATTCGACCGAGACGCTAAGAGACGAGTGGCTTTTCAACGAGGACGCCCCCCGCGACGGCTCCGATTCTCCGAGTCCGCGAGTTAAATGCCCGAGAGACGCGCGAGGCACAGCGTTCGGGGGGTGAGCAGAAGCGTCAGCGCGGGAAAGATGGCGGCCGATAAACGCGGATGCACTTTCCTCGGTCCCGCCCGCGAACGCCGTCGCCCGCGATCGCCCTCGGCTCCCGGTGTTGCCCCGAATCGTCGCGCGAGCGACGGACGCAAGAACGCGGCGGCCGCGGCCGCGGCCGCGCGTAGAAGCGAGAGGTGGACGCCGTGGATACCTCATTTTTCCCAGCTCCGTGTCCCTCCCAGTCTCTCGGCGACGATGCGGCTCGATCTGTCGACGCGACGGATGACGGTGGCCGGGACACGCAGCCTGGACGTGGCTGCGCCGGGACGCGAACGGCGGACGAGGATCCAGCGCCGCTGACAACGAGGATAACTTGATTATATGCAGCTGTGCCTGAGCGCACAGCTGTGTGCCAACGCTTACCCCGCGGTGGCTGTCAACAATTGCCACGACGCGCGCGACGACCTTCCGACAACGCGGCGCGGAGACTCCCGAGAGGGGGCGCGCGGCGAAGAGTCGGGGAGAGAACCATCGGCACATAAAATGGACTGCTGATCGCAATCGAGACCATCACACTTTGCCCCTATGCGAGTCTGGACTAAATATATCCGATTTTATTGACAAATTTTACTTTTTGGTTCGAGTCCAGACTAAATGTAAACAATTCTGTCGATAAAATCGGATGGTGAACGAGAGCTGTCGGTATTATATCGACTTGGCGTCTCTGTCGATCGGACGAAAGTCTCGATGGATAATCAAACTCGGATAGTAATAATAAAAATTAATAATTTGCATAATAAAAATTGATATTTTTATGAAACATGCGCATGTTCACGAAACTACAGGTTATAAGTTATAAGATTTGTATATTATGGGCCAATTTTACTATTTCAATTTTAAAAGTCACGTGAACTTTTATTATAAGAATTAAAATATTGTATTAAGATTATTGGGAATATTTTAATGTTTGTGGACATGAGAACAATGTTCAATGTCCACGTTTTGTGCACGCAGAAGCACCAGATCCGTTTAAAATGCGACACTCTACTCTTCGATATGTAATTTAAAAACCATTGTCGCATTGTCACTAGATGGACCTGCTATTAACAATCGCTGCGTCGAAATAAATCTTTTTTCCTTTAATTTTATAATTTATGTGTAGTTCAACTATTAAATGTTTGTCCATTAAATGCCTTTACTACGTCTCTAGATTTCGTGTTATATAAATGACAGATAAATTGGACTTTCATAAAAGAGAACTTAGAAAATCTTTCAGCCGTACGTATGTATTTAAAGTAGTATTAATTGTAATCAGAAGAGGGACATTTTCTAAGTCTCCTCCCGTCGATTAAATTTTTTTTAGAAATCCCGTTTTTTAAAAGGGTGTGGGACAATTCCTTAAAATTTTCTAAATCAAATCGAACTCAATTATAACAGTTATTTATTAAAATATAGTAAAAAATTGTTACTCTCTATCTTGTACAAATAATTATCAAAATGTTTTCTCAAACATATCTTGAGAAATTTATCAAACAAGTTGGAATTCTATCATTTTCGTCAAGACTTTCAAAACGATGAACTTCACAGGAGTTTAAATTTAATTTTCGAACTTCGAAATTGCAAGCAACCTGAAAATTCTGTCTATACCCCATTATTATATATAATAGAACACTCGCGTATATTTCTAGCACTATTTTTTTAACGTTGTGTCCACGATGATAAAAACGCTGGTAAGCCTATCAGAATAATCTAAGAAGAGTTTGCACGAGGAAAAATGCAATTACTTCCGTTTCTCCCCATCATCTCTGCAGTAGATTTAATCATCGTTTAAAAGATACACCCGTAACACAATGGAATTGGAAGAGCCGATATTTCCACCCCTTTCCTTACAAAACTTGTTAGAAAACTTATCGTATTATCTGCGGCTTCTCCTGTTCTCTGCTTTATTGTCGAAATATGAACGTATCGAACATGGTTACCTGCAGAATATATAAAATTTCTTTCGTTTTCTAGCGCAATACAAACGCCATTGGTTATTCAATTCGAACAAGAGCGTATTTTTGCGGAGGTAATATTCTGTTTATTTGCCCTACGTTTGCAACTTTTAATTTTTTGCATTGTTGAAATAGTATTAGCGCGGCAAAATAAAAGGACAATGAGTGTTTCAGTATTTTACTCCTCTTATTATTTTGTTACATTTTTACCTTTAATTCTCAAATTTACAAACATGATTTTTCAAAAATGATAATGAAATAGAGAATCCTGGGGATTGCGCGTGTTTTCTTCTGCATGGCAATGCACACTTTTGCCGTTACCTAGCTGCGTTTGCCGGCGTTTCTTCGCGATAAGACGCGATATTTCAGGATTAAAAAAATACGTGTCTTAATAACGTTAATTAAGAAAGGACGGTCGCTCTTTGAACGGCTTCTAAACTGGGTCATTATACTTGGGAGTGCGTCACAAATACATCTGGTAATTAAACGTAACCCAGTTAATAAGTGAGACAATTCTACATTGTCCAGCTAGAGATAAAGAAATATCAGTTACAGCGAGCTGTTACAATCTCGATCAAACGTTTTAAAATAACATGCATATTAATTTTTATCAAAAATACATTTAGTTGACATTGACAAATGTTCTTCCCTCTTTCTAATTCTTGTCACTTTCTTAAGTTCTGCTTTACGAGACTTTGCTGTTGCAAAGAAAACGCGGGATTTAAAGGATCGACACTCAATGCGAGTTTCTTAATTCGCGTAGTCGTGACCCGAACTTTTTATTAAAAAAAAAAAAAAGAAAGAAAGAAACTTTGTAATTGAAGAAACGGATATCAGCCGAGACGTTGTATGATGATTAATTAAACGTCTTCGCAGCGGACATCGGCGATAAATCGCGTCGCGCGTGTTGTCATGCGTGAAGCCGTATAGGTCACGCTCGACAGAAAGAAGCGACGTGCAATGCATACATTCATGAAATCGGACAAATGCGTATGCAATGTGGCAACAGGCGAGCGTACGCATCGATTTCCGATATATGCCGACCGTGCACGCGCTCTTCGTCTCTATAGAGCCCACCGCGCCACGATCCTTCGTCCTTGCCTTCCTTTCTGGCCATGTTAACCATGCGACCAACATGGCGAAGGGCGTATACGAATTTCCGGCATTTTTCTTCGCTTCATCGTAAGTGAGCGCTACGAGCTGCATTGATCAATATTGACTGCGCGAAAGAATTCGGTATATCGTCAGCGGTATACATGTATACGGTGGGATAGCATAGATTGAAGTTGAAGTTTCCTTTTTGCGCTGTGTATACTGCGATTTATTACGTCATGCTGCGCCCCGGCTCTCGCGAAATTTCTTCCACGGGAAATAAACATTGAGAGAAACGTTATCTCCTAATTGGCTCTCTTGACACTTTTCAAAGACTGCACGTTTGCGATCGATAATTTGTTTCTTTTTTTTTTCGAAAAGACTTAGACGAGAGGTTCATTTTAATTTATCTTGTTTTAATTAGTAAAGTTATTAATTAATGTATAAAGAGAAATGTAAACAGATCTAGAGAGAGAGAGTACGAACAAACACGAATGAATAAACGTTATCCTCTAATTGGTCTTTTGGAAATCTCAGAAAGATTATATATTTGCTATTAATAATTTTGTTACAAAATTTAGACAAAATATTTTTTTTATTTGTCATATTTTAATTAGCAAATTTAATTACACACACTGAAAACAAATTCAACCGAGTGACAGAGCGTGAGCAAATAACTTGCCTCAACAAGTGCGCGAAAAGAAGTGCTGAGAAAATATAAGCTTTATACGAGGCTTTATATTTCTTAGCCCCAGTAACAGTTCATGCAGTCATCTATGGACAGTTTTTACACGAATGAATTCGACTTGGCGCATTTTAAATATTCTAAAGATCTGTTGGCTTATTTTTAACGCGTCACACATATTTCTTTATCAATTACTTTTGTTTGAAAAAGCGAGATATTATGGTATTATGGACATCGGTCATGTCATGGAATATTACGACATTAGTTTCCGGTACTACGTCATTATTTATGCATCTATTACTTTCGAAAGTTGGCTTGTCACATATATTGCGAGCATTTATAACGAACGCGGTGCTTTCGGACCGCGAAAATGGCGACGGAAAGACAAAAAGAAGGTGGACGTGAAGAACGAAAGAAAACGAGACGCACCGATGACGTCTAGGCTAAGCAAACGACGACAAGCTGGAAGCCTCCATGGAATTTTATCTGACAAAATAAGGTCGAGAGAGAAGATAGACGAGGAAGAAATGCTGTGGAACTCGCCATGTAATATTCAGGCACCGCAGTCAAAAATAACATTGCTTTGCGTTTCGTGAATTTGCTTGAACCACGTGCAAACGGAATAACTAAGGATTTTCATCACTGAGGGTGATTGAGAGAAATAATTTATGACATTCTCATCATTTGTCAATAATTTTCAAACGAAACAAAAGTTTAATTATGTATTGTTTTAATTGAAAATAAGTAGAGGGATACTCTCAGTTTCATTATCTTAATGAAACCGTATAACGATTAGCTTATCTAGAAGTGTTGTTAAAGGATTTCTCGCAGTAAAAACGACCGAGCTTCTGAGAGGTGTAATAAACACTGGTAATAAGCACAGGACTGTTAGTTATCATTTAAAGCCGTTATTACTTCTCATAATAGTCACAACAGTTTTGCCATATTCTCATCGTGATGTTGTTTTATAAAGAAATGTATAATATTTCGTATTAAAGATGATATAATTAAACAAGTAGCTCAATATAATATAATTGAATAGGAAGAAACGAGAAGCTTATTAAGCAAGATGTAGATGAAAGAGGAATCCGGCGCGCAGCCCTCCCGAAAATAATTCTACAAAATTCTACAAAACTATAAAATATAACTGCTGGAATGCATATATAAAATTTGTGATATAAATCTCATGCTAACGTTATATTAGAAAAGGGATTAAGATTTATAATCTTTTTAAATATAAAATTAGAATCGGAAATAATGTGAAACTCAGAGCGCAAAAATGTGCAGCCAAGTCCACCGAGATAAAAACGAAGCTGCACGAAGCCGAATACGTATTGAAAAGTGCAACATTTTTCTCAATGCAAGCTTCTTCCGTGGATTTTTATTCCATTTCTGCCACAATCGCATTCACAATGAATTCGCCGGGTACCTTCTGCTTTTTGCATAGAGTCCAAAAAATTTCGTTTGTCGGTCAGTGAACGCGAGGTCAAAAAGATTTTCAATAAACGGATAAAGACGTTCGTTCAATCTCTCAACTGTTAAAAGTATTTCATCCAATTTTCTTGCAGTTTCTAGAACGATTGCAAACGTTTTACAGTAATTAATTAAGTTTATTTACATTTAGTTATTTATAATATTTTAATTTTATAAAGTGACTTGCTAATAAATTTATTAACCAACCACTATTTGGTGATTTTTATCTTGATTTTACTTTGTGCAATCATTACTCTTGGATTATTGTTTCGTGTAACATTAGTTGAAGTTAAATGATGAAAAAAAACTTGCATAATTTATTTAACAGATGCGTACGACAGCTTATAGATGATGACAACTTCTTTAGACGATAATCTTAAAAGTTAAAGCGACATACAAGTGCAGAAGAATCGCTATCAATATCAATTATAGTCAGTTTCTTAACTTCATTATTTAAGTAGTTTCAATTCTTATCAATCTGACTCTACCAATATTTTCAAAAATTTTATTAATGCGGGCATTCGGTTGCAGAATTTATGATATATCTTATACGTAACTTTTGGCTGTAAAAAGTTTAATGCTTCATTATCAAATTCATTATTTTAAATAATGAAGCTTAATGTTTAATAATTAAAAAACAATCTGTGCGTTTATAAAAATAAAAGTTCTTATATGTATATTTATACAAGATTTACAGCTTAATAATTAAATTACTTTAATTTTTAAAATACAGCTTAAACAACTTTCTTAGTTAATATATAATAAATGAATTTAGATAAGTAGTTATTGAATTAAATAAGATATACGTTCGACTTTTCAATTAAATGTAAATTTAATGTACCACATACATATAATGATCAAAATTAATTTAAAACACAAACCGTTTATACAATAATGGCAGAAATTTATATTATATTAAATATTTTGTATTGATAAAAAATATTATAATTAAATTTAATAATTATTTTTGCAAGGTATAGAATACTGGCGCGTATTTATGCAATGCCATTTATTGGCACACGTATTGTCCATTGTGCACGAATGTATTATCTTGAAATGCCATTATTCTTTGAATAATTAGCGATTGCCAATCTGCGCGATTAATTAATTTTTAACGGCTTGTAAGCGTATCAAAATGTTGGCTATTTACCGAAGCAGATATTTCACGCGATTTATTCTCTGTAAAAATCGAAGCGATTGAAAATGGGGATTTTTAATTATTCCAGAGCTATATTTACGAACAATTATCGTACGTTAACGCTAATCACAATTGGATTTGACTTTTTTAACATTATTTTAATCATTATTGAATATAGTAAATATAAATAATTCATGTACATGACTTGTTAAAATTATACGAAAATATGAATTTCATATAATTAATTATATATTTTTGTGGTTAATTACGAAGAACTAATTATAAATAATTAGCAATTGGCATTCATTCACAGATTCAACTGTTACGATTTTATCGTTGTATATTGTGAAAAATATATACATATAATATACAAAGTTACGAAAAAGAATGAAGAAAAATTATGACATATTAATTAATATTATATAATTTTATTTATTTCGGGATGGAAGAAAGAAAGCAATAATAATCAACAAATTTACGGAAATGGTGTTTCACGTAAATAAGAGAAATTTTACTCTTTAAATTCTTTTGGGATTTAATATTCGATAATCAAGAGACACGGTAGTGTCTCGCGCGAGGGGGAAACCGCTGACCAAAATCTTGCCCAGTGGGCATTACTTTATCTTATTATCTAATTTTATTAATGCCCCAGCAAGGCCTAATGCCCAAACCAATGCCCAAAAAATGCGTAGTAAAGCCTAGTAATGCCCAGTAATGCCGCAAATCTGTACACCACAATACATTTTCCCCTCAATCTCGCGCCAAGTATAAGTACAGCGAACAGAACGCGCGAGTGTGAAGCACGTACATTAAAGGTAATTTGAAATGTTACAAATAAAACACTCGGTATAAAGATTTTAATATTTCCGTTAGCGTACAGTCTTGGTATGTGTTTACAACATTCGGCGCGCTATGACGTAGGCCGAGTCGAGCCGCCGATCCGCGCTGCGTATCGAAGGTCGCCGCGGTATCATTCGCGTTCGGAGTGTCGAACAGATAGGTAGCAGAGCGAGTCGCTTCGTATCTTTGCGTGTGCTTTTCAGAATAGATTTGCAATACTTTAGGCCCGGTTTCACCGAACGCTGTTTAACTTCAATCTTAGTTTAATTCACGTTTGCCTCTTTCTGCAGTAACAGTTAGAGGGAGACAAAGGATGAATTAAGCGAAGCTTAAAGTTACGCGACGTTGGTGAAACCAGGCCTCATATTACTTTGAACAATTATCATTTCGCGCAGCTAATTTCCACGACTGTTAAACATCGCATTGACGATTTATCGCGAAGCGAATACACCGCACGATTTATTCGAAACAAGAATCACGAGTGATTGAAGTTATAAATTTTTCTTTTGTGCTATTTGATGCGGTAATATCTTGTACGGTTGTTTTAATTCGATTTAAATATTTTGTCAAAAATTCGTAATCAATTGTCTGTAAATTTAATTGTCTCTATCATTTTGCAATTGAGAGCGCAGCGAATAATAAACGAATTGTCGGATTAAGTCATTCGGGTAACGCCGTGATACGGTTGTTTATTAATTAGAACCGTGATAAATGGAATACTCGTACATTTATTTTATAATCCGTGAAATACATCCATATTTCAACGTTTCCATTGTTACGCGCTCTTGGCCTTGTTACTGTTGCGGCGTACGGCGCGTTATTTGACATCAAGCTGGTCGCATAGAATCGCGCTGGTAGACACAATCGTTTCATGCGTCGTAGCGTTATTATCTCTCGAAACACTTTATGAACGATAATTGCTATCCCGTCCGATTAACTAGCTCTTGCAATTAATAACTTGTAACGCGTATCGATGAATATTTGTCCGGACGGATACATATCTCGCGTTATTTCTACTACTATTTATTTGTAAAAATCGGAATGGATGAAAATATCAAAATTTATTTGTATGCTTTTATATACATTATTCACTCTTCATTGATTATTAATTATTAATATAGCAAAGTCTCGCATACAATTGGCGTCGTAAAAGTGTCAAGCAATTATAATTGTCGCGAGCTAAAAATAGACTCGTCACATCGTACATTAACTTCGGAAGTGACGTATAAAATATCGCGCAATAATTATCCGCATTTTCTCGAGTGTTCCATCAATGCTGTCCTACAGAACTGACAACTCAAACAGTGTGAGAGTTGGCGCATGTAATTGATTTTTGTGTCGTACAAGTATATGAAAGTATTGCCAATTCGCTTTTAATCGAATCGCTTGTTCAAATAATTCGAAAAATAACAACGCGAAGTGTGTCACATCGAGGGAATCAAACGAAGTTGACAACCAAACAACCAAACGATCTGAGAGGAGGAGGAGGCCGTGGAAAGGCTTCGGGCATCGGCGGAGCAACCTGTAAGTATTATTTCTTTCGTACGTAAAAAGAATCTTTTCTTTATTTATTCAGATCACTTGACTTTAACAGCTCAAAATTATAATATAACAAATTTCACAGTCCAAGATTTTCCATGGATATGTTACCTTTAAATAGACTAAACAGCTTAGAAGAAAATATGTAATCCTGGATGCCTTATTTATACTAGTATGAATATAATGTGAGATTCGTTATATGTATATTTTGTCGCGGAATAATCACTTCTTCTAGCGATGATTTTAGAATCGACCAGTTCTGCGTCAGTTAAAATATTTGATTTATAAATAATGTGTTTCTAATAGAGATATTACATAAAGAATAATTTTTATATTTGACAGCCTAGAATATATTTTTATTAATATTTTAATATTTTCGATATTAACCGTGAGAAAAATTTATTGTCCTTTTCGAATCTCACAATATTCATTTTAAATTTCTTACTTCTGCGTGCTTTTGAAGAGGAATTCCGCAACGAATTACTCGAATCAATGAAAGTATGCATATGGGTCTTGAATTCCATCAGATCGCATTTAGCAATTTCCATTCCTTCAATTCCGAATTAAAATTCCGTTTTTAATATATTTTTTATTGAAATTTATATTTATTTATTTAAAATTCTTAACGTTCGCGATGCAATCGAATCTCTTCGTATCGAAATGCAATGCAATATAGTTTACAAACTTCATTATATTTCTGAGTGAATATAGTTTTTAATTGTTGACCGAAAGATCGCGTTGAAGAATGCGTGAAGAATACTGTAAATTTCTTAATTAATTTCATGAGTTTGGTCCTTTCGCAACGCGTTCGTGTTTCACGAATTATATGGAAGAATAAAAGCTTTACGCTGATTTATCGGCGATAACTAACCGGTAACAGAAAGAATATTTTTCCGTTCTGATATCTGGTTTTACGCAACCAGAATCGATATTGGCCATGAGTGAAAAGTGAGTTTGATCTGGCCAGAAGGCAGGAGATGAACTCCGTATAATAGTCTTGTTATTTTTTGTCCTGTCAGATGAATACGTTCGTATTAGTGAGAAATTGTACTGATCTTTACATCGTACGTAGTTATTTCTTCTCGGTTTATAGAATCCATTCGTGATTCTTAGATGATCGAGTTCTTATTAAAAATTGAAGGTCTGTCTCGAATAAATAATGTCCAAGTGTTATTTGTATTTGCACATTAATAAGCTTTAATTTTTTTAAATAACATATATTTTGTTACTAAATATGAAAAATTGTTCGTATTATAGTTACTTTTTGCTAAGAATTGTTCTATCCGTTTATTTTACAATTCAAAGAAACGTTTCTTAATATCTGACAATTTTTCACACTTAATAACATTAAGAAATTACACAATATTTGCATTATATCACGCGAAAACGTGAATATATCGGTGACTGTCGTTTACTGGCTGCCGAAATCTCTGCTGTCGAAAGCATTCTGGAAGATTCGCAATTTGTTCCCTTTTGCAGTGGGGCCGTTGATATTTGACGAATCGCTTTAAATGTACGAGCAATTGAACCATGTATAAAAAGTTGCAATATTCGTTTGTAATTGAAATCAACGGTAAAAGCGTATCTCTTAATATCAACGTGAAGTTGCGAACAATTTTTACTCGAAACTGTTTTTAATAATAATACGCCTCAACGTACCTATTTATACCGAATACATTTCCAAACGAAGAACTTAAAGGCACAGTAATAATATTAAAGAAGATATAATACTGTATAATATTAAGTGGAAAGTTAATTAAAAATAGAAAGAAAATTTTACACCAAAGAACTTTGAGTTGCTTGTTCGCGCACTTAACGCAAAGCGATGCGATCGTGGTTTTTTTTTAGTTTTTAATAAACCACCAAAGATGAATATTTGATCTCGTAAAAGTATTTGATGAGTTTATTGGCGGTTTTTATTCTAGAATACTTAAAGAATATTTAAGCAATTAGTTAAACTTTTTTTTATTACTTTTAGGCAGATTGAAATTTTGATTAAATTAATATTTCTTTTCGATTCTTTTCTTATCTGCATTTCATTTTTTACGATCTTCACGCTGGGGCAAGTACTCTGTGCAAGATGAGTTCTATTTAAATGAAGAGATCATTCATTCATCTAACAGATGTTTTCGACGGCTTGTAGATGGCAACCTCTTCTGACGACAATCGTAATAGCCAGCGTGAAATACAGTCGCAGGAGAGTTGTTATGAATGCCAGTTATTGCGTCAGTTTCCCAACTTCGTTATTTGAATAGTTTGAATTCTTCGCCAATCTGATTCCTGCAGTATTAGCAATCTGTGAAATTCCACTAATGCGGGCACTGGATTGCGAAGTTCATGATATACGTGTATCTTCTGGCTTTGAGGGAGATCGAGGCCCGTACTATAATATCAAATTTATAATTTAAAAAGAAGAATTTTGTTTTCTAATTAAAAGAATTGTATGTGTATAAGAAACTTTTTTACGTTTTTACACAAAATTCGCATAACAAAAGTACTTCCGTTTTTTAAATACTACGTTCTGAACAGCTAATTAATTTTTAAAATTAATATTAAGTTATTATAATTAATATTAAATTAGCTATATTTTTTAGAAATTCATATTTCTCACATCTTTTATTGTTTCGGTATTAATTTGATATATTTTTTTATTTATCTAAAGTATATATCACGATTATTGGTCTTTGTTACGATTTAATATTAATGTACATATTTAATAACATTAATCTCAGAGTCTCGTATAGTTCACTTACTACATTATCGATTTCTTCTATTGTAGAAGAAACGTTAGTTCTGTGAGCATAGAATAGCCTCTCCTCTATTCTACCCTTCCATTCACATTTTCCCTATATTTCTTACGCTGCTTTGACAATGTACCAAGGAACTAGTCAGGCTAAAGCCAAATTCGACCGGCGCTGGAATGAATTCGTATCTTAGCATGCGGCTAGAATGTAGTATTCCATGATAAATGCTGTAGTTTCTGATGCGCAACGGCGATCGTACTCCCGTAGGTATTTCCGCTTCGTATACGTGCTGACATGAAGGATGAACTAATTATAACAGTTCATCTCCCTAATTGGAACAGGCAGTCTCGTAAATATTGCATTAACAGCAACGCACTCTCGTTGACGTAAATTCGACCAATTGAAATATCACGGAATACTCCGAGTCATATTTATTGGAGACCTATTTAGAATTAGCGGCTCGATTTTAACTAGTTAGTCTGTTTACATCGAAACTTTATGTATTTTCATTACACCCACTCTTAGTTCTAATATTAATTTAATTAATTTAAATTTATTATTATCAAGTTTAGTTATTGGTTAACTTCAAAATATGTCATGCATTATATAAAAAAACATGAACGTTTTCTTTTCAAAATTAGAAGAAAAATAAAATAATATGCTGAATCTTAAAAAACCATTTCCTAGTAAAAATTGAGAAGTCTTATAACTTACGAAAGTTAAATAATAAATAGACAAAAATACGAACGAAAATTAAATATTTGTTTTATCTGTTTTACACTTCACTAAAAATATGAATCTTTAGAGATTGCTGGCTTCGAAGACACATGATTCTTATTCATGTTCTTATTTCTTTATGTACAAACTTCGTGCTTTACACAAGGGATGTGGGATTGAGTCTGGCGCGAAGTATTCTTTCGTATATGTAATGGAAAACGGTGGGGAAGAACTTGTGTAAGAATATATGATATCAGAGAGCTTGCAATATGTACGAAAAATATCGCGAGCAAACATTCATTTCAAAAAGGCAGGTTTTCGATTTAAACCGGAAATTCAAAGAGAACTTACGTGAATCTAAATCTTGATTAATTTTAGCTAACCAAAATCGTTATCATTGAAATTAACGCATTGTCCTTCCGAATGTTCAAAAAGAACAGAGGATACGGCGAGGAGCTGAAAGATGTAAAGATCGTAAGCTTGCGCGCGATTATAAGTAGGTCGGATTTTCTCTTAAAAGGTCTCTTAAAAATCTTTTGTCGCGTACGTCGCGATCGCTCGATATGTCGAGGACGTGAAAATGTCGGTCGAAGGGATTACCCAGCTCCTCCTCTCTGGGCATCACCGCTTCAAGGCTTCGCGCGCGCACGAGAGAACAATCCTTTTTCGTATTCATGCCCTCGAGCCAACCCTCACAATCCGTCGCGGCTTAACTCATTCAAGATTATGTCCGTACGTGTGTCCCAAAATTTATGCTAACATTGAACCGCCTTTTCTCCCGCTGCCCATCCTTTAAACTTAGCGTTTCCTCCGGGAATTTTTCACTTTCATTTTCCGCCAATATCTCTCCCTCTTTCATGACATTTTCCATTTTGTCTGACTTGCCACAGCGTTTTCCTTTGAGAGTAATTCTTTGAAAGAAGCGAATGCGTAATTGAAATTGCCTTATATAATTTATAATTTAATGGAATTTCTAATTTAATCTAAATTCTTTTAATATTTAACAATTTAATTTCCCAACAAGAGCGAGAGAGAGAGAGAGAGAGAGAGAGAGAGAGAGAGAGAGAGAGAGCATTTCAGCATTTTAGATATTCTTATTACAGAAATTTTTAAATTGCAACCTAGAGGCTAGTGAACACATATTAGATATAAATAGAAAATTTAAAACTAAGATAATTTTCATGAGTTTTAATTCCGAGGACTTGTTCGCGTAATAATCACTTAATTAAAATATATCATCCATATAACAGTTTTAATATCTTAATAAATATGCTACATAATAGCAGATAATTGAAACCGTGTATAACTATATTGCAGATACAATGTAACATAATTTCCAATGAATTTGGATATTGTATATATTATTTAAATTACTTAAAAATTTCGAAATAATTTCAATAATTGACAAATACCGTTTGTTAAAGCATATTTAGGATATTTCGTTGTTCGACCGCATTTTTAATGCGTATGCCCGGTTGTATTATTTTATGTTCCACGGCGTATCGGGTGGGGATGATAACGAACTTTACGGCGAGCTGTCGCATCAGCAGTTCATGCGGACAGAACTTTGTTTACTGCATCGGTTATTCGATAATAACAACCAGGTGTGTTGCCAGATAATCTCCGCTAATCAAGCGTCATCTCGTTAATTAACGTGAGTGTGAATTCCCGTAAATCAAATTATTTTCTATCTCGCAAAAATGCAGTTATGAACGGGCGAAACAAAAATAATGCGAGTATTCTCTTCAATTCTCGTTTTTTTTTATGACGTTTGTTTTATCGGCTGGTTCCGCAGTTTTTACAACGTCTACAAAAGTAAAGCTGCACGTCTATCATTCTTCACGGATTGTTTTTACGTTTTGTCACAGCAATTTATTTCAAATTACGATATTCTTTTAAGGAAAACAATATCTGTATTTTATATGAAATTAGCAAAACGTTAGGAAGCAAGTTCAATTTCTGCGTTATGGGACACTTATGTATATACATGTATACACAGGATTGGGAAAGTTACTTTATAAAAGTATCTAGTTACAGTTACAGTTTTTTCGCTAAAAACATAACTAGTTACAGTTACAAGTTACTAATTCTGAAAAGTAACGCGTTACAGTTATTCAAAAAGTAACGAATCGTTACTTTGCAGTTACTTTCTTACAATGAAAATAAAAATATTAAATCTGTAGTTGAATTATAATACAAAGTGCGTTGTTTATTTCATTTATTAATTGATTTTGTTCATTTCTCTGATTTCAGAACTAACTTTCGACTGTTACTCGAATAAATTAAACGAGTCGCAACCGCGCGCGGCGATTCGTCGTGTCGCGTCGCGTTCGAGAGTGCCGTTTGTATAATCGGACTAAAGACTTTCAAAGTGTAAACTCGCGCGAACGATCTTTGTGTTTTCGCGAGTGTGCAAGAAGACAACCTGAGTGGAGGAGGAGGCCTGGGGAAGGCATCAGGCACCGGCGGAGCAACTTTAGGGTAAATATTTTTTTCTTTTGTATAAAATTAATCTTTCTCTTGTTTATTTTTAATAATTTAAAAATTATTTTCTTTAATATTCATTTTCTTGAATGCTCTGTTTTAATATGAACTTTATAATTGTATGTTACAGGATCAACGTAGAATCACCAACTCCGCTGCTGCACATCGGATCGGTGAGTGAGAATTTTTTTATCGAGGTAACGAATCTACATTTCGTAGATCGTAGATAGTAGATTGTAGATCGTAGATGCATTCTGTAGATTCGTTACCTATAAATGGATAGGTTACAAATAATTTAATATTTGATTTAATATATTTAATCTACCGAAAAGTAGTGGTAGCAATTTTCCAAGTGGAAGGTCGAGTTTTCCGTTGCGGAACCAGAGTTAATCTCTGGTTTTCTTTGTCACGGATCCCCGAAAGCAACGGTTTCGGCACGAGGGCGCGACGTCGACTCGCGAAATTAACTGAAAAGATAGAAGATTTTATATATATCCTTCTCAATAAATTCTCCCATTAATACTAATAATGGAAGAATTATTTATATTTCACTAAAATGAAAATATACGAGAATCAATGATTTGAGAAACGATCGTCGTTAACTCCCTGCCGAAATAACCGCTATCGGAGGCAATCCGGAAGATCTGGGATTCATTCTTTCCTGCAACGACGCCTTTGGCGTTCAACGGGCTCATTTTGTTTTACATTCTCTTAATCTTGAAACTCTATATATCAAGATATGTTGAATTCACTTTCCATCTTGAGAATTGTTGAAACACGTTGCAAAAATTACACAAAGTATGGCTTGGCAAATATAGTCTTGCTGTATTTGTCGAGCTAATCTTTTATAACCTACCCATTTATTTTTTATATTTTCTATATTTCATTTGATATGTAATATGTATTGTCAAGATGCGTATCGCATGAACGACATGCACAATTACACGCATCTTCGCGGTCGGTTTACGCGGTCGGTTTTCGCGATCGGTTTTTCAGGAAAAAATTTTAATTAATTATTAATTACTTAATTTTATCCATATTATAAATTTTAATTTATCAAGGAATATTATTAAAATCACTTTAACGCGAAGTAAATTTGTTTTCTATATCTATTCGACTTTTGAATTCTAAGATCATTTTACGAAGAGATGATCAATATGTTTAAATAAATAACGGAAGTAAAAATAAATTTGATTCGTACATACCGTAAAGTTTTTTAATTAATATTTTTCTTTTAATTAACTTCTCGTGGTCGTGCACTTTGCGATACGATCGTCACTCGTATATTCGAACCGTACGAAATATTTGTCGGTGACGATAACCGACTATGGAAGGAGTTTTCTTCCTTCCTGATCTCTGGTCAAAATGACCAGACTGTATGGCCAGGAGCAACGATAAGTAGGTCCAATCTGGCCCAACGCATTGGTATTGCACGAATGGATGCGTATCGCATGAACAACATGCACAATTACACGCATCTTCGCGGTCGGTTTACGCGGTCGGTTTTCGCGATCGGTTTTTCAGGAAAAAAATTTAATTAATTATTAATTACTTAATTTTATCCATATTATAAATTTTAATTTAACGAGGAATATTATTAAAATCACTCTAACGCGAAGTAAATTTGTTTTCTATATATCTATTCGAATTTTGAATTTAAAGATCATTTTACGAAGAGATGGCCAATATGTTTAAATAAATAACGGAAGTAAAAATAAATTTGATTCGTACATATCGTAAAGTTTTTTGAATTAATATTTTTCTTTTAATTAACTTCTCGTGGTCGTGCATTTTGCGATACGATCGTCACTCGTATATTCGAACCGTACGAAATATTTGTCGGTGACGATAACCGACTATGGAAGGAGTTCTCTTCCTTCCTGATCTCTGGTCAAAATGACCAGACTGTATGGCCAGGAGCAACGAAAGGTAGGTCCAATCTGGCCCAATGCAAGATTCAACGAGATAAGTGGTCCTTCTTGACCACAATGGTGAAATGTTAAAAATTTATTTATATCTACTTGTATATATCTTTTTATGTGCCAAAATTCGGGTGGGATATTCTTTTCTACATTTTCTCACGCCTGTATGCGAGATTGGAAAAAACTAAATTCAATCAATCTCAACCGCGCGCGAATTAAAACGCCAAATTATATCCTTAATAATCGCGTCGCGGTTTTATTTGAAATAAATACATTTTAGTTAGAAATTTGTATGTTTGTTTGAACGGGTAGGTAAAAAATGGACAGATAGGACTATAAAGATGAATCGGAATACGAGTAGATACGAATTTGGGTAGGTATGAATTCGGGTAGGCAGGAATTCGGGTAGGCAGGGACAGGGAGACATAATTTATTACTTTTGTCGTAGATAAAATAATTATAACTAAATGGGCCTCATATTTTTGCAATGCACTTTCAATGTATCCCTGTGCATACATAATGCGCTCCGTGCACGACATAAATATCGTACCGGAATTTATAGCGGCTTGTTATTGATGAGAAAAGTGGCCCGTCCGGATTTACTGATACCGACTTCATTAGAAATTGAGTCCAATTTAAGTTTCGTCCTGGCTCGATTCCCTCTTCGCCATTGAATCGACAATGCTCCATTGTTGCACCGAATCTAATCTCGAATCTGCCTCGATACGAGAAGCGCCTAAGTTGGCATTGGTTTATGTATATCGAGGTAAATTCACGTAATCTACACACACATACACACACGCACGCGCGCGTACGTATATATACATATATATATATATATGCATTTTTGTTTGTTTGTCAGTCTGTTTCCAGTACCAACATTGATGGTATTTTCAGTTTAATTGGCTGTTAGGTCAGTTTTATTAAATTTAAGGGTGCACGCGGATCCTTCTCTTTTTAAATAAAAAAAAATAATCAAATGCCTCTCAGCATTTTTTATTACATGTTATTTTTTTGCGTAGGTTTTCTTTTCCTGAAAAAATATACGATAATAAAATACTCTGTCAAACAAATTTTTCGCGATCGCAGTCAGGATCTTATAATTTCGGAGCTGAATAATTAATGAAGGGGGATAATATCCTGTAATTTGTATAAAATTTTAATATGATGAAAAATGTATGATATTAAAGAAACCAATATAAATTAACTAATGACATTAGAGTTTTATTATAAATTTAATTCTAATTATTGCATATATTATTATAGTTGTTTTTAATTTAAAGAATAAGTAGTTTTTCATTGAAATTAGATGAACAATAAGATATATTATATTTCGACCTTATATTTTAAGAAAACTGTTAATTGCACGAAAATTCGAAATATCAGTATCGCCGACGAGTGTTTCGAACAAAAGTGTGTCAGCCACAGCTGAGTTTTGTCTACTTTTCATTTCCGACTCTGATACGCTGCACAAAACTATTGCTACTCGCTCTTCTTTCTAGCATTTACTTCTTATTTTTATTTTTACTCATGATTCGTTTGCGAACGCACAGCCGAACCAGGAAGATACATTTCCGTGGCTCACTCGACCGACATTCGAAATGAAGAAAAAGGGAAGAAGATCACGGAAACTTATTTAGAAGAGCTGCAAGAAATACGAACGACGGAGAAACTGTGAAACGAAATAATGAGAGTCAATTGATCGTAGAGGGAGAATTTTGAGTTTAAATAAATAACGTGTATTTTATACTGTCATATATTTCAGTAAAGGTAAATTCTTCTATCCACGAGTCACCTTCTTATGCTACCTATTGATTCTCATTATTTGGTTTCACAGTTTCTCCGTCGTCTGTATTTCTTGTGGTTGCTAAGTAAGTTTTCGTGATCTCCTTTCCTTTTCCTTCCTTTGAAATGTCAATCGGGTGAGTAACATTTACTTTAATAGTTTACGTAATTATTGTCTAGCGAAAGAAATATTAAATTCTACCAGTAATAGTACAGGAAAGTCTTCTATTATGAGATAGGATTCTAATATGAGACAGTAGGTTTTCAACGTCTAAATTCAATTACAAATCTTTTTGCACCGATTACGCGATCTAACAATCAATTCACTCCAAGGGCAATAAATTCATGGTAAAAACCAACAGATGATGCCAATTAATTTAGCAGAAACTCGGCTATCTCATATCAGAAGCCTGTCTCATAATAGGGGATTTTCCTCTACTAGTAACAAATAAACTTTTTTTTATCATATTTGTCGATATACTGTCTATCTATGTAATGCAAAAGAGTTGTATGTATTACATAATATTACAAACGCATCGTGCATTCGTTTGAAAGCAATATTATTAGTGAAAAAGTGAATTTAAGCTGATAGTGAGTAATAGCTTTCATATATCTTTTTGTGACAAAATGAGCTCTTAAATTACCGATGTACGTCAGAGGAAATTAAAGATGTTGGATAGATTACGGTAGCAAAGTATTATGATCGGTGTAATAAATTGACTTTACGAAACAACGTTACGCTACCGAAGCGAAAAGATAATTAAACGTGAACATGCAGATGCATTGTTACAAGTATAACAAATGATTACGTTAAACATCTCGAACTTATGCTCTTGAGCTATCTGGTTCGTTTCTACGTTGTTCAAGTTGATGGACGCAATTATTATTCACAAGTATTTTAATCGGGACGAAAAATTTATATGTCCATTTGACAGAATTAATTCAGTGGGTAATTTGGCATGGGTGAAATTGGAAGGTAGCAATCTCCACAACGTTTTATACATAGGACGTGCTATACGCGTTGCACCGTGGAAAATGTCAGAGCTGTATTCCGGCTGGAATTGGAAAATTGCGCGTCGTACGAAATTTTTATACGTACCGATAAAAGTAATTTGCCATTTCGTTACTCTGCGCGACCCGCACGAACGGAACAAATCGGAATAAACAAATGCATCGGAAAAGTCTACTGCAATATGAAAATTCCTGTTTTCCAAAAGATTAGCTATTAAATATAAAATACATCGAATACTATTACCGTTATAATTATCTCTGCTGCATTATTATATGTATATTACGCTATATCAAAATTGACAGATACATGTGTTATTACAAATTGAATGTTAAACTGCAATTATTGATCAATTTCATAAACGGTTTATTCAATTATCATAGCAAATTCAAAAGAGATATTTCTGTACAAACTTTTACACGGAAAAAACTGATTTAGTTGATTCAGCAAATCTATAGTTTGCTGAACAAAATTAAACGTTTTAAAGAAGTAAATTTGCTAATGCAGCAAAGAAGTTGTGTGTAAGAGCAATCGTTACTTTGTTCATCAAACAAATCGATTTTTGCTGAAATTATCTTAGTTACTGCAACAAATCATTTTCGCTAAGCGCGAGACGATAGCTAGCGCCAGCCTCTGAGTAGTTCGCCGACCGCCGCTAGGCCGCGCATGGTGGCGGCCAAAAACTCGGAAGCAAAATTCAGTCTCGTAGGGTATAAAGAGAGGCACATATTCTTCAGAAGAATATGTGCCTTTCCTCAATGGTGTTATTCTTTCAAATTCTTCGATTTCCTCCCGCATTGGCATATGAGACCCGGCTCGTGTTTCAATCTCATGCTGCGGTAGTACCTTATGTCTCAGTTGTACGCGTAAATTATGCAATTGCTGAAATAGAAAGTAGTTACACATATTTTATTTGCGAAGTTTGTGGCAAATACAATTTCTGTCATTATTACCATTGCGTCGGCTTCACGTAATTTCTCAACGCTGGCAATAGCGTCATCGGAACACCGCCCACCAACAGCGAACACCTCTCCCCGTCTCGTAGGTCTCGTAGGTTTCCTGGGCCTCGTCCTAGGTCCCTGCATCAATGGCCTCTCTCGCGGCAAGAGTAGGTAATTCTTTGCTTCGTCCACGAGATCTCGACAAGCGTCGTCGGAGCGAACCAACAGATCCGATCCTACGGTACCAACTAAAAATTTTGGACCGAGTAGCGGCAGTCGCACGTGCTGCAGGATCTGTGCCAGATGTTGTCTTCTCTCCGTGACATTGTATTTCACCTAGTTCATCACGGCGCTGAACACCTGCTCCTCCGTACGTACGTTTAGCTCATCCGACGAAATAATGTCTACCAATTGGCCGACAGGTAGCAACAAAAATTCTTCGCTCTCCATCACCTACGAGGACCAAAGCGATAAATATCCCGAAAGTCGGGAGGTCAAGACCGACGTCTTATACCTCGGACGTGGCGTACCTCTGAAATTATGTCGAGTAAATTTATCGGCAATACGCAGAAGTTCGCGGCACGAGTGGGTATCCGCGAACGCCCGGATACCCAAGCAATTTGATGGATCTAATTGGTGTTCGAGAAATCCGCAACATATATCTTGAATTTCTGCTAATTGAAGAATGCACGCTGCAGGAAGGAGAGTTTGAACATTCGCTTCTTCGACGATAATGTGAGAAGTGTAACAGAAGTCTACGATTAACTCCATGGCCATTTCGTCTATGTCGCGTATCGTTACTTCAGTCTGTCTAGATTCCGCCAGCTCCCCAATAAACATTGCCCTGGAACAAACGAAGACGTAGAATTCGCTTCAAGATTACGCGCAACTTGTCGCGCGTGTTCCATTGGTTGTAGTAAAGAATCATCTTTGCTCTACTAACAAATCTACCGTGCTGTAACATCAAATTTTATTAGATATAATTACTAATCCTATGCAGCTTTGCGATTTGATTACTGCAACATAGCAAACTGGCTGTCCGTATATTACGGCGGTAAATTTGCTAGACTAGCAGGGTTTTTGGTTGTCATAGCAAATCTTTTTTTTCCGTGTAGATCTAAAAAAATAATCTAAAGTCATAAATTCCCCATAATAACTAAATATGTATATAAATCCGTCGATATTTATAAATATTTGTAAATTCGTGATATTTTTCAGTCTGAATACCGACACATTTCCATTTAATTTGTGAGCACAGCGCATAAGTACTTGCTTAAAAATTTTTTATTGAAATTTTAATTATTAAGTTTGTTAAAGTTTTATTTATCCAATTAAGATAAGTATTATTATCACGTAGTCTTATTACGAGTTAAAGAAGACTCATCAAACGGATTAATCAACAATTATTACCGTCATAATTTCGCGAATTTAGTTCATACCGATGAGTTTGCATATTACATTGCAACGACGTGCAGAAGGTCCATCAGTGCATCGTAAGCGGAACGGAATAAAATAGATTGTCGAGAAGAAAGATTGTGAGGATTTCTTCAAATTGTCGACGAGCGTCGTCTATGCTTCTTATTCGTCTCCGCCGTGCCACAATCGCCATTAATGGCTAAGCATCTCTCGACCTGGAAACTCCAACTTGTAAGACTGGGAGATATTACGCGGAAGGAAAATTTTCTAGAAACCGCGCGGCTTTAATCGTGCAATATTAACGATCGGAATTCCTTTTAAATGCAATCGTGACTTATAAAAGTATCGCTTTCGGCGCGCAAGAGAAATGAAAAGGAAAATGAGCAGAGGAAAGGAATGAAAGAGAGTGAAAGAAAGAAAGGAGAAATTTATATTTTGTGTTCTCAATTAAGTTCTCTAGAATAAATAGACATAATCAACATCATAATATAATGCTAAAAACAAAATTAAGGTAAAAAAGATTGAACCCTCTCGTCATAAATAATTATTTGGTTATTTAATTTCTACGTTATAAATAAGGAAAGATAATCTTTCTAACGGTTCTAGTTAAGATTGCATCATTTTAATTTTAATGCTGTTAATGGTGTTGTATAATATTACAGCTATATAGAAATAGAATAGAGCAATTTTTATATCATCAGTATTGAAACAAATGGAGGAAAAGTTTGAGGGAAACTCAAAGTGTGCTGAATGTCGCAGTGCCAGCTATTTTGAAAGTCATTGTTGAAAAGTTACATTTCAAGATACTTGCGATGCGACATTATCAATCGCAAATATCTTTCCTGGCTTTGTTGCAAGTTGAAAAATTCGTACTTTTTGATGACATACAAAAACAGAAATATAGATTATCGTATAAAATCTTGATAATGAAATATTAATGTATAATAACAAATTTAATATAAAAGACCTGAGAAAATTTTTATTTCTTATCGGTGAAAGTTTAATTATTCGTAAAGTTTAATTGCTTTAAGAATATAACAAGAAAGATAATGTTATAAATATTCATGTTTTTTCTATCGTAGTATCTGCTGTAAAAATTTTTTAATAGATTATAACAGAAGAAGCATTCAAGGCAGTAATAGTGAAACGTATTAATCTATTAATATTATGTTATAAAGAACGAATTTTTATCGATAAGGTAACAAGATACATCAAACGTGAAGTTTAAAGATCGTTTAATAATATTTTATAATAGTAACATTAATAATACAAGACGATAACATTTATACGGCAATTCCAGATTGCGACTTTACGGGCCGGATAGTTAATGAAAATTTTCCATTAGGCACTGTGTGTACTAGCGCTATTATTCTGCACACCCTTATAGCACCGTCTATCAATGCCATTTACGTCGGTATACGACTATTTGCTGCGGGAACGAAATCGATAATCCGATTTCATTATCACATCGTAGAGACCAGCTACGGTTCTATTAACTAGCATGCGTGTCAATCCTATAAATATACGGTAGCGCGCACAATGGCATAAAATTATGCTGTCGAGAGTTCGATTTCAGTGTAGTGCATTTCACTTCGTAGCTTTTGTTTTCATTAATTGCTGATTGACGGCCGATAAAACGATACAGACGCCATTTTTTTCTATCTTCATCGCACTTTATATAACTTATTTCACTTTCAACATTTTCTTTCCAATTTGTAACATCCATCCTTAATACAATTTATTTGAGTCTAGGAAAAGTTTTATTCTATTTGAAATATTTAAAATATTTTGATGAATCAAAAAACATGTATGATTAGTATAGTTATATTTTTATAATCAATTTTTTAGTTAATAACAAAAGATAATTTTTGTTATACTATCGAGAAATAGTAATTATAAAATAGGAATTAATGAAAACTATGTTGATTTGCTTTATCTTATCTAGTTATCTTATGGTCAGATACCAATAAATGTATTTTTTAATAAATACATACAATTTAAACAAGCGTCATGCTTCAAATTACTAAATAGAATACTATACTGTGATGACTCATAAATCCAGAATAATTTCCATGTCAGATCACTTTCGATACATTCGAGCTAGACTGCAATGCGGTTTTGTTTTGTAAAAAGCAAAAACAATTTCAGCAACTAATTCATCTAGTCTTGCACATCCAACCAAATCATCCGAGCATTTAATATCAAATATCCTGGCAAATCCGATGAAATACCTTGCCAGAGAAAATATGTCGATAAATAAAAAAAACGAAAAATTCGGTTTGTTTAACCAGTCCGTTTATTTTTTCGAAAATACGCGGCTTATCTGTGAGATCTATGGGTCTATTAATCTATGACAGCTAAATCTACAAGACGGTGATAAATCTACAAAGTTAAATTATGAAGTAGTAATTTTCGACGATTCTTCAATTTTCCATATTCAGATACACAAATATCAACACATATTGTACGCAAATTAGAAAGTTGTATTTACTGATACTATCAAACAAACTTCATGGATTTTTCTACCGTTGAAATTGCAAAAAAACAAACTCGTTTCTTCTGTTATTTACTTAAAAACTATATAAAAAATATTATTTATAAAAATATTAATACGAGAAATTAATCCGGGCATAATTTTTGTATACTCTATTCGAAATTTTGTTGGATAACATAAATGGAGGGTATATCTCAAGTTGACAGCAATCATGGAGAAATTCGTGAGCGATAAAGTTTAATATCTTGTTGCGTGACTGCCGCGAATAAATGTGAGGTATACTGGCGACATTTGTGCTACCAAGTAATTCCCATCGAAATTACAATCACGCGAGTAACGTGCATCGTGCTGGAGTCTTCTGCGAGCAGACAGCCTCAGTATTAACTCGAGATGACGCGTGAAGCTAACACAATCATCGACCGTGCTCTGTGTATGATAACACGAAAGATAACGATAACGCCGACATAATCGTGTGAAAAATTTGATGTAGACACGAAAATCCGTGTACGATTTACGACAATCCAATATCTAATAGCGAATGTTAGAAATTATATAGTGGAAAATCATTTTTATATTTTTTTCTACATATTCTAGAGTGTACTGAACACATACTATTGCGAACAATAGAACACGTGTCATTTTACTATGAAATAGGAACTTCTGTCAAAAACAGGAAGGATAAAATTTTTATTCAAAGTGAATTCATGAAAAATTATTATTTTGTAAAATCACATCTTTGACATAGATTACTATTTATTTTTAAATAATTACAATTTACAATCGTGAAATTATTCGCAGTGGCAATCGTTTTCGTAGAAAATAAATAGATTTACAGTTAAAAAATTAGTAACTCGGTAAAATGTTTAAATGTTGCCATTTTGTCTTCTTTTGCTTACGCTATAATATCATAAGGTATCCAAATATCTGACATTAATTTTAATAACTATTGCTTTGATCCTTTTTACTGAATAAACATCGAGATTTATTATGCAATTGATCAAAGTTGAGATATTGCTAGCACATCCCGCAGAAAAGCCTTTTTGAAGTTGAAGATGTGATCAGGATCTAATATTTCAGTGTACAAAAAGATACACTTGTTAGAATAAAACGTAGATAAGATTGTATTAAACATAAGTTGCTGGCAATCTTTGTATAATATCAGAAAAGCTAATTTTTGGTAAACTTCCGATTAATATTTACGGAACACACGGCGATCGCGTGTTCCGAAAAATTACAATTTCGAGGGGGAAAAAATGTGACTGCGTAAATATTAATCGATAGCCGTTTCTCGTTAACCGAGCCAGCGCTAAACAATAGGAAAAAGAAGGGGATCTCTTATGATTTATCCGATCATTTGATTTCTAAGCGAATCAAGCTTGTTGAACACTGATCCAACCAGACCATTCTCCCTGGAATTCTCTTGATCTTCGTAACCTAGAATCGACAATTCGGGTCTCTGGGTCTCTCATCAAAGTTTCGTCCGTCCTCTCTCTCTCTCTCTATCCTATAGCTTGCCACTTCATTTCATCCCCGTGGCAATGTGTAGTGTGAACGCACCCGTACGCGCGCAGGGTACGGCGTGGAAGCGGCAGCAGGTATATACCCGGCCTGGCAGGCGCGTACGTGAGCTAAAATAGATCGATGGACGTGCTGCGCACGCAAGTACCTCCGGTTGTACCTCTGCGAGGGTAGGAAACAGCGCGCCACGAACCTTGGTGGGTAGGGCGGCATCGAGAAATAGCTGGTGGGAGTCACTGAAGAGGGTGGAACGGCCAGAGGGACACCGCGGGAGAGAGAGGGGAATCGAGAAACGTGGAAGGAGGAAAGCCCCCCAGCGTTGGGAAACGGGAGGGCGAATGTGAGGAAGGAAGCGAGGCGATATTGAGGAATAGAGAGGGTGAATCGGGGAGGGAGATGCGTGACGTGGGGTGTCTAGAATGGAAGGAAAAGAGAAGCGGAAAAGGAAGAAAGATAGTCGCTGGCAAGGCTGTGTCAAGAAAGAGGGATGGCTGAGAAAAGTAGGGGGGTTGCTTCGTGGCAACGGACGAGAGAGGGATAGTGAGTACAGTGCTTGGCACGCGAGAAAGGGAAAGGTATACAAACGGTGGAGACGGAGAGGTCTCTGTGGAGGAAGCGAAGAATAAAGGCGAGTGACGGGAATCGGAACGAGACGGGCAGCCCAAATTCTGAACAAGAGCGAGATGGATGGCACGCGAGGAGGGGGAACTATCTGGGAGGGAGTGAGATGCGCCGGGGTGAAACCGGGAGGGTGCAACTGGTGAAAGTGGAAGGAGTGGAACGCGAACGGCTGGAGGAAGAGGGAGAGAGGCACGCGACGACATCTCACCTGTTTATCAACCCGCCAGTCTGGTTTACGCGCCCGGTCATCCGCCGACTCTACAAGTGGCTATTTCGCTTGGACTCTCGAACGCGAGCCCGGTTCGCCTCACTCTCCGTCGCGATTTATTTCGAGGACGCCGGGTGTATTTGTACATCGCGAAAATAACGTGCGGTGACATTCGCAGGACGATAACACGTCGTGTCGCGATTTGCTTGGACGGATCTTGCCTCTCGATCGCTCCTTCTCGCCATCATCGTCGAACGTCTGCGTGACGGTGAGTAATCGGAGTCTGCGTTCGGTCCTAGTGTGAACTAGGTCACCAGTGGCATCGCTAAATCGCGCGCGGTCGCTTCCGGTCTCCGCTGGATCAGATGGCAAAGACTCCATTCGGAATTTGAGATCGCGCGCGCGAGCTCCGGCTTGTGTTGTCTGCGTGTTAATTGTACGCATGTAGAAACCCTGGCAATTTTCTGCGTAATTGTTTTAATTGTCTCTCTCGTTACGGCGCCAACGTTAATCGAGGAATGGTGGAATCAAATTAAAATTAATATTGCAAGGGATCGGATGGAAATTTAATAATGCATTGTGGTGATAGTGATCAGTTTCACAGTTGATTGCCTCCCTCTTTCGCTACTTTCTCTCGCAAAAGAAAACCTGTCCTTGTACTTTGTGGGATTTGATGAATTGATGTAACAAAGGGCGAAATCTTTACGAATTGTCAACACATATACTTTACTAGCAGGTGACGCGCCCTTCAGTATTAGCTTCACTAGTTACTTGACAAAACGCACGCGATTGTTTTATTAGAGCCAAACGCCAATAAGAAAAGTTGGAATCGAGTTTGCCTTTGACGCGTTGCTGACCGGTTGTTCAACCTGTTAAATAAAGCGAGCGAGTCGAGACGTCATAAAAATGGCAATCGTGCAATAATTGTCGCACGACGGAGTGTCTTTCGATAATTTTCCGTTAATTATCGAGCAACTTTTTCGATGCAACGGAAGCCACAGTTTAAACAGTGTTACAATAATGACCGATGTTCGTTAAACATGACAGTTAATGGTTACATTAATGCGAATTCCATCTCGGTGAGACACGTTACGCGATTGAATGGCGTAGCAAGTAGTGAGAATCAGCGTACTGTCGGACATGTCGAAGATTATTGCTCTATCTGAATTGTCGTTCGTGGGTCGATGAACAGATAATGTCTCTCGATAGGTGGGAGTGCCAACACGATATAAACGCGGCTTCTTTCGTGATATACTACTTAGCATTCATTAATATGTTGTCTGCTCAGTGAGTCTCACCGCCACAGATTCTCAACATTATAAGCATATTAAATATTGTGTAATACAATTAAATATGGCTACTCTCGGAATGCATTAAATTGCGCACTTTCTACTTCATCTCGTTATCTAGCCATTTATGTTGTTAAATAATATTCATTTTTGCAAGCGTTTTTAATTACGCCGATTACCAAAGCACCACTAAAAATCTGCCTTAATCATGGGCGACTATTGTAACAGTTAACGTGTTAAAACAATCTTTATGAATATTTATTTAATAGAAAATTGTAAAGAAAATGTTTATTCATAAAAAAATTCTATTTTGAAATTCATAAAAGTCTGCTACACAAAGTAGTCTGTATCTCAATTAAAGAATATTTATTATCTTCAATTTTTATTACTTGAAATATTGTGAGATTCAAAAGGATATGAAAATGTATAAAATTGTAAGAATATATTTATAATTATACAGTTTCTGATTTATACATTTGATAGCCGTGATTTTCACATGAGATTTTTATTTATAAATTAAACACTTATATTCATATACTCAGAGGTTTCCACGACGTGCATCAAATTCGCATTTATATTTCTTTGTTGAGCCTTCTTCTAAAGCGATTTATTAAATTTATCCGTGAGGATGCCGGCAACAAGATAACCGATAACGTTCCAATAAAAATTCTAATCTATATTAATTTACCGGTCGTCTGACCTCAATGAATAGGAATTATTGGCAGCTGTGATATAAATCGTCGAAGTGATATTAAATCGGGTTTGTTATAGTTGTGCCTGTTACAGTTGAACCTATTAAAGGTATTAACTCGTTTTTAAAGGATACCCGCCGCGTAAGCGCCGAATAGAAATTAATCTACAGCACAGAGCATAGTCTTCGTCAAAAGCGCGAGTCATGTAGTGTCTGTTAATGAAATGACAGCCGAAACGAGTAATCACTCGTGCTTCGATGGGGCACCGTGCGCGCATACAAGGTGCAAAATAACGAACTCTCGTAGCCTTCCTTTCGCAATCGATCGACCCTGCTTGTCAGTGACGGAAGCGCTTTTGGCGAGATCAAAGATGTCTGTTGGATTACAAAGATACGTTTCTACGCGACGACCCGATACTAGGGATTCTACTTTTTACATCAGATAAGTGAGTCCGAGCGGGAAAACGAAGCTCTATAAGCGAACAAAAACCGAGGCAGCGAAGAGGCGTTAAATGGAAAATATAATTCTGCAATTCGGATTAGCTGTTCGGATTTACACCCTCGAGTCTCTGTAATATCTACATTGAAAATATTTCGTGATTATTGTAAAAACTAGGATCACTATCACTCAGCAAAGTAAAGAAAAAAAATTATTTATCATTTTTAATATCGAGAATCAAGAATTAGAATCTAAGTGGACAATTATTTATATAATACCACACTAGTTAGTAAAATTACAAGTAATTGTAAATTGGAGATTCTGGTAAATTTTGCATATATAAATTAGAAGTGTTAAAATTTATTATAAAAAATCTAATTAGGTATACGTTAAAAATTGTTTGTGCTTTATCTACTAAATACTGTGACTAAAGAAACTTGAGAATAGATGAGTACGAAAAATTACATAAGTAAATTGAAATGCATAAATTATAGTGCTTTTCTGCTTATGTACAGATTTCACCAACATGTATAAGATTATTTTTGTTAGTAATTTATATGTGCACATCCGCGCAGCATATCGACAAACGAGACAGCGGGAGATTAAATATTCTAAAAGTTCTATATTATATCTATATTTTATTAGATATTAATTTAATATTTCTTGTTAAATTAAAAAATGCGTTTGTTCTTAATATATTAATATTCATATAAACTGGGATATTAAATAAAGCTTTTTCCTAGTATCAAGGAATTACTCGAGAAATAAGATTTTGCATGAGTGCATAAAATATTATATTTACTTTTTAAATATCTGAATTCAGTGAAATGATATGTGCAATTCGCGACTCTGTGAATTTAAAATCGAAGAATGAGACAACCACGTATTATATTTTCAACAGTAACCATTCGCTACCTTTTATCTCTCGATATGTTGCGGAGATGCACAGATAAATTATCAAATGAATGGTAGCTGGAAAGCCTTAGTAAATATTAAGTGAAAACACGCGGAAGAGTCTCGGGATCTCCGATATTGGAAGGATTCATCAGAAATTCATCGTCGACTGAAGCACGGTGGAAAACTGATGGAGCGCATCCGCGAAAAGATTTTCATTCGCTCAATCCGACTAAGGAAAAACACACTCGTTGATCTGACGTAGTCGGTTTTGCGGCAACCCGTTCGTCGTATTTCCGTAGTTCCGAGAAGAAGGAGGAATGTATCGAGTGAAATAAATTCTGCGATCAGGCTTGGATTTAACGTGACGCCAGAATTTTCCCCCGACTTCCGTTTTAACTGTACTTAACTTAACTCGCCCCTGGAGTCGCGTCGTCAATCTTCATTTAGGTTTATTCTCCGAAAAATAATGTTTAATTTAGGTGCCTAGGGATGATCCAATTGCTGGTAAATTTCGGAAATTCGTAAGAAGAACAAATTGCGACCCTTATTTATCTTTCTCTCCCTTGACTGAATTTCGATACATCGAGTTTTTTTTCTTAGGTTGTATTTGACCAGGTAAATGAAATAAACTCGTAAGCAATGACGAGCTTATAAAATAATAATAGATTTAGTGGAAACTTATTGTTTAATGTGAATATATCCTAAATTTTTCTGAACTATAATACTTTTTTAAATACTTACCTAAAAATTAATATAACGATTAGGTTGTGACATAATACATTACAATCGGAACATCTCACGTGAACGTGTTTTAAGTAATTTCAAAATATCTAACATGAACAAAATATCTACCTTCGCATTATAAATTTTATATTGGTCAGTTTAGTTTAGTTGGTTTAATTAACATCTAATTTCGGTATCAAACTTCAACGGCAAGCTTAAAACGGACCTATTTAGGTACACATATATTATCATATATTATTTGTATATAATTGTGTTTTCATCCTTTATTATTGCACGAGGACATCGTCTAAGAGAGGGTGGAAATGCTAATCATGGCTGCTCTTGGTTTATAATTATTTCATAATTATCCTAGAGCTTATCTTGGTTAATCCAAACTATGGTTTGCTTGTTTGCTCATAACTTTCACTGAGATGACAGCTTTCGTTGTATCTTTGTCCGCAGTAAATTTAAACTCAAACATTGAAACCTTATAAATAATTTGCATATAGTTAAATTTTTAAGGCTATAGCGCGCATCTCTGTGCGTTCTACCAATTAAATGCGTGCTTTCTTTAATGCGCGCAACGGGACGTCGGGAAAAGGAACAAACATGCACATTTGACGCGCGCTATAATGTATGATAATGTATGCATGAAAACCCGTTCTTAACACACACACAGAGAGACATGAATATCATTTTATATTAAATTATAATAATTTTAAGGTACATTTTTCTATATCTCCCATTTACAATTAGTACCACATTGAAATTGTCCCGATTTTAACTTGGTTTAGCACACTTTTACAGCTATCTATAGATTATAAATTTTCTGAAACTTTATTCGTAAAACTGTGAGTATTTTGATAATTTATTTTCCAATTCGATAAATCTATATTTGAAAGGGGAGGTTTATATTTGAAAAATCATATGGCGAAGATTTTTTCCAACGACAATTTAATTCCCGTGAATTATTCTAGAAAAAGTCGCGTAATTATTAGATTGCGTAACATTGAATCACAAACTGGTCGTAGGTTAAATTTTCGCAAAGTTGAAGTCTGCTCCGAATTCCACTGGAAACTCTACTATCGGTGGTCGGCTGATGACGCTTTGAGGTCTGCAAAATTGAAGTTAATTTACATAAAGTGCATTATAAATCTGCAACATGACCTACTACACTATCGCCCTATTGAAGTACATAATATTGAATAATAGCCGCTATGCGTATGTCGCACAAGATTCAAAGAATCTAATTCTCTCGCTTTCTCTCTCATCCTTCCTTGCCTTCCTCCCCCCTCTCTCTCTCTCTTTCGCTCTATTAATTTTTCTGTCTTTCTCCTTCGCTTGAACTTTTTGAGCCGAAAACAATTCCTGGTACGTGGCGCGCTCGGAACAAACAGTGGTCCGTTCTTCCATCTTTATTACGGTCATCCGTGGCAAAATAGGATAAAACAGAGAGAAGCGAGAGGAAAAAAGAGTTTCCGATGTTGCGAACACGATGGCTGGATAATGGGAAGCAGCGAGAAAGCGACCTACTACGTATAAAAAGGCAGGGATATCTCTCTTGGAGCCGCGTTAATTTTCCTCAATATTTTTTAGTCGTTATATCGCTTCCTCGTAGACAATGTTGCCTCGTAATAATGCTCGCAGCATGGATGTAACAATATGATATTTCAGAATTCTCGTGAAGAGGGATCCTTGGGGAATTGCGCGCGACTTATTCAACGTCGGGGATACCGCTGCCGATAGAGTGTTTCTCTAATGGGAAATCGTTTTGTCCTTCAACAGATTACTCGACTATTTCGTGAAATTAATACCACACGTTTAAGAGCTGTGAATGACTTGTATTAGATGTACGTAGACTCTAAAATATGGATACACAGAGATTAATTATTTTTATAAATCAAAAAAATTTGCTTTTTAAAGCTTTTTATTAAAAAAAATTCATCGCAGTCATGAATAAACATTATACGCTGCACAAATTTCCCATATCCGATAAATTTGTTCCTAATTAACAGATATATAACATCAAACATATTTGAAATTCGGGCTCATCGCGTGCGCGCGCGCTGGCCTTTATTGATATGTCCCAGTTCTTCAAACTTTGATCATTCAAGCTGTAATATTAACGACGTTTGAAATTCTTGCGTGTGTGCATGCATGAAAATTAATCCTCGTTTTTGAAATATTCCTCGATCGTGGAAATGTATTTTAAAAACTATTTAATTCGAAAGCGATCCAAACATATTAATTAAATCAGACTTGAATAGGTCCAGTCGTGAATTGAAGAAACACACAAACACATTAATAATATATTACAGAAATCCACATCGTGGTCGTTCAATTATTATGAAATTATACCATCGGTCTTTATGCGATCTCTCAATTTAAAGCTTATTATGGCTTAAAGTCTCCACGCGAAATCTGGCTTGTCGCCGCTACCGGATAATCGCATATTTAAAGCATGCGGGTGCGGCGAATATCTGGTTGAATTAATTAATGTAATTAACAGGCTGCTTGGCGACGACGGAGGGCTGCGGGTAAATTCCGGCGCGATGCCGCGTAACGGACACACGTCGTTCCTGCACAGTTTACATCAATGATACGCTAATAATTATAATAATCATAATCACAATCGCGCATAGTGCCGGAGACCGGTAAACCGCATTCGTTATTGGAGCAGGATTGACTTGTATACGCCGTTAACGTTTCGTGATTGACGGTGAATTCCACGCAGCTTGCGGCTATCGACAGAAATCAATTGATAATGCAACCGAATTGGACTTGCGGATCACAACGAAATTTTCGCATTATTCGGTTATTTGAAAAAGATTATTTGAAATATTGATAATTTGCACGCTCACAGAGATAACATTATACCATATCATTATCTTAACCTAAAACCGAAATACGTGTTCAAATATTCCATAATTCTACGTTCTATAGTATGTAAATTTAAATAACATTTTACGATGTTTGAATCGTATTTGTATTTGCGACTCGCGCATATATGCTTATGTTACACCAGTAGGGTAATCGCAGTGGATTTGTCTCGATAATCTTTGGTGTAATTAAGAGATATGCACGTAATTAGCACTCACTAACGACAGTTCGCGACAAGTTTGGTAAATTTGGACTTTCGAATATCACGTGAGATCGTGGCTTCGATAACGTGACTTGCATGGGAAACCGTAAAAGAGTTGTCACGAATTAACGATCCGCATACTAAATGAGCGCTGACGTTAAATTGATGATTAAACAAAGATTAGGCACACTCATTGTTGAACTGTCCCTGTCATATTTACTATGATGGATACTTTCTCCGCTTGTTCATTATAATTAATATTCTCCCGCAGTGAAAGCATATTTAGTTTTAGATTATCTGATAACCGTTGAGTGACTGCTATTCTCGCTCGTGTTATCAATTATGACATAAATTAGAAGCTACTAACATAAATTGTTCTATACCTTCTTTCAATTTTTTTTACTTCGTAATTTTGCTTAAAATTATTTTGTAATAAATTAAATCTTGCTTCAATTTTCTAATTTTTTTTAGAAAGTCTTCAAAAGAAGTAAATAAAAATATGTACAGTTATGTGCATATGTAAGTATATTATTACATATTAATAGATTATTTACACATGTGTGTACACGCATAGCTGCGCATATGTAAATATGTGCAGTTGCATAAAAATATAGTGAAACCTTTTTAATCTTGTTTTAATTAGTAAAAAGTTGTTTCGAGCCACAAATAACTTATTTTGGGACATTTATTTGAGAATTTAATGTGGCAAATAAACTTGTTATAAAACTGAAATCCATGCGAACAATTCTCTTTAATAAAAGTGTTGGATACGACCATGAGCTACGCTGAACGCGACCCGATGAATAATGCATAAATTCAATTCACGCCTATCGCGCGTAATTAATCTCGACGCTTAATTGAAGCAGAATTGATACGTTCGAGGGTGTTGGTGATTTTCTTTGTATAGCATTTTATTATTACTTTTTACTTAACAATTTTTGTTCGAGCCTCAAGGATCGGTTAATCTACATCAATTTCGAGGCATTTACTGGCGGTAGAGCTATTGGGAAGCCGACGATTTTAATGTATGAAACGATGTAACAAAAAATCGAATGCAACCGACTTTCCGCCCTAGTCGAGACCTTTTTATCGTTTTCATCGTCGACACGTATTCTACTTCTCCCGGAGTTTTCCTTTTCAATTTTTTCCCTCCTATACTACTCGTACATCAATCAGAACGTTTGTGGTGCGTGCTATTTTTTTTTACGCTTGTGGTTTAATTCTATTACTTGTATCATTTTTAATATTTTATATCTACAATTAAATTAAAGAATATAATTCCGCTTTGTCGATTGTGCCTGCTTCCAGTTTGTACAGCAATATGTATGTCCGTTTACAGCAAAACGGAATTAGCAATAATATGAGAAAAGTTCGCATAGCCTAAAAAATGCAAGAGAACCATGTTTAACTTGTAATAATATAATATATATGTTTAATATATTATTATGCGAATGACTCGTAGCATTTGCCCTCATTCGAATTTACAATTTAATCAGATTATATATTTGATTAAATCCGAGCGAATATAAGATTCGTGATAAAATTAAATTAAATTAAAATTTGAGATAAAATATATGATCGAGTTAAATAAAAAATTGGATGAAATTTTATTTCACTAAATTAACTTTATTAACTGCACAGCACTACAGAACATAAAAAATTGCAAATTAAAAAAACGACGGTATTGTAGAATATATTATTGTGGTTGGAATGTTATCGGGCGTTGATCTAACTGTAGGAGAATGGGATTCACAATGCCACTCCTTGCACAATAAATGTCTGGTTATACGTTGACTTGAACTAGTGGCGCAATTTATTACCCGTAGCGCGCTTCCTGAAGCGTTTCTTTTATTAGCGTGCAATGTGTCGTAGTGACCGGCTTCTAACACCGACTACTTTCCACTGGTATGCGGAATACGTGATTCTGCAGTAGACAAATTACCCGAGCGTTTCGGTATGTCGCAAAGTATTTTACCGTACATTTTGTAAATTAATTGTATTGTACTTATCACCGTTTTTCATCTTATTCCTTGCAAATCACCGTTTGTATTGCCTTTGAGGCTCTTTTTACGGTTAAAATTAACATTCATAAATAATAATACAGGAATAAATAATTAATTTTCTCATATTTGATGTACCTATGTACGTATATTTAATTAACTACATATTGCAATTAATTAATTAATTAATTGGAATTATTTGCAATTAATACCAACATTTCTTGATTTAATAGTTAACGAGGTATTAGGTATTTTATATCAAACTGCACATACGTTCTATTCATGAGATATTACGAGAATGTATCTGCCGAGAAGTTACGCAAAATGACCGAGATGTGAATAAAATACACAGTCGATTTGAAATAGGCGAAATTAATTTGCGTTTCTGTACAAAAGCTACCGGTATGTGTTTATGAAAGATATTTGAGATATTATTTGAACGCGGATTCGCGCAATAAATAAATACGGCTACTTCAAAAGCGTTGAACGGCAATGCGAATTGAATCCTAAATACTCGCTCGTGGCTCGCATATTATTGCGTCGAGTATTATATTTGATATTGCTGTTACTAAATTCGACCCGGCGAATCACAAAGCTCTGTATAAAATTCCTGTGTATCCTCTATAAGTCACCTCTTTCGCCTACATCCTTCACGTGTTTGTTGCACAGATTTATTTGACATACGACCGACACACAAGAGCTGCGAAACGTCAAAATAACAAAGTATACATACCGCAACGAATAATGGACGGGAAAACTCCGAAATTATCACTTTTTTCCGTCTTGCCCTATTAAGTTTTCAGATCTTCGAATATATGAATATATTCAGTGTATGATTATAAAACTGCATAGCGATTTTTCTCGCAATATGTGACATTGCAATGAATAAGTTAAGAACTGTCGAATTTTCTTTCTGCATCTTTTATTAAGTTTACTTTTTATAACTTTCTGCATTATTCTCGGCGCTTAAGGCGCCACATTTATATTCATAAAAGCATTTTCGCACAGAAATTACTATTGATAAGCTCAAGAAAGTTATTGTTCGGCAAATTTGCCTTCTCTTCGTCAAGATTTTGTCGAAAAATGAGGCGACAGGCACGAAGAAAATGCGTAATGCATTCTACGTGTAGGTATCACGGAAAAAAAAGATTTGCTATGACAACCAAAAACCCTGCTAGTCTAACAAA
>NW_011967241.1:2086965-2104038 GCF_000949405.1 Vollenhovia emeryi | reverse complement strand
TCAGTCTCGTAGGGTATAAAGGGAGGCGTGGAAGCCAGGGCAAGTATCGCATCCAAGCAATTTATATAATTAAATAAATTGTTGTTCCTTACGGCGGGAGGCTTCCACGCCTCCCTTTATACCCTACGAAACTGAATTTTGCTTCCGAGTTTTCGGCCGCCACCGTGCGCGTCCTAGCGGCGGTCGGCGAACTACTCAGAGGCTGGCGCTAGCTACGTCTCACACTTAGCGAAAATGATTTGTTGCAGTAACTAAGATAATTTCAGCAAAAATCGATTTGTTTGATGAACAAAGTAACGATTGCTCTTACACACGACTTCTTTGCTGCATTAGCAAATTTACTTCTTTAAAACGTTTAATTTTGTTCAGCAAACTATAGATTTGCTGAATCAACTAAATCAGTTTTTTCCGTGTACATATCGCGGCGCAAACTTTTCTTTGAGTTGTTGATTACACGTGGCAACCGGAAATTTCCATTCGCCTTGCCCTGTCTCGATCTACTCGGTGCTCAGACGTTGAAACTTTCAGTAAACGTCTGACCTGAGCCAAGTTTTAACGAACCTTATGCTCTGTCTCGTCATTACAGTGACGAAGATCCCTCAAATACGTTCACATGGAAATTATCCCCGTAATGAGACGACCAATTCCTCGCGGAAATACGAAGTGATCTCCCAATGGATATTGACACACCGTGCCGCATGCCGGGGTGTATCTACTATTTCACATAGCGCAGTCTATTAATATTGTACATTGCGTACGTTACGTTGTGATTCCAATTATTACACTTCTTATATAGGCGTGGCAGCATATTTTATAACTAAACAATTAAAATACATATAAATAAACCACCTAACATTTTAAATTATCGTGATAACGCAATTTTATTGTGTATACGAAGAAAACATTAAGGAAGATTTACACCTATAAATATCAAGATAGCTTCTATATCTTTTCGTATATAATGTGAGAATATTATTTTTTATTGGCTTCAACGACAGTTTATTTTAACGGTAAACGGAATATCTTTTTTCCTCGAGCAAAGCTTTCTCGTTTCGCACGCACTATAGAACACGTCGATCGAAGAAAGTAGTCGAACGGTGGTTGCCATAGGATGTGCTCTCCACGCTATCCCTGGACACAGCCGTAATCCGATTTATCCACCTTGCCTGTGCGATCAGAATGTTAAAAAGCGCATACTCGAAAATACAGCATATCCCCCAACGGTCGGTATAAAATATTTTGAGTAGCGTGAAATAGTTTGCTATGCAAGGAATTTGGAGAGATATCATTCATAGCTCGAAAGGAAGTTACGTCGATATCTGCGGTATTTTAGCATAGCAGACGTAGTATGTATAATTAAAACAGAAATTCCTTTGCGTCCAAGAATAGTAGATTTTTCTAAATTGTTATATATATGAATATATTTGTTTCTAAATTTTGTGAAACTTTTCACTGTAAACTCAATTAATCGTATGTAGTTTTCATTAATATTCTTGTCCTGTATTATAAAATTAATAATATAGATTCACGTTACGTTTAACACATTTCTTCCACTTTGCGTATATACAAAACAATCGCTAACAATTTTTTTATATCTGTGAAGTTCCAATGACATATGCATTATGCAATTTATCTGTGAATCGAAAGGTACATACATACAGATATTTACGGATATAAAATTTCTATAATTTTGGTCTCTTAGTTTGAACTGTTTGCAACGATAAGCGTCGTTAAAATGTTAATTATTATTGCAGGATGTAAACTAGCCTGCAACACAGCACATGCATATTGTATTATATAAACGGTACAAATGTATCGCGATTTATTACATAATGTATTATGAAATGGAAGGCGACTCGTGGACAGATGTGTAAAATATAGGTTAATTAGATAATGGATGTTCGCTCTGTTACAATATTGCGGGGACCCTACACAATAACTCACTTCACTGTATAGATGAGAATGCATTAAAATTATTCTCTTGCTTCGAGCAAAATTAATGGATAGCACCTCTAAATTACAGCACTTTGTTGTATTCGAATTTTCGCCAATTATTATTTCGCAATAAGATATCGAGAACATGTGTGTGAACGTTTTTCATATCTCCGCCTTATATAAATCATCAAGAAAAATTTTACGTCGTGTTTTAAAATAACAACTGTTAAAATAATCAATGTTATTTATTAATTGTAATAAACATAGAAAATATTTACTATAAAAATTATGCTTCGGAAAAGTTTTATTACATTTAACGAGGTTAAATAAACGATAGTGACGTTATTTGACAGAGTATGTTTAATAAAAAGATGATATTTAGTGAGAAAATTTATTGCTTGTTATGAGAGCAGCTGTACTCTGTGCAGTCGCAATTTCCAGTGGAAACTAGTCAAAGTTCTTCTATGACGCCAGATAATTGTCGAGAGTACATTAATCGGGAGAATAGCAGACATTAGTGGAAGTTCATGCGATTAGCCGACTGAGAAATTGCCTTTCTGTTTGCCGCTAACAATTAGAACTGTCCTACAGTTTCCCTCGAACATTTATTTTGAATCCTGTCAGCTACAGATTACTTTTTATCCACAGGGCATGAATCACACAAAGCTGAAAATATTTCGCAATTTACATGCAGATAGACCATTTAAGTGTATTACATTTGTATGTGTTCGTAAAAAGAATTTTTGACCGTAAAGCTTGGAAACATATAAAATACGTATTCAGATTTTATCACTGCTACTAAAAATGCATTTTAAGCTGGCATGGCAATAATGAAAGTTTATTTATATGTAACACAATATTACATTCGGTACATCTTATTTTATAAAATAGTAAAATTTTTTTATTTTCATAATTTTTAATTACTTTACAGAATTTCATGTTACATTAAATGTAATATTAAAATAATATTTAAAATAATTTAATTATATTATAAATTATTTGTATTAATGTAATCATATATTTCTCAAACATTTTTCTCATTGTAATATATAATACTATTGCATATGTATTAAAATACAGAAAACGATTGAGTTTTATATCAACGTAATTTATAAAAGTATTTTTTTGGAGCAAGTAGCCGATATATAAATGCAATATAATTTTATCTGATATTAAATCTTAAATTACAAATAATTTTAAACGGTGACATTATAAAATATTAGTCTTAGTTTTGATTAATCATTCTTTTTAGTTTTCAAGTATGCTCGAAAGTTGATAGTTTTACTGATTGTGAGTGATGAAGAAACTCCGTGTTCTAAAAGATTATCTCTTTACCAATCACTTAATTTGTGAATGAGGAGAGTAAAATGGTGAGAAATAAAAGATTTAAACATATGAAATAGAACAAGTAACACAAATTAAGAACGAATTTTCAAATAATATACGTGGGATACAATTTTACTGCACGCAGCCTAACAGCAGACGTGATATATATTATAATAAAACATCGCGCCTCAATTCACATATATAGATAAGGCTTGTCAGTTCCCATGTTTGATTTCCATGTTATGAACGTGACCGACGGGCATACATTATTTATGGACCCGCACAGGAACCTTCGTATGCTGGTAGATCTTTTACTGTAAAAAAATTTACATTCGTATGGGTCGTTACACGCCTTTCTGACAACACGCGTTCAGTCACATTTATATCGAAATCTTCGACGTATTCCTTGCCGCGTACCCTTATCGAAATGCCTGGAATATAAAATTCGCATAAAACGCGTGATTTTCCGTCTGCATTGATTATTATATATTTATATATTGCATTCGTGCCACCGCAAACAGAAATCTGGAATTGCTTTTACTACAAATTCACACAGTTTTCTTAGATGTCTAATATCAGTTTTAAAATATCTTGTAAATAACGAAATAAAGTTACCAATAAAATCGCGAATTAATTTCGCATTTCACTGTTAAGTTACTAGTACATTAAAGAAATGTTTCATTGTAAAATGTTTCTGTAAACAGTGTAAACAAAATAAGATGTAACACGATTCTGTATCCGCTTACGACAACGCATGAGAATGTTACGTCTATGTGTGCTTTTAATTCGCCGATCGACTTTAATTGTATATATATTTATTTTCTTCGTTATACTGAGGATGGTCCAATAAGGATCGAAACGTATAAATACATTTGATAATAAAATATTTCGTCGGACATTGCAATCCTGTTCAGGCTCTGAGCCCCTTTAATTTTACTAAAATACCGTGGAATTTTAATAAGTGCCATAACATGAATATTATATTGCAGACTGTGTATGTACATATATGTGGGGTGTGATTAAACTAAAGGTATTTAACTCAAATACGTATTAAATACAAACCGCTACTTCGCGTAACTGGTATACAGCTATCACAAAACTATTTCCATAAATTATTAGAGATAACATGAAAATTGTAGCTCTCGTGATTATCGAGTGGTTGTGCTCCAGGAAATTCGCTACGCAGAAGCGCGTAATTATTTCGCCCCTGTTACTTGTCAAACGCAACGAAGAGAAGTTACCTGATTCGCTCTCTCTTTTTCGGAGAGAACACGACAGAAACTAATTGCGGGACTAATGAGTTTGGCCTGTATCAAACGTAGAACTGTCTGCCAGATTCAAGACTTAATCAAGATTGCATAAATTGTTAACACAAAATTAATAAGGGCGAAGAAACTCTATTGGATTTGTTTAACTCACAATCAGATAAACTCGATGCTACTACAATCTCGATAATATGATATTCGTGCCATTTATAAACTAAAAATGTAAAAATTAGATACAAGAAGAACGTTCCTATCTGTTCCTTTTTTCACTGAACTATATGTTATCTACAGCAATAATTTTCTCTAGAATCTCAATAATTCTACGGTATTTTAGTAAAAGTTTAACCAGTTTAATTCTCAAAAATTTTCTCAAAGTGTTTAATTTTGAAATTTTCTTAAATATCCCGATATTATCTAGACAATTTTTTTTGTAATTTTGCCGACTACTGAGATTTATCAATCGCTGAAATTCTTGGAATTTCGGGCGTCAAACGCCGAGCGCCGGTTCCGAGAAACGACGTAGCGCCGTAAAACACCGGTCGAAAACTCTCATTGTACCATATTCTCATTGTACCAAATCATTCACGCGGCGACAGTCGAACGGGTCGGTTAGCGACCCGCGCCGTTCCGCATATCGTATTATTCTTTTTTGATACGCGTTCGCGACAAGTACGGAAAGAAATCGCGATCGCTCTCTGTGAATAATCAGCGATCGATATCACCGCGTGATCGCTGAAACCAAAAATCCAAAAATCAAAGCGCTAGCTAACTCGAAATTACTTGTTCATTGCGATAACAACGGGCGATAATTGAATAAGAGAATATAGAAAAACTGACTGAGTGAGTAAAGTCATTCTTAAGCATCTTAATACTAAAGCTATAAAGAAGAGGCAAGAAATAGATTAACGGATAAGGGTGTACGTTGAGCGACGCATAAGCTGACGCACTTTCCACCTCCTTACACCTTCCTACCTCTTACTTCCATCTTACTGCAATATAAAAATATAATATTTCGTAAGAAGATTAATAACTGGCGAAAAAGAGGATTGCGAGAGGAAGTGACGCGTAGGTAAAAGGAATCAAGAAAATCTAGATCGAGTGCGAAAGCTAAAGAAAAAGACAGGGGAAAGAGTATCCTTGAGTGGCGACAATGCGGGAAAGACGGACGTCGAAAGATATATCAGAGAAGGAAGAGCCTGCAATGTGATCATTCATGCAATGGCCGGGACAGGAACGACGTCAAAGCATCAGGTGCTTTTCTCGGCCTAGTTTTGCTCTTTGTCAGTCATCTTTTCGACTGTTGCATCACAGGGGATTTTAATCGTAACTCAGTCGCGCCATTAACGTTTCTTCCAACGCGATGCATCGAAGGAATAAATAGGTTTCTGACATCCAAGTGTGATATCTGCAGATATTTAAGAAAACTACTAAAGTTAAGAATAAGCATTTTGGAAAACTTAGTCTTTCAAATAATATTTCGTTCCTTGAAAAGAGAAACAAAGAACATTTTCTTCGTATCCTTTCTATTGCGACGTACATGTGTACGTACCTGCTTTTCTGTTTCATTCTTCTCACGTCTCTTCTCAGGACAGAACAAAACTGAAAAATTTATCATCGACCGTCTTTAACTTTCGACGATATTGCGTTGTTCTCGCAGCGCACGAGATTTCAGTGTTCAATACTAAAAGCAAATTCCCAGAGTTTCTGTAAAATTGTTAAATGTCGTTTAATGAGGTCAGGGAGAATCGACTGGTAATGGAAGCTGTTTCTCATGACGTCCTTGAACACTCATCGCGACCCTTACGAAGGGTGTCGACTACCGTGAGCACGATTGTTGCTGATTCCATCAACAAAGATCACACAATAAAGTGGCGTGAAAGCTTTCATGATGAGCTAATATTGTGGAATATTTAAAATTAAAAAAGATAATATTTTAAACTTTTTCTTGCAAAAGTTTTTTAAATTTTTTTAAATCTTTTTTTAGTATTTTATATCAGGATTATTTAAATAACAACTGTAAACCATCACTTATATGTACCTTTAATATATATTTATTACAGAATAATTTTCGGCATTCCGATAAATCTCGTTAAAAAATTCGAAAACTTTTGTTTTATTTGTAGATAATAATAGATGTATTTATAAAAATAATAAATAATAAAAATACGATTGTTCCACGTTCTACAAAGTAATATTTTCAAAGTAACAAAGCTGTCCAACTTTCTTAGAATGTTACATACTTGAATAAGATAAAATATAGTCATAGTCTAAGGCTACTTTTATACATAATTTTTTAAATAATACAATTATCGTTTCTTTTTCACACATTTCTTTTCGCAGTATATGTTTTACTAACTTTTTTACTAACTTTTTTCTTAAACTTTTGACGCGGAATCCGGAGAATCTTTTGATTCGAAATTTCCTTTACACACATATAAAACCAAAAATACTACAAAATTTTAGTTATTATTTATAAATTGATTTCTTCATTTCATTTTAATTAAATACAACTAAGCTTAAAAAATTACGATCGATTAAAAGAAATAATCGTATTCAGTACATAAACGTCAACGTCACTAAAAAAAAACACACACTTTGTTGCTTCGACGAAAGTAGCCCTTGACAAGGGTTCTGGCATGGCTATTCACTCGTAAAGAAGCCAACCGCTGATTGCCGATAACGACACGGCTGCAATATTGCGTTCTCGAATATGGGTGCGTGCGTCACAATACGTGCGACTATGCGTGTGTTACGCCCATCGCATGTGTAACACACGCCCGATTAAGCCTGACATGTGGGCGCCCGAACGATCGATAAATTTTCACATCCCTCTATTTTCTCAGTGTCGATAGTTCGTCTATGAAGAACTGCAAACAGTGTACTTAATGTTATTTCTTTAATGTTAATTTAATATGACACGCAAGAGATAATGATATATTATACAATATTTTTAGGCTACAGGTAGAAATTTATTCTAGGTGACGCATAGATGCTATTTGTGGTTTACTTTTTCCTTCATTACTGTTTATATTATTTATTTTTAAATTTATCATTACACATACTGTTTATAGCACATAGATAGTTATTTTACGAGACTGAAATTAATATAATAGTTGCTGATCTTATTTCTCGAGGCGCAAAATTATTTCGAATTAGAATAGTAAAATATAATCGTATAAAATCAGAAAATCAGTGACAGCTAATAAGCTGGACGTTTTATGTCGTGAGATTATCATCGTGATTTAGGAACTTCCGTAAATCACAAAGTAGAACGCAGATAGATAGAAAAGCACGAACAGAATGCGTAAGAACGAATGCACACGCACACTGAATAATGTCACGCGCGAAACACTTGGAGGATTGATCTTATCTTGAGCTTTTTATTCGGCCCGCCGCGTCGTATCAAAAGATTTCCCGTCTCTTCTACTCTAGAAACTTGAGACTGTAGATACTCTAAAAATAAAAATGAAAGTTTTTATAATAGCTGTGATACAGTGGCTAGGCAGCGAAATATATTATCAAACAATTAAATATAATATTGAGTCACTCTCTTGTTAAGATATCCGAAAAATGAGATGCTTCTATGAAAGTATGTAGTAAATCGAGTTATTTAAAAAATGTACGATATTTAATTTTATATTTTAGGAATTTTATTACTTCGAGAGAGAAAAAAGGTACGCGAAATTTTATTTATCATTTTTATGAAACTTGAAGAAATTATTACAACGCGAAACACTCTGCTTTATAAAAATCTTTTAAAAAATATATAATAAGGATGCCATATTTAAGAAATAAAAATATAAGATTCCTACATACAATAAAGAGATAGGGCAACGCAAGTAAATTTATTCACCAAGTGGAATAGGAAGGCCATAATTATATTACATAACTGAATTTTCTATTCATATCGCCAACTATCTTCCATGAACATCTCGAACTGCACTTGCATGTTTATTAGGCATGTTTCTCAGATTTTAATATTTATCAAGATCCGAGCAAGTCAATCTCTCTCAGCGAAATTTTTCTTTTCTATGTATGACTTATAAATTTCAATCCAATTTATAGGCTTCAAGGTGAATAAATTTATTTGAAAGTGCTGCAAACATATTAATTTAATATTCCATAAAAGGAGAGCCAGTGTGTTCTTAATTTATGTCAAATTTAATCACTCTAACACGTAGCTAAAATGTTCGCCATGTTTGCCGAAGCTATTTTCCCTGTGAGTCAGCTAATAGCGCTTTTGTTTGTCTATCACTTTACTGACAGCCTGTGCAACAAGTTCAACGATAAGGTATATTCGTTTTACCCTGTTGCTAGCATCTGGGCTTTTGACAATTTCACCATATTTTTACAACGCGCATTTGCATAGTATAAATAATAGTATGACATTTATATAAAAAGGTACAATATTACAAAAATACATATTCCGCCGAAGAGCTATGCTTGCTATGTTTAATATATAACTGAGTAAATTTATCGTTATGAAGTTAAAATCGATAGTTTCATAGTCATCTACGTGGAAATTAAAGTTGCTCACCTTGAATTGTATGCGTACTGAATAAACTCGCATTACAAGTTTAGTTTATAATCTGACGTCCTCAGAACGCATAGAACTATTCAGCACTTTTGTGTATATTATAGACACTCTATCACATCAATGAAGTTTCCAATGCATTATCTTTCATCGTATACAATATGAAAAATATATTGTTCTGTTAACTGCATACAGTGTAAAAATTATTTCGATATCATATAGCAACGTATAACTAATATTTTACAATAAATTTCAGAAAGTAATGGCTGTGTTGAAAATAAATTCTTTCGACGAAAAAGATGACCGTGATATGCTATGTAGAAGAAGAAAGTAAAACACGGATGCGTTTATGTACTATAGTTATTATATTTACTGCGTTAGTATCGATTTCTTCATTCTTTCTTCATACGTGCATTGTACAACACTTGCGAAAAAAAGTGAATTTGTATCGTTGCGAAAGATCAATGTAGTAGAAATAACGTAACACCCTGTGTTTACCGTAACACCATTGTTTGTCACATGCACACAATACGTTGCTCCATTTAACTTTCGATTAATCGCATTATACTGCTGCACACCAGTTTTATGCGAAGATCCCGTACGCACGGTAAAAATGTGCGTTAAAAACTTTTAACATGAGGAGCGTCTGAAATAAATACACTTGTGCTGGGCAGATACAAGTTATGGAAAAGGATGTTAATACGCGTATACGTATTTATTATCGAATATCACGAACAAAGTGTTATTGTCTGCATTTGGATACGCAGGAGGAAATGTCAATAGCTTTGTTGTTGTGCGTCAAACATAATTTCACAAATGATCATTGTTGTTCTTTAATGACGCACATCGGAGCAGAAAGTGTAAACGAATATTGAATTAATCGGTCACATGCTTACGGTCTCTCTGTTCTAATAACTGCGTATGTAAATATGAGCATCACAGATAAAAAGTAAAGTATTAAAAAATTAGGTAGAATAAACGATTTCATTTACATGCTATTAAAACAATTAAATTTTTCCGTTTCGCAAAATTATACTACATTTTTATAACGTAAAAAGGAAGAAAAATATACCTAAAAGAAACTAAAAGAAATGTGTTAATCGATTTGATTTATTTTATATAGAAATTCTAATTTATTTGCACACGAAACATTAAAACTAGCTACATGTTCTATTTATGCTGCATTTTCTTTTTATGCTGCAACAACAAGGAAGTGAAATAATTTTCACAACTCCGAGGTAATTTTACACACTCAAAAACACACACACACACACACACATCCAAATTTATTATAAATTACCAACAATTTTAGTTTTTATTCATATATTTATCGTGCCGTTTATTTAATTAACAATTTATATTTTATTTTTTTACAAACTTTACTACATTATACATCTTTATATAAAAAAAAGATAAAAGTTAGCTATCTCGTTTATGCAATTGTCACATTTTACTTTAAGGAACACCTTTATGTAATATACGATGATTTACTGTGCGCGGTTACTGCATAAGCTTAGTAAAAAGTCAAAATTCGCTACGTGGAATTTCAGCGTGGAGTTTCGACCGAAATGACTTCTTGACTTTACGCTGCCACGTACCAACGAAAGAGGTTATGCATAGAAAACCTTATGCATAGGAAAGAAATGAGATAAAGGAAATAAAATGAAAAATACACAGAATACGAATTTCAAAATAAAATAATATTTAGTACCAATCGCAATCTTTCTATACGTACCGTACAAAAATTAAAATTAGTTTTTTTGAAATGTGATGGCCATTGATACGTTAGCTGTATTAATCAATAAAATTTTAAGTACAAAATGATAAAGAGATATCGACAAACTGTCGTATTAATCTCTAAATTCTGTTAACTTTCTGAATTTATAATTATATTATTATTGCATTATTGTAAAGAATATTATATTTTTATTTCTCAAAGAGTTTTGCATTATTGTAAATTGTTATAGAAACAAATCTTGTTGAACCATTGGTGAGTGCATCAATTCTGTACAACTCGTATTAACAAATTTAAATTTAAATTATATTGCATCTCAAAAAATTAAATTAATACTACCGCATAATAACGATCAATCAAAACAAATTGATCAAGCTGCTTTTTATCACTCAGCGAGATTGTATCGTTCATCCATCATAGACTATCACATCACGTTCAATCGAAGCTATCGCTAGAATCTGATGGTATAAAAGTTTTCGCATCAGTATATAAATTAAGGCATTTGTTACAAATTTATACGAGCAAACTAATGGTCAAAATTTTTTGATTGCACGCATAAAGTGGAAACTATGAAGGAAAAAGTAGTGAGATAAGAATATTAAAACAGAAGTTCTTTTAGACTACATCATTTCATGTGCCGAATAAGTAAGTGAAATAAAAAACATTTTACTTATTCTAATATTTGAATATGTCGATAAATAATGTTGTAAGCCCAAAGTTTAAACCATTTCAATTAAGTGACAAAACTAAACATCACTTTTAGCTGTAGAAGAGAAACTTTTCTGCATTAAAGAAAAATAGTAGGTCCTGTTATTTCGTGACGCCCTAACATCTGGTTTCTAGGATATCTTGTATTAAAAATCGCATTAATTTTTCGTCCCTGAGAACACCCTCTTCTGCGTTTCAATTCGCCTTTTCTCCGTGAATGGAATATTTTAGCCTTTATAAAGATAAGACGTTATTTGCTTCAAATATGCTTTTACAAGGTACATGATATACGTTTCTGTATTTTTTAATGAGTGTCTGGATAATCTAGATTATTTTCAAAAGTTTTATTCCATTTTTTATTGCATATTATTTCAAGTAATATATTTTCAGTCTACTTCAAACAATCTCTAATCTGTGTTAGATTACAAGATTGAATTCTATTTATAAATTTGTATGCCATGTAATACGAAAAACACTTATAAGATAAAAATGTGTACATTATTTAAAATAATTTTTTTACACATACATTACGTGGCATATAAAATTAGAATCAAAGCCTAAGATCTATTTCAAATCATAGATTGTGTAAAGTAAACGTTAATATATAAACTTACTAGATTATAAATTTAAACTTTTACTGCTTATTGAACTCACTGCATTTATTCACAATTTAAATTCGTAGACGTATGTAAGCTTAGTTGCAAGGAAAATATGGATCTGTAAAAGATAATAGAAATATGTATATTTTTTGCGGTACAAAACTCTGAGCATGCTTCATGCTAAGTCGCTTTTCTGCCTTACTTTCGCTTCAGTCATCTCGCGAGCTTCATCAAATCACTGCAACGAAGCGTTTTAGTGGCTGCTTTTGAAATGGAAGAACAGGCGCTCACATGAAAAGGTGGAACGCCTGGGAAGCAGACAGATCGGCTAATGAAATTGGCTCGAATAGGGCTGCGCTGAAGCTTTCGCTCTACCTCGCAACGGCCTTTTTTCATTTCATGAAAAAATCTTCAGTGAACGAACTTCAAAGGCGTCTGTCTGGATTGTTTCACAAACACTCCATTCGCGGGACTGACTTTTGCCCCTCGCGAAATTTCGTGAGCGATGAGTTGAACCGAAGTTTAAATAAGGTGTAAAAACAAGAGATCTTGGTGAACGCACACAATGAAACGATCGATTCTCGGAGAGAACCAAAGAAAAATTTCAATAAAACTTGGAACTTTTTACATTAACATTAGAGACGCTCGTGTTTCTTACTAGTTAATAGAAACAATAGGCAGCCGATTAAATATTTAAGTGCCTATATACTCTGGGAAATTACCAACCCGCACAGTCAGTTGCTTTTAGGATTTGCTAAAATATTGGAATATATCAATAATGAGATTAAGTTTAAGTGTTATCGAAAGTAATCTTTATTTCTGTTTTAATGCATCGCATACATTATCTCATACATGTATTAAGAATTTCTTCTAATGTAACTATTTTTTAGATTTACAAACGCTTATAACACGCCAAATATCATCGATAGAACAATGCATATATGTAATAATATAAATGTGAAAAATTTATATATTTATTTTTTGACACGTATTCTAGAGATAACAAATTAATGTCTCATCACACGCACTATGGGTGTAACGAAAATAATGAAAGAAGGAATGATAATTTTTCTGGGAATAAATCTTCCAGCCAAGTGAAAATTATTTTATATCTAGAGATAATAAATTAATGTCTCATCACACACGCTATGGGGGGTAACGAAAATAATGAAAGATGGAATTATAATTTTTCTGGGAATAAATCTTCTAGCCAAGTTAAAATTATTTCATATTAGAGTTTATACTTTTCCCCCGTAGTTTATCATCTACATCCGTAAACTCTATCTGGGACGGCCGTTTCTGTGTCGTAATGATGTAGCGGTGCTGCCCGGATTAAAGCAGGAGCTGAACTAATTTATATGATTGATTGTGGAAGTGGAAAGTGAGACGGTTCCCAGCTTACAAGGTTATAGAATTACGACTACCTACTTCACTGCACGAAGTAGTTGAAAACGGTTCATGTATTTGCCATGTATCTCGTACTAGATGCGGTTTGTCTAGATCCCTTAGCAGCGCAAAATGAAATTCAGAATCAAGAAATCACATATATGTGTAACATCAAATGTTTATTAAAAAAAATTAGAATTGTTGTTCTCGAAAATATTTTGTATTAAAGCTTCTGCAAAAGATTTAATTAGCTCATTCTTATACTTCATTTTGTTAAAGACCATGTGAAATAAGGTAATAGTGAAATATGTAGAGGAATTCATCTCTCTAATTTTCACATTTTCGCAAATTTTCGTTGCCGTTTTCCAAGCGTATTAACATGGAATCCGTATGGAACACATAATGAAACCGTAAACGATCATGAATCTCGGTGTGCGATACGCTGATCTGGCAGCTCGATTAATTAACGCAGCCCTTTAATTAACGGGACCGGCCCTTCGCCGTTGCCCCAGCGAGAGTTAGCTTTTTATCACTGCCACGTGTAACTCGGGATTACAGCTTCATTCTTTTTTCTTTATTTATCACGCGAGAGGAAACAGTGGTTTGGAAGTCTCACAGAAGAAGACGTTTGTCGTCTTTTTTTTTTAATCATTTACACTTGAGATTCTGTACTCTGAGAACAACGGTAGACGTATTTTGAAATCGTACAAAATTTTTTAAAACATATTTTATACATATTTTTTAATACAGAAAACACTTTTCTTAATGAAAAGTTATTTTAGCGTTTATATAAAGTAATATTTCCCACACCGATAGAACTATTAACAAATTGTCCTATTACCATGGATGACACATTTATCGTTCGTACTTAAGAAATATGACGTTATCTTAATCTCTCATTTATCTTTTTCGCTCATCATACTGAAACATGAAACTAATTTTTTTGTTCGTATAAATCGATAGTACTTTTGTTGCAATTTGTACTGTAGACGTAAACGTCGAATATTTCGTGTAATAAAGATACTTTTCATTAACAAATCTTATATAATAATGTTTGTTTTGCAACCAAAATTCAAGATGACCACAGAAAATTATAATTAAATGGGCGTGTTTACGATTTACAGATATCATATATAAAATAAATAGCTATTTACTTATTGAATTGTATTTACAGAAAATATCATTTATAATAAATACGCGATATAAACCAACGAATGGAAAATGTCGGCAAATGAATGGAAAACGAAACTAAGTGCAGTACAATAGAAAGGAAGTAAAAAATGAAAAGGGTTAACTCTTTGTTAAATAAAAATACATGCAGAGAGAGAGAGAGAGAGAGAGAGAGAGAGAGAGAGAGAGAGAGAGAGAGAGAGAGAGAGAGAGAAGAGTGGAGGGTGGAAGGGAGGGAGAGAAATATTATGTAGTTGAACAAGTACGCGAACGAACGGTATTAATCACATTACAATGTTGCATGATTGAAGCAATTTATTAGTTATTTATATCAAGCGACGAATGGAATGAATGCGAACCGTAATTGCGGTCGAGGTTATTTGCGCCCAACACGAACTTTTGCGTTTGCAGGATAAATACTCGCCTTTTTCTTAACAGCATGCACCTATATATTGATAAGTACACCTTTATATAGGCTCGCACACCTAAAGCGCAACGATCCGCAATACAGTTTATTCGAGGATGAAAATTTTCACGCGCTTTTGCAAGTTAATTAAATTGCTTTTCTTAAAGTAAAAATATACATACGTACCGGTGATATGTATACTATAACATAAATCCAATTATATTAAATTGTGAACAACGAATTTCGCCACTCATAAAGTCAAATAGGAAGATGATAAATGTAATAGATGTAATAAAAAAAAATGGGTAAAGGGTGACGTATGATGATTATAAAATAATTACTTTCCAATTTCTTTTAATATAACCATGTGACATAAAAGCGTCATATTTAAAACATCATCAAAATTTTATTTTGTCAAAACTTGTACCCAGATAAAATTAACGACAAATAATAAAAGTAATAAATCCACAATTGTACACGGACATGTTATATTTTGTCGCATATATTTAATTATCTAACACTCTTTTATTAAATGTATAAAGTAATACTATACAAAATTATATTATACAATATTTCGTGCTAATTGTAAATAGTAAATGATATATTTCGATTGTAATAATTTAAATAGGTCACATCGCATTTTTGGGATTTATTGACCTTAGCATTTATTTGGCTAAATATAAAATATCTGCGTAGGATTGTCATTAGAGATGTGTAAAAACGGAATACGAAAAAAGTTTCAAGTTACAAATTGTCTCGTGAAAATGTGCCTGTGCGTGCTTTACATCCGGCACACTCGCTCCCATAATGAAGTTTTGGCCGAGAATACTTTTCTACGAAGTATTCGTAATGCACGCGCCTACAGAATGGGACTATAACGAGCAACCGCGAGTTAATTAACTTGCATCGTGCATTTCTCAAAATTACATTCCGTTGCATATTAATTCTCGTCGTCGTGTCGCGTCGTACTCGAAAATTATTTCTCACGTCATTAATATTCTTTTAATTAATATTTACTTTTATCTCGCTACTTTGTGAAAACAATTTAAGTCAATGCTTATACCGATAGTCCATTTAATGTACCACTTGTAATTGCATTGATCTCACGGTGATACAGAGAGAAATGTGTTTAACAGATTAAATCGCATACTGAAAACAATGTTAAATATTACCGAAAATACTGCTATCCGGATAATCCTGTTTTACATTACATTTAACACAACAAAACTATAGATCGGCAAACCGTTGAAAACACATCGGGCTCGCAAAGTGTCGGAACAATATACATACTTTAAATCGAAAACAAACAGTAATCGCGTAGTTTAATACAAAGATTGAATTTATTTGTAATCCGCTTTGCTCATTGCCTACATAAGTATTGTAACAATCATAACGACTTCATGTATATCTCGTAATTAATGAACAACTGTCAATTGTCATAATTAAACTCGTTTGGCTTAAAACGCGACCGTGTTGCAAAAAAAACAATATTAAACTGTACGAAACGTATCATGTAAATTCTTTTCAGGAATGTTCGTTGGGATTCGTGTTACGTAGAAAATTAATGTGACACAGACGAGGAAAAGTAATTGTTCTTTATCTTGTTTTAAAATGATAAAGATTGCAAATTAGCTGCTGGCAAAAATCACAACTGCATAACTCGGACTGTAAATATTTTACGTAGCTCTTCACAAGATTAAACGCTCTTCTTTCCCACGAGACGTTAAGAGGTAGTGAAACAAGCTTCGAAGGCAGTTATTGCTCTGGAACAATAAAGAGAAGAATCCAATGAAAACGGCTGGAAGCATAGTCAGTTGTAAACAGCAAAACATGCTACTCTTATTAAAAGTTTTTCGAGATTTTAAAAAGCCGTTTCTTTGATACTAGAATAATTTCTTTACAGTTTTATTTGTTCCGACTGCCTTTTTAGCACTTAATAAAATAGAAATAACTTTGCGAACGTAAGCATATTACTTAAAATAAGATATATTTTTATAATATCTACACGG
>NW_011967241.1:2034214-2085495 GCF_000949405.1 Vollenhovia emeryi | reverse complement strand
TAGGGTATAAAGGGAGGCGTGGAAGCCTCCTGCAGTAATATCATTTGGTAATATAATTTGGTATTGCCGAATGCTCGGATTCCAATACAATTTAAGGGATCTAATTGATCCCCGTATATTTTACGGCGGGAGGCTTCCACGCCTCCCTTTACACCCTACGAAACTGAATTTTGCTTCCGAGTTTTTGGCCGCCACCATGCGCGGCCTAGCGGCGGTCGGCGAACTACTCAGAGGCTGGCGCTAGCTACGTCTCGCGCTTAGCGAAAATGATTTGTTGCAGTAACTAAGATAATTTCAGCAAAAATCGATTTGTTTTATGAACAAAGTAACGATTGCTCTTACACACGACTTCTTTGCTGCATTAGCAAATTTACTTCTTTAAAACGTTTAATTTTGTTCAGCAAACTATAGATTTGCTGAATCAACTAAATCAATTTTTTCCGTGTATATACAAACAGTATATGTATATCTGTATATGTGAATGTGTGATGAGAAGAGAAAATTATACGATTTTAAAACTTTAAATCAATGATTCAATTAAAATTCTAAAAGAGCAAGTAGAAAAAAGTGAGACGTTAGCCGAGTGTCGCCTTTGCGTCAAGCCGAGAGTCGCATTACCATACTGGTGAACTCTAAAAGCAATTATTCCTGCAAGATATTACAAAGGTAAAAGGATATCTGAAAAAAGATATCTGAGGTAACGAAGGATTAAGCGATTTCACGATTCGCAATAGGTGTGTTGCCTTTTCTTTCTTCAAAATCCCTGAAAGTCGTTACGTCAACAGAAATTGTAACGCTCTCTTACGGGAATTTATTACTCCCTTCTTCTTCTACTATCTATGACGGTATATTACTGAGAAACTACGCAGTTTCATTAAAACTTCACGCAGAAGGGAACTTTCAAGATATGATGTTACAGAAGATGCCGCATTCATCTTCGAAGCCTTTAAAATACATTCTTGCAGCATTTAATTTTATTAACGTCGGTAGTACGATGTAATCCTAAAAATATCACTTTTAAGAACTTTTTTTTAATTCGAGATAATTTATTCTCTTTTGCGAATATTATCCGTGAATTCAAAGTGCTTTTGCATCTTCTCTGTGAAGAATGAAATTTAAATATGACAAATACATCTTTAAATAATATTATTTCAAATCATTCATATTTACTAGTGCCACTATTTTCGACAAATTCCGGTGTTTATTTTATCATATCAACATTTTTAACATTATTTTACTGCATTCAAGGAATGTTTTCAGATGTACAAAAATAACTTTTAATTATGAAAACTCACATAGCTGATTGTAACAAAAAGGAATTGTAATCAAATCTGCCAATACAATGTGATTTGCAATAGTCTTCCTAAAAATATAATATTGATACGACGTATAATAAATTATTAATGGTGGATATATTTCCTCCGATCATAATTTTATACAATGTTCAGTAGAAGGTTTACTCTCGAAATTTTACTCACTAGAATTTAGCGATACGTGGAAGTGCGTGCGAAATGGAAGATGAGTTGCGGGTTGCGGTTCAGAACAAGATTAAATAGGCTCGCGGATATCACCCCGAGGGGCGACGTTCCATTTTCCAACCGGCTCGGCTGATTCGATCGTGAAACATGATTTTACAACACAGCGTAACCCGTTGGCATGTTTCCGTGATCTCAATGTAACTTGGCGGATTACCCCGCCAAGTCGTGTTTACATTGCGCGTTTACCTTCTGGCATCCTATTTTCCTGCGGGGCTCATTACTTCTCTTAAGCCCGACGCTCTCGCGACGTCGACGGTTTTGCAAACATCGCGGTTCGGATTAGAGGGACAATTTCGAAGCTTAAACGCAGCGCCTGATACCAGCGTCCATGCGAGTACTACATTTTGCGCCAGATGCATTCGGGTAACCGATTGCAATTAACAGCGGTTTACTGGAGAGCAACTGCGTTCGAGAACGCCACTCACAGATTGTACAATAGTTTATGTTGCATAAGAAGGAGAACAAATTACCGTGGTTGCGTCAGAGCGACAGCTCTTTGATTTTTCTTACTCTACTTTGTTAAATATAAATTTTATTATTTCTGAGAACTTCTCGCTGAATAATTACTTGCATTTGATGCAGTAACAATGAGCGTTTATTTAATGTAATTATAATGAGTCTGCACTTTTGCTTATAAGATATTTTGATTCAATGCGCAAATAATGAGGAGATATATTTATAAAATGTAATGCACGTAATAGATATCTCTTTTATATCAAGTACAGTGTCAGTTTTATTTATTAACTTAAAATTTCTTTAATTATACTCTGAAAAAATTAGTAGTTTTTTAATTGTGACTAACCCAAATGACAAAAACCTCGCGAGAAATCTTTTAAAGAAAAGTCTTCGGTAAAATTGTCAAAATATGTTTCTTAAAAATTCGCAGATTCTGGAATAGATATTTTATTCGCAATGCACGCATACACAATTTGCGTGGTGTAATATGGCGTAAATTTCACGGATTCACCGACGGATTTCTACTACTAATGCTATTATTAAAAAATAACTGCGAGAATATTCGGTTCTAGGACGATTCGCGAGATTGTTCATCAGACGAGATTGTTCACGCAATCGCGGTCCTAATCGCATCGCCGTCCAATTTATTGTTCGCGTATGTGTATTTTGCGTCGTCACGCAGTACCGCAGCGGAAATGCAGCTGGTCGCAGATTAATTTGCCCAACCCCTCGGCCCTTTGCCGGTTTCCTCCTCTAGGTCGACTCTCAATCGCAGGATCCCGGTATTTCAAATGAGATTCGGTTAATGTGCGGCTCACGAGGTAATGGACAAATGCCCCAACCGACCAGAAAGAGCTTGCGAGCCAGCCCCAAGTCGCCTCGAATCTCGTAATTACGCTCCACCAAGTCCACTTTAGGTCTTTTAGTCCCTCGGATCATGGCGGACACTTTTCAACGAACCACAGAATATCATGTCGGGATATTCGGTCTACGGAATTTCAGTTCCCGGCAGCACATTCGTACAGTATAATACCTTCCTTTAGGTTCAATAAATAATTATGACATAAATGTTATACCATTTAGAGATTTTTCAACTTTAATAATAATAGATCAGTAATTGCCAGTATAATAATAAAATTCCAAATTTTATTCGTAATATAAAGTATCGTAATATAAAGTTGAAAAACAGACTCGAGGATGTCATCTGTATACTGTTTTTGCGACAAATATTGAGAGTAAGGGAGGTCCAGGTTCAAACCCTGGCCGAGGTAATATTTTTCGCAATAAATTTTCTGCATCAACCGATTAATTAACAAATGTGGCCAGCTGTGGTCGAATGAAATTTGGAATTTTAATAATAATAGTTTGTATATTTTAATAATTCCATGGTAGTCATTAAAAATATCGCCATTTTCTCGCTGGAAGTTTGTAATTAGTGGGACGCAAAATGATTGATAATTCATAAATGATTCATGTATCCAAAACTTTCTAGAATAACGTTAAACATGGCTGGAAATCGATCGCTAATCTTTGCATAGGATACGTGTTTAAGTTTAAACGTAGTTGACGAGCAGTTTTCGAAAAGTTATAAAGTTTTACGTTGGAAAGTTCAGATGCCCTTAATGTGTTCGCGCAACATTTCAGCAAGTTGGCAATGCGATAGCTTTCTTGGCACAAGTTAAAATCTGGGTAATAAACTTCTATCCTAGCTTCCTATTTGCATTAGATGAAAAGCCAGACGATTTTTGCACTACGATGACACGAAATTGATCGGAAAGTAACATCTTTATATATCAAATTATTTTAAAGATTTATTAATTTTAGCCTGTGTCAGTTATATGATGCACATCTAATTTTATCTTCTCAATTTTTCACAGATGATTGCCTCGAGTCAACGGCGCGAGCCGAAATGTCGGGGCTGTGTAATATCTTAAGTACTCGACGAAGTACGATGACTCCTGCGGCGAGTGGAAATCTCTCGGGAGAATTGCGAAAAGGGTCTGGAGTCACAAATGGCCGTAGCCGAGAATCGATATTGCGACGTGACGAAGTACCGTAAAAGTTGCCGAAGTCGGAAGACCTTCCTTCGCGATGAGTCAGCCGGTGAACGGTATCTAGTCGATTTTCCGCGAGATCGATGCCAGTAGATTTTGAGGTGCATCGACGCAATTCGGTCCCTAAGAGCGAGCCAGGAAAGAATTTGAGGAGGAGCCGGCGATGACACATTCGGTCGTTTGAAAAATCAATATCAGCGTTCACGCAGAAAACGACGAAAGGGCCACTGCATCAACGATCAAAATGAGTTTCTTCAGCTCTCTGCAGGAATACGTAACGAACAGCGTGGCTGGTTTTAGCCTGAGTCCAAAAAGGTTCTCCTTCAGTCGTGATGACTCGAAGGGTGATGCCAGCGGGACCGGGAGAAGTGGTTCTACCGGAAGCGTCACCTCGACGACCAACACCAGCACGGCTGCTGCTCAGCAAGCTACGCCACATGGTTTCCCCAAGGTATGTGCTTAGATTGGGGAACGCGCTTGGAAGGTGTCGCGGAATGAACGACGAATCTCGTATTACGTAAAGAATTATTTCACGCCAGTAATTGATTAACCAACGTAGAAAATTGCATGAAGACCCACGACTGGCAAATTCTTTCTTTAGAATTTCTTTAATTACAATTTGCCAGCCATGGGTCGTCATGCAACTTTCGAAATCTGGTATTAGATCATTTATTTCTAGATAATCTATTATTCTAATATAAAGTATGATTTTTAACTATATTTCCTTATAAGATTTTAATTGCTTAAAATAAAGTAGAAAATAAGATATTACTCGCTAAATAATGATTATTTCTATTTCTAGGCCATTTTAACTCATTACTGATAATGTAATGATTAAAGCACTGAGAGCACGTTATTATACTAGTTTTTTATCGTTGCAGCAAGAAACAAATTTAGTGAGCTTCATGAATCAATAATTTATTGCGTTTATTGCATGAGCAACCGCGCTTAATCCTCAGCAAACTTATTGTATTTTAATGATTGTTAAATTTGCTTATTAATTAAATCAATATGCGGGTCAGAAATTGCACATACGAGTCTATAATTCTGATTGAGAAATAACAGTAATAAACATAAACTATTATAATTAAACTGCATACAAAATATTGTAGCAAATAGATATTATTTTTAGGTAAGTAAAAAATCATATTTCGCGAATTATTTCAACCACTGCATGATCTTATTAATAAACGAATAATTTCTAATACATATTCCAATAATTGCATGTTATTTTGTGAATGGCAAGAATTTGATAAGATTTCAGAGAAATGCTCTAATTTCAATTCTTTCGGTTTATGTAACTTTTATTAGTTTGAATTAAGCTAGTAGTTCTATTAGCTGAGGTAACATTTATTTTCTCAGCGTCCAATCGAGCAATCGAAAAGCACGCAAATTTTCCCGAGTAAATAACGCGGTAAATTTCAATATAAATTCTAATAGGAAATCTAATTGTATGAAACTAAGATTAACTCCTTATAAGGAGTACAAGATCGACTAATGGACGACCATATTTTCTCTTGATTAAAGAAACCAAGAAAGGGGCGACACTAAAGAGGATGTATTACCATCCGAGAACGGACAAAGATGCGATCGTTGTTGTCCATTTAGCGGAAAAAATCGATTTATTGATTACCGATATGCACTAGAGGCAGTAATTAACCGCTTGTTACATCGGTGTTAATTTATGCAGACATAAAAAGTTTAATTCTCTTGCGACATTATTTTCCGATATTATCAATATTGGGAATATAAATTATATTTGGAGCAACATTAAGCATGCACCAGGCAAATTTTAACAATACGAAATTACGATTTCCGATTACAATCGGAATTTATTAATGTGCGACGCATCAATAGGAACGCGTTTCTCTAATAAGCATGACAGATATTATTATGCAAGCGAATGGAGACGTGTTTGCAGCGATAAATTATTGTATCCAACGCATAATAATGTATAGCTGCAATTTATTCGATATATTTAGAGCCAAGCATCATACATTTAAATGAACGAGCAAATGTGATTTATTAAATCTTATATGCATAAAAAAGGTCGATACGGGTAAACGTTTTTAATGAAACAATACCTTTATTAACGTCAGTGCTTTAATTGAAATGTCTATTACATTAGAATTGATGAACATGTCCTACAAAGAAAAACGTACTAAAATAATTATTAATTGTAATGTTGAATTTCTTCTGTTTTGCACAAACAGCATTTTCTATTTAAAATAGACATTTGAGTTACTTATAAATATTTATAATTAATAAATTAAATTAAAGTAATTTTTATGTATATCGATACAAATTTTAATTAACCCACATATTATACATTTAGATTATTGTTGTTATCACTTACATAAAACCTTGATTTATCAAATTAAAAATAAATACATTAAAGTTAAATAATTGTTAAACACACGGTAGTTATATTTATTATTTTCTTTGCAGAGCTGAATGAAATTTTGCGCAGCATCTTTGAATTCGTTTTATTTGTCTTTCAGGTCGTGCCACCGCCAGGCACCGTCACGTCGTCGCACACGCGCTCTCTTTCAGCACGTAGACGCACTCTCGAGTGCACTCCAGCTTCGGGATTGACGGTACATCCTGCGACAGGAAGTGGTGCCACATCACCGAGGCGAGTCGGCTCCTTTCGACGGAGCTGCGGATCCAGCGATCGACCGCCTCTTATGTTCTGCCGTCGTAGACCATCCTGGCCGGAGGTCGACATACAGGCCACTTCCGGGTAAGTACCCTGAGTAACGAGCGCGCATCTCACAGTGACAAGAAGTTGTCACACTTCCGATACGCACTCGAAATAAACTGCATATGGACTGCTATGAATTTCAAAATAAGTAGAATAAGAACGACATTCGTAATTAAGAGCAAGCGCACTATACATGAGTGATATATGTACTTGATACAAACATCTCAAAAGAAAGTTTCAAGATACAACATAACGATAATACACACGAATAACGAATGATCCTAATTATATCTAATGTATTCAATTAATAAGTAAAAGTTATTAATTGATCATGTCGTTATTATATATTATTAATTTTTATATCGTCAGAAAAACAAACACAATTCGCATGACTCTACGACTCACAAATTAGCAAGATTTACGAAGTTAGATATAATCAAAATGGGATTTCGAAGGAAGCTTATATTCGTCGGCAACGCACGACGGCATCCTTTACGCACCCCCGAGCAAATAATTTCGTTTGATTGCTCGTCGCATTCTCACGAATATTCCGAGATTCTCTTCGCACAATTTCAAATGTCTCAATCGGATTTCCAGTAAGACACTGCCTCTGTTGCGTGAGCTAGCCATTCAACGCTTTAATCCGGTTACGCTAGTGCTGTGCGCTGAGCTTTCCAGTTAACTACATCCTCATCCTCTGCTTCTATCGGAGAACGCTTTAGAGCGAGTCGCATGAGACTTTTAGCGCGCACACACGTTCTCTCTCTCTCTCTCTTAAAAAATTTCCATTACATTTGTAAATTATGACGAGCTGCAGTTTAAAAGACGTAGGAGAGAAGTACAAACAATGGTAGCATTTCCATCGCGGAATTTTGTGTGCATATTGCGGCGAATGCACTTTTAATAAGGCCGCCGCGATGCATCGCGACCTTTCTCTTAAGCTGCTTCGTTGCATATTCATAAGCGCAGCCGACCATTTAGTGCGAGCTGTTAATCTCTTTTTAAAGCCTGCCCTCCCTTCTTTTCTCTAGCTAGCATATCCCCTCAACGAATGCTTCTATCAGCCTCTAGATTTTCTCTCGCGTGACATTTTCATACGCGATAAATCTGAGATACTCCACGGGCAGAATTGCAACAACTTGAATCTTATATTACGACGCGATGTTTGTAAACTGACAGGCAAATACTGATAGGTAACAGCAAGCAATAATTTTGCTTTTGCACAAAAATATTATATATAGTAGGTCTTCATTATTCGTTAAGTGTTAAAACTTTATTTTATTTTAAATTAAATGTTACAAGATTAAAAGTACATTTTGGAAACATTACGTTTTAAATTTCACAAGAAATTTGATTTACTTCGTAACAATAGTTGATTAACGCGATTGGATGTATATAAAATGTAATATTCGTGAAAATTAGTAACGCGGTATACATTATACGCATCAACGATGCACGAATAAAATATTCTCTTATCTCGGCAGGTTTACGATTTATGCAAAGTCTATTATCACAGTCGGTCCCGAGAAAGAACAAGTACAAGAATAATAAACATCTTAACTCATTGTCTTTCTCTCTCTCCCTCTCTCCTTTGAAATCTCTTTACACACGAAGAACTCTCATGTTTCTACTTGCAACAAAGGCACCGTAAAGTTGACGTAAAGTACGTTCGCATTCTTTCGTGTAAGTTTGCATTCATGTGCCATATTTTCTTGAGACATTATGTTGCAATATTTTAGTTGATTTATCTGTACAAGTTGGAAAACTCATGATTACGTGGCATTTAACAAGAAAAAACATTGGTCCATGATATTCACTCGAACGAATTTATGGTCAGTTTCATTTATCATGAGATAAACCACTTGAAAGTGTATTAAGAAGCTCGTGATATTTTCCAAAAATTATCTCGTCAAAAATATGATACATAAGTCAAAATACGATGTGATGAATGTTATAACATTTCATGTAAAGCACGTACTGTACATGTATCATACATATGAATTTGTTCAATCTTTAGCAACAGGTATATAACTTTAATCATCTTAATTAATATTTAAAAACGTCTACTATAAATATAATAGATTTCTAAACATATATTATTTGAATTGTTATGTATTATTCGTGCTTTTATTTATTGCGATCGCTCTTGCCGCGATATGTTATAGGATTATAAATATGATATATAAAATGAAAGCGCCGTTGTTCAATATCGTCGTTGTAGCAATAAAAGCTATCTGTGTAATTAAAATTCATATGCTCGCATAAAATACAGTGACAGGCTAAGACCCTCGTGAAACGTTCCGGGACATTTTTCCGATTTCATTTAGTTTTCAAATAATCCTTTTTCTGTCAAAGCTTTGTACGCTATCGTGGTCCAATTTTCATCCAAATTTAATTCATATGAATATTTCTCATCTTTTTTGCGAAAAGTCACGTTTATTAATTATCTCGCCCGTTTGCGCACCGAATTATTGAAGTTTCACGAATGAACTAAGTCTCATCAATAGAATTTAGTAGGAGGAAAATTCGATTTATTCGCTTCGATAAATATTTTCGGGCGCGTCAACATGGAAATAACGTTCTTAACGTTTATGCCGAAAAAAAAATTTCAGCAATTTTCAAAGCGGCCGATGGAAAGAACCTGCCGTTTGTCCCGATTCCGAGAACCATCCCTTCCGTCAAAGGGAAGGGACATATCGAGGTCTGGCCATTCGGTGACCTCAATTCGCTCGTGGAATCAGTAGAAGCCGCCGTAATCAAAGGCTGCTATCCTTCCAGCATGACATCCTTTGTACAAGCGTCCTCGAGGCCTGGGGATCCCACGAAACTGACTTTAGATCAACAAAAGCTACTTGCCGTTCATCGAATTCCAGAGCTGTTCGTTCAGCACAGGATGACGAGTTAGTCTCATATCGGTTACAGCGGTTTGCAGATCGCACTGCACAAGCGGAAATCGATAATATTGTATATCCGAACGACACGATATGAAAACGCATAAAAATTAATGGCGTGCTTTAACGATATGATTTCTAAGTGAAAAGAAAGAATGGAACACTTGAATGATAAAACTACCGAATGGTAGAACCGATAAGATCTCGTTCAAGTATCGACAGCATACAATACTTTTTAATGTAATCTCTCAATGCGGCAAATCATTCTTCCGTTGCATCAACAGCCGACGAATTTCTTATTCGCGACACAGGAATCTTCACACCTTGATAAAGCTGGAAACTGTCATGAAGTGATAAACGACATGTCCTTCCGTAACAGAATGGACGTCTTCCCTATGGGATATCTTATACGTTCAAGTAGCGAATCTTAACCGAGGTACGCTTGACAAAGAGACGGCCCGAGGACCTTAGAATGACCTACTTCCGGGATACGATGAAGAAGGATCTGTTCGTATATCCGCAACTTCCTTTTTACTTCCAACATTGTTATTTCCTGACAATTATAGAATGACGAAGTATCGAAAGAATAACGCTTTACCTTTCTTACTCTTTCGTACTCTACATAAACTGTTAAAGAAATTTCGATTCGTCTAAGAATTATATTTACATCTTTCCGAAGAGAAATAGAATTGTTAGTTTAATTGTTTAGTTTAAATTTATTGTCACAAAAGTCACTGTATGTTAACAATCTCATGTACGCGGATTGAAAAGCAACGCTATGTTTGTTGAATCACTAGTTACTGCTCGGATTATTCTAACGGAGAGTCGCCCCGTCGCCTTAGATAAAATGGCGACGTCTCCCCCAGCGAGACATCTCACTCGAGACTAGCAGATGAAGTTAGACACAGCAGGTGTAACTTAATCAACGTTGACGACGTTGACGAGCAGCCCGCATGAAGGAAGGAAATAAACAATGGAAAGTTCATTACTTCGTAATGGAGGCTGACACCAGTCCTGTTTTGGTGACACAACATTCCAGGCCTCCCTGCGAAACTTTCTTCGAAATATGAAAATACGAGACATGCATTATAATGCACGATACACGAGAAACATATGCCAGTGTCGTTATTCTACTTCACTCGCATTTAACAAGGTTTTAATCGTCGACTTAGAAAGTTTATTTAGCGAGAGGCCAGTGTCATATTTCATTGTGTATGCAGGAAGTATTACCATACCGCCATACCTCCAGAGCCTTTATATTCTTCGCTCCATTAATTTTACTTTCCCAGACAATCCTTATCCTGTTATGCTAAGTACATATCTGACATTTATTGCATTTGTGTCTCATATCGGCAAGCAAAATCTAGATGCTGAAGAATTTCTTCAAGGTGTATTGCATATCCTAAAAGAGTCCTCTCTCCGCTACAACTATTTTAGAATATTATATAACAAACGTCTAACAATTTTTACTTTTCACGGAAAAAACTGATTTAGTTGATTCAGCAAATCTATAGTTTGCTGAACAAAATTAAACGTTTTAAAGAAGTAAATTTGCTAATGCAGCAAAGAAGTCGTGTGTAAGAGCAATCGTTACTTTGTTCATAAAACAAATCGATTTTTGCTGAAATTATCTTACAATTAGTTAGAAGAAGTCCTGTCTGGAGACGATACATTTCTTTTTAGTATGTACCGTCTCCAAATAGAACTTCTTGTTCTCTTCCACGCCTCTCTTTATACCCTACGAGACTGAATTTTGCTTCCGAGTTTTTGGCCGCCACCATGCGCGGCCTAGCGGCGGTCGGCGAACTACTCAGAGGCTGGCGCTAGCTACGTCTCGCACTTAGCGAAAATGATTTGTTGCAGTAACTAAGATAATTTCAGCAAAAATCGATTTGTTTGATGAACAAAGTAACGATTGCTCTTACACACGACTTCTTTGCTGCATTAGCAAATTTACTTCTTTAAAACGTTTAATTTTGTTCAGCAAACTATAGATTTGCTGAATCAACTAAATCAGTTTTTTCCATGCATATTGCGATCGCCACAATAATAATTGCAGAGTAAATGTTTTAATGAGCATTACTTTACCTAATTTTAATTGTTGGCGTAACTAATAATTTTGCTATAATAGGATTTATTAATACACCTAATTTTCTTTTATGTAACAGCAAAAAAATTAGTTACATGTACCAAGCTATCTTTTCCATTGGTTGTAGTAAAGAATCATCTTTGCTCTACTAACAAATCTACCATGCTGTAACATCAAATTTTATTAGATAATTACTAATCCTATGCAGCTTTGCGATTTGATTACTGCAACATAGCAAACTGGCTGTCCGTATATTACGGCGATAAATTTGCTAGACTAGCAGGGTTTTTGGTTGTCATAGCAAATCTTTTTTTTCCGTGTTATTATGATCCCGAAATCGAACTTGTATAATTAAAATTAATGCAATTAACAATCACATCAATGTTACAATTAACTGAAGTTTATTTTTCTTCTTTATACGATTTCTAAAATTTACAGGTAGATTCATACAATGAATTTCATCAATAAGCTTTTTCTCTGTGTTTTTAGATGCGTAGATTATAATAACTTGAAGTTTGAAGCCCTCTATCTTGACTAAATTCATATACTTCTTGCTAAACATTTAAATTCTCTTTGAACTTCTAAAGCATTTGTGCCATGCCTTTTAATTGAAGGTATATTCGGTAACTCTTAGCTTGCAAAAGCTGCAACTAGAACTAAATTTACCGGAGTATTCGCATACTTGAAAATATCCCAGCAAACAACAAAAAAAAATAGCAAATCAGTTTAAGCGAATTCAAGCGTAACGAAGGATGCAGCGCGAAACAGAATAGTTTCCTTTACAATGATCGTATCATTGTGATGGCTTACAAAGAGAGTGTGCACTCAGGGATATACAAATCTGCTTGTTATTGCAGAGAATGTTGTTCTCTGCTACAGCAACGTCTGACATTTTCTGAAGAGGCTCCGTTCCTCGAAGGAGGTCACGGAAGGTAAAGTTCACTTATTAAGTTTTTTGTAGAACCGAATTGATGTAATTCAAATGGAAGTGTTCGGAACTTTATAAGGCAGATTTTAACTTTCAGACTTCTTATTAGGACCCAGCTTGCAATATTTGCTCATTTTATAAAAATTATCATGTGATTTGAGAAATTTATACAAAGGTATGTTTTCCATCATAGAAATTATGTAACTATTTCTTGTTACCAAAAGTTCCTAAGGCGAATAAACTTTTACTGCCTATAATTGATATAAAAAGCAAACAGAGAGACAATAGGAATTTAAATGAATTGGCAACTTAGAATAAACTGTTTTAAATTTAATACTTTAATACAAAAAAAGATCTTTAGCGAGACAACGCTAACATTTGTGTCGTTTCATGACAATCTTTTGATAAAGCGATAGGATTTTGAAGTAAGAACAAAGATTGTAAATTTTGTAAGAGCGGTTGATGTTTTTTGCAGACGTAAGCCTGTACTTATCGCTTTTCTATCCGCTACTCGATCGTAAACAAGCTTGTAAACACCTCTACTAGAGATCGAGCTTTATCTAATTGTGCTCGCGAGTGTGCGACTATCGATTCGTTCGAGAACACAGGTGTACGTAGGCTGATACAATGTGCCTCTCGCTCAATCGACAATTTCTTGCATCGACTGTTCGATTAGTCTGACATTTCAATTGATGTTACGTTACGTGTAGCAATTAATCGTTTATGTTATCGTTTAATAATAATTTCTTTTTAATCTCGGAAGTAATTTTGAAAGACCAGGGCACGCGTGATTTGCTTTCCAAAAGATGTTCAAAATAAAATTTACGTAATTATATTTTTAGTACAAAATAAGCGTACTGGGACGTTCGCCGATAAATTTCATTACCATAATGGCAGCGGTCTGTAAAGTGCATTTTATCCATAATTAATACAGAGAGCATTAATGGCAAATTACTGTACGTTGAAACTAATTTTCAACAATATGTAAATAGCATTCAATTAATTAAATGATGTGCAACAAGCGAATCGTGATACATCAAAGATTTCGTGGTTCCGCAAATTGTTGCACCTTCTGATGTCAATATTAGCAAACATACCACGATTTTATTAGACTCGTGCGATTTTAGCACAGTAGTTTTCTCTTTCTTTTCGGTACGCGATAAACGCTCGCCATGATATATTCGGCAAACGTATCTTGAATATAATATTATAATATATTCTAGAAACGAACAAACGTAAACGCTACAAAGGAGCCATCTATTGTAGAATGCTCTTATGTATTCTTCTCTTGTGTACGCTTTGAAGTAGAATGTCACATTTTGTCATGTCTACATCAAGTCTTGCATGACCGCATTTCTTTAACTTCGGCTTACTTATGCTTTTGCTGTCCGGTTCCTTACTATCTCCGTTTCGACACGCAGGAACCGTACTGCTCTTGGCGAATGCGTTGTCCGAATCGACAGCGCGAGTTAATACTGTATTGTATTGTACTCCAGCAATAGGGTTCTCAAGCGAATTTTTATTGAATTTACTACAATTTCTTTATCGCTACCCGATGGCTCTTGGCGCGATCATGCGCGAGCTTCATGTCCAAAACGCTCTTTAGTATCTTAAAGCTGGCACATCGCCCAAGCAATATCGACTTTCTTAATTTGCAATTAGGGCCACAACGTGGTGTGAATTTAAACGCGCTATACAATATATTTTTCCGCCGACTTGCGGTCGGTCTTCAATCTTTTAAACTCGCAGCAAAACCTTTAAAATTAGCTACCATGTATGTTTAATCATGCCATTTCAATGAAAATGTTGCTGCTCGCAAATAAATATCTAGGTAATTCTTTCCTTTAATAAGTTAATCCTATTTTATTATGGTTTTATTCGATTTTATTTTATATCAAGCATTACACAAATTTTCAAAAATAAGAAGATAAAAACGCGAAGGGAATAATAGCTTAAATACGCATATATTTTTCAAGAATATATACAGTAAACATCAATAGAAGGAAAAAGAGCGATTACGATAAATAAAAAGCTTAGAAAGTCGGCATAAAAAATATATTTTTATTAAGAAATAATAAATTAAGTAAGACATTATTAATACAACTTTTTATTAGTTTAAGATATGTATAGACATAAGTCAACTATCTCTGTCTGTCTCAAACTACCAACTTCTGGTTTCACTAGAGCAATGCCTTGTCTATGGGTCGTTGCTTGAAACAGTTTTGTAAGAAAGCGTTGCAAGCGTTAAAGTTATAAATTTTGTTGATAGAGAATTTACGATAAGTCGAAGAAATTGTCCATATGTCGTGGCCATAATCATTCGAAAGGTTGCTGAAAGCCAAAGAATGGTTAGAAATGGAGAGAATGTGTGAATCGCTGAAAGCTCAAGAAAGAAAGATATGGAGAGGATGTGCTCTCATGCATATTAAAAGTTTTACCTTTCTTCATTGTCAAGAGTATCGACTTACTAAAAGTCTGAGAGAAACTGTAAAGACTTTTACCGCACAAATGTCGAATTTTGTGAAGAAATTTTGGATTTAATTTAACAAATTTAAATATTTGCAACATTTTTACTCACACAATGTTTCAATTTTTCGAATCTTTGTTCTATGTCTTCATTTTTGTTTTTTCTTTTCATCTTGATGATTTCAAATTTCTTAATTTTTACTTGTTATTAATTTTATAAATATATATTCAAAGTTTTAATTTAAATTAAACATTCATAAATTATATCTTTATACTTTCGCGGCTTGTAATAAGTTTTCCACTACTAGTTAATCGTCGATTTTCTTATGCTAAAAATTTTCAAGCAGTTGTGATTTTGAATCATTGCCTATCGGTATTAGAAACCTTGAACTATTACGAGAGAAAGCTACTATACATACTAACATGCGTCGAAGCTCTTAATGGACTCACCGCTTATTTTCTGCACCACAATTTCCAATCAATATTCGTTTATATGAACGTCACTCTTTAACTCGCGTCATATACTACGGGGCTAGGTAAATAGAAAGAGGCAGAGTCGCAGCAGAGTCGCGAATGAAATTACAAAAGGGAAGTAAAACGGCAAATAGCCGGCGGGCGTTCGTAAAAGTGGAAAACGCCTGGAAATGCTTCGTAACGGGCGCACGGAGACGGCCGAAAATAGCTATCGTGATTCTGAAATGACGAATTAACTCCATGGCACGGTCACCAACGGCATAAAAAACTTTATGAAAAGATTTCTAAGTTGACCACCGTACTTTCATCTTGGGTTTTTATCGTCTCTGCAGTGATCTCCTGCATTATGTAGACATTGTAGACAAAGCGCGCGCTCGTAGGACCACAGTAATTTCGACAAAAACACTCCGATACAGAAATCCATTTTGTCCATAAAACGGAGCATTACGGTCCTCGAAAACAAGATGAGTTCTGTAACTTCGTTATCTTCCCAGACGGTCCTTTCAGTAAATACAGATCATCTCAGCAGGATACTTACACGTTTACGGTAAAATGATACTTATTGACTTCCTATTTGTCTTGTTTCTCTAGCTTATTATTTCTGAATTATACCGATTCACACGACTTGAAAAATCTATTGAGAACGCTACAAGCTCTCGCATCTATAATATGTAAAATTAAAGTGTATTACTAATAACAATTACAAACTTTTATTCAAACATATTTTTCGATGGTCCAAAAACTGTCAAGTTCCTATTGTTAAAAGGCTCTCCAGTTCAGAGACGCGGCTGTTGTTGACGATTAGGGTTGAGAACTACGTTGCTAGCAACGTGCCAATGAAGGGTGCTCGAGATTGTCAAGGAGCGTTGCGACGGTCCTAAGTGCAACATAATGGACGGCCACCACTATTTACAGATCGTTACGACGGGTTAAATTCTCCTTAATCATACGTGTTTATACAGGATGCGCAATAATGATCATATTTGACGAATAGGAAGATTTTCTCGCCTGTTAAGAACAAAACTAGCTCTTCCTTAAAGATGTGTCGACGTTAATTCAATGCGCGAACGATGAAAAAAAGGAAGAACTGTAAAATTTAATTGTTGAATTGGTTTAGCGTAAATTTTCCTTCAGCGTGATAAAAATATATTTATTATATTTCGAGAGTGCAATCTCTTTTGTTTTTAGAATTATAAATAAAGTCAGTGGGTACACATTTTTTAATAAAAATTAATAGCTTTGAAGATATCACGGTGTGGAAATTTATTCAAACTTTGACGCACGATCCTGCAGAAATGTTTATGTAAATGGCATATTCTTAATTTATCCTGTCATCAACAACTGTAGCAAGGTACATTATATATGAACGACGCACTCAATTTTTTTATAGGGAGTTAATATCGGCCCACGCGATGTATTCGGTAGAAAAATTACAGACTCTCTGTATACCAAGGCTTATCACGACCAGCATAATGCAAACGTTACTTTCCAACGACTGCTGTAAAATATTTACCGCGAATAAAGCTTTGCGAAGCGTCCAACCCCTCTTTGAACGAACCATTCCGAGGGCAAGTTCAGCCGATCTCATCTTGCGGCGGGCAGGAATCTTAACTGAGTGAGTCGAGTTTCTCAAAGAGCATTAGCGGAGATACTAATTTTATTCCGCGCTAATTTCCCCACCGGGCAATTAAGATTATAAGATGTCGAGACTCATCGTTCTCAATGATCTTTTGACGAAAGGTAAGAACGACAAAAAAATATTTTGATGACACGAGAAGATTGTGGCTCTAACTGTGATTAAATCAAGCATCATGTCTGTAAATATTTTGGATTTAATTAATTTTAACAAAATTTTAATTAAATTTCATCTTATGGAATTAACTGTTGTTAATGGGAAAAAAATGCTACTTATAATAATGCTTAGTATAATGTTGCATTTTATTTGTGATATGAAGTGAAATAATGAAATAATTCAAAGAGTAAAGAACTTGTGGAGCAGCGATCTGAGGAAAATATTATGACTCAAAATATCTGTCACACACACAAGAAAGAGCGCATTACATCATGATGTCATATTTATACGTCGTAACTTAAAAATGTTAGGAGAATATGACTCAAATACAATTCTCTTAAAATTCCGTAAAAAAAACTGATTTTGCTAACCACATGCTATTGATACTGTGCTATATATTTATCAATAATCGCGTTCTTATCATTTTACTTATAGTTATAAAATTAACAGATGCAGTGTAATTCTTTTTGCAATACTCCTAGCTTGCATTACTTGGTCGGAATAGTGTAAGACTGTGTAAGCACTTAGAAAGACCTCGTGCAAAAGAGAGTCAACAAGTGTCGTGCTTGTGTCCGTGGTAGAGCATAAAAGTGGCCGCGTATGCCGTGCTAGGAAAATATCGGAGAGAAAAGAGCAGCATCTGCTTGTATGATACTTTACAGCGCCCTGTTTCACGCTCGTTGCTTTACACGTGGAGCCTTTCTCCAAGAGGCTTTACATAGTTTTGATCCCTGAGGTCTCCGTGGCCGGCTATTGCAATAGCCATGCCGTTATTGAACGATGATTTTCTCCCTTTTTGTAGATGTGGATTTGTTTGACATGTGACTCCTGTAACATTTTCAGGAGATTCTGTGATTTCTAATTTGATTATTAGACAAATATATACTAATATATTTTTATCACGTATGAACATGTCGAATAAAATTCTCCCTGAAGAAACTAAAAAAAGATTTCATGTTATATAAATGTAATAAAATTTAAAATGTCTGGCAACTAATTAGTATATAATACTTTTTAATTAACGAGCTGGGGAATAGGAGCGAATATGTAAAAAAAAGCATTGCACATATTTTAATTAAAAGTAGAAGATTTTGGAAATTTAAGATAATGAAACGACGAATAATTGTTTTTTAATAGTCAATAATATTTATTGGTCGATTATATTGGAACAAGTGGAAATAATTTAAGATGTGAGTAATTTCTAATTAAAAATCGATCATTCTCCAATCTTTCCTATTTCACGTTACTTTATCAATATATTGGAACGACATTTAATATCATCATGTGCCGCTCCATTGCATTGCAGTATCCGTAGTAGAAATTGTAAAAGTAGAGACTAGGTGTGATAGAAATAAAGCGCGATCGAAGCATAACGGTTTTACTAAGAACGGTTCCTTTTATGATCGCATCTTTTGTCGGCAAAAGTAGCATAAACTGTCTCTAGTACACCAATAAAAGATAGTCGCAGTTGCTTACGCGAAGCGCTTTCACGAGATCCTATGACGTACAAAACGCGATAGCGAGAATTTTTTAAATCATCGAGCAATAAAGCTCAACGCTTTTCGCACGTCAAATCCAAGAGTATTACTAGACTGTGACGCATTTTGTGTGTATGTGCGTTTGTAAGTTAATAAAAGGAATGAAAATGAAAACTTTTGCTGATCTTCACCCGCTCATATTGTCACTGTAGAAAAATTAACTATTACACTTAGAATAAAACGTTATAGAAAATTAAAATGGTTTAAATTCTTATAAAGAGAGCAATGTCTAAATTATAACAATTATAAATACTTTTCTATTTTCTATAATATTTGTAATAATCTTGTGACAAACCTTTAAGGATTACAACTTTTCCGGGAAGAGTAAAAGAATTTTTATACGGTATTTCTTTAATTCTATTTGTGTCTTAAAAAATTATCATACTATCTATCGAATAACTCTTATTTAAATTACATACATTTATGATATGTTCAGGTCTCCTTTACATCTACATATAGAGGAAAGTCCTCTAATATGAGATGACAGGTTTTCAACACTCAAATTCAATCACAAATCTTTTTTCGCAACAATTGCACAATTTAACAATGAATTTTCCACTAAACAGATTTCGCTCCAAGGGCAGTAAATTCATGGTGGAATCAACTGATGATGCCTATTAATTTAATAGAAACCCCGTTAACCCATATTAGGATCCTATCTCACAATAAGGTACTTTCCTTTATGTATAAACTCCAACTGGAAAGTCTTGCATTGAAATTTAATTATATGTGGGTCCTCAAGATTTGTGGAAAAATTAAGTTAACACTGTTATACGCGGGCACATTTTTATTATGTATTTTATATATTTATACACGGAAAAAACTGATTTAGTTGATTCAGCAAATCTATAGTTTGCTGAACAAAATTAAACGTTTTAAAGAAGTAAATTTGCTAATGCAGCAAAGAAGTCGTGTGTAAGAGCAATCGTTACTTTGTTCATCAAACAAATCGATTTTTGCTGAAATTATCTTAGTTACTGCAACAAATCACTTTCGCTAAGTGCGAGACGTAGCTAGCGCCAGCCTCTGAGTAGTTCGCCGACCGCCGCTAGGCCGCGCATGGTGGCGGCCAAAAACTCGGAAGCAAAATTCAGTTTCGTAGGGTATAAAGGGAGGCGTGGAAGCCTCCCGCCGTAAGAAACGATGACAACACAATGAAAATAAATTGCTTGGATACTCATTGTATTGTCGTTATTTCTCCAAATCGATTTGTTTGATGAACAAAGTAACGATTGCTCTTACACACGACTTCTTTGCTGCATTAGCAAATTTACTTCTTTAAAACGTTTAATTTTGTTCAGCAAACTATAGATTTGCTGAATCAACTAAATCAGTTTTTTCCGTGCATATTGCGATCGCCACAATAATAATTGCAGAGTAAATGTTTTAATGAGCATTACTTTACCTAATTTTAATTGTTGGCGTAACTAATAATTTTGCTATAATAGGATTTATTAATACACCTAATTTTCTTTTATGTAACAGCAAAAAAATTAGTTACATGTACCAAGCTATCTTTTCCATTGGTTGTAATAAAGAATCATCTTTGCTCTACTAACAAATCTACCGTGCTGTAACATCAAATTTTATTAGATATAATTACTAATCCTATGCAGCTTTGCGATTTGATTACTGCAACATAGCAAACTGGCTGTCCGTATATTACGGCGGTAAATTTGCTAGACTAGCAGGGTTTTTGGTTGTCATAGCAAATCTTTTTTTTCCGTGTATTATTAAAACTATTCACACTATACGCAGAGAGTAAGACTAGCTTGGGCTGTGAAAATACAAACGGGATTTCATCCCACGCACAAATGACGAACGAGAAGTTACATTAGCAGAGTCGATCGTATGGCTTTCACAACGGGACACGAATGGCCCGGTGCCGATATGACGCGATTACGATGCCGCACATCGTCGTCATTGTTCATCGACATGCGATACACACAGAGCCCCTGATCGATGTCGACCACCAGCGGTCCACCCCGCGGGAATGGAAACGAGAGTGTAGCTACCCTTAATGGAGGTAATAGTACGTGGACGGGGACGGTCTCAAGAAATATGACAACACGTTCGGTCGCCAAGGACCTGTATGAAAGGCAACGTCCGAGAAACGTGACCCTTCGACCAGCGCGTATGTATGTGTAAATCCGCGTGTTACCTCTGATAAATTTCCATTTTCGGAATAAAACTCTGCCAAAAGAAATCCTCTATTGGTTGTATCACAATACTTGATCTGTGAGGATTTCTCTTGGAGGAAGTTTGTAAAGTAATTCTCGATTGTAAAAAAGATCCTCTCGTAACGATCTGTATGAAAATACATACTTTACCGCACGATTTGCGGTTTTATTGCAAATCGCCGACTTAGAGTTCATGTATATGATTTGAAAAAACACTTCAATACCTTCAACTTGTCAATACTCATTGTAGTATATTTTTAAATTTACATTTGGAAAATTGAAGATTTCGAAACCAAATGCTCTCGGATAATTAAATCTTAAAACATTTAACGAAGAGAGTTTTTCTATCTCGTTTCTATCTAAGTTTCTGAGAAATTGTTCGAAATAAACAATGTCACTCGCATTATCTCAATCATCACCAGATCGCCGTTGATAAAATTTGATATTATATCTGTGAAGAGACAAATTTTACTTTTATTGCGTCACTGAGAAAAAGTCTCCACGATTTCAGAGTAGAACTTCTGTTCTCCCAGCAGGATAAGTAGTTAGGCTCGGTAAAAGGCCGCGTGAAAAGTTTCGCCGCGACAGCTTGCCTCGATTTCTAGAAGTTGTCCAGGTGGAACGATCGAGGTCCCCCAAGATACTTTTAATATCTCGACGAGGGTAAGCTTGTAGTCGCGGTCGCATGAATTTCTCGCCTTTTTTTTTCTCCAAGGCCGAACGAAGGGAAAATTGGGATTCGCACAAGGAGAAAGTGCGGGCAGATGCATGGGCGATGTTAGATCGATTAATTGAGAGGGTTCAGTAAAAATGAGGCGACTGGAGGCACATTGAGAATGAAAAAGCTGCAGTATCGAAGGTTTTGTGTTTGATAGAAGCAGAAAAGCTGCCGCTGGGTAGTTCTGTTAATAAAATTCCGAAAAGCTTTGTAGCGCTGCCTGATGAAAATATGCGATAAAGCTTTCGGCGTATAAGAGGATCGATCCCAGTAAAAATTGTTTCTTTTAATTCCTTTCTGCGCCTTGAAAAGTTATTCAATTTAGTTCGAATTAATAATATTAAATAAAACATTATAATGTTTCATTAAAAAATTAAATGATAATATTACAGTTACAATTAAAAATAAAATATGAACAAATTTTCTGAAAATTAACATTGATATTAAATTTCAAGTAGAATTTCTCCTTGTAATTTAGTTGCAGCCTTGAGACGGGTTGAATCATCAATAGCTGAATGTTCGAGAAAACTAAGGTGCAAACGATGCAATTGCAGCTTTTAATCTCACGTTGTATACTTATTTTTCGAGAGAGAAAGAGATTCGGTCGTGAATATCTCGATAACGATCTGTCTTAGCTTCTACAAAAGACTTGGATTAAAGGAAGACCGCTATTCAAAGAAACAGAATATCAGCTGCCTAGTACTGGTTGCTTGTTGCTACCACAGACTTAACTTGATTCTGAAAGGACACCCGATGAAAAGAGAAATCCTAGTAGATATCTATGATTGAGATATGCATGTAATATGCACAGGTGTTTGATAAAATCTTCAAAGCCAGTATACTTTATTAGTATACTGGTTTCTTTTATGTAAATAAATAATAAAATGTGTAATAAAATTAATATTATAAGCATTATGAGCGTGACGTAAATTACGTTATAAATTGTAAAACTTATATAAAACTTATGTAAATCAAATATAGCGCGGATGTAAATGCCTTGGACAGAGGCGTATCTGTTTCACATTTTGCTGGCAAAATGTTTGCGTAAACAATCGAGCAGAAATCAAGAACTCGCACGTTTCAGTTATATTTCTAGTTGCCTCGTGCAGTTTACTGTGCTCTTTTTTTTTACCATCCACGCGCTGAAGGATAATCCAATGTCTGTTTTATTATTTCGAAACGATCCACGTTAACTCGTCCGATAATACGATACGTGAGCATGAAATGATAATATTTCTTTTTTTTCCAATAATCCGTGAAAGATTGCAGGAATTGAGTTGCGTCATGGAGAAATAATTATCCTAAAAGAATTCACAGCGAACGTTGACGCAACACACTTTGCGAAAATTGTTTGCTGAGAGTTCATTCATTTCCCACATGCTGCTAATTGCTTAACAAAAGGTCTGCTGAGCATCACGTTTCTCTACGCCGGTTCATTTTTCTATCCATTATTCCTACATGTTTATTTTTATTATTATTTTGCGAGAGATGAAAATTACGTTTCTCGTAAAAAAAACAAATAACGAATACACGCGGATTACAAGCACTTGTTTCACATACAATCACCTTTATTGCAGTGATCATCAGCTCTTTTCATCCTTCGCTCTATTTTTCCAGATATTGCCAGAGATTGTAAAATTAAAATTAATTTACAAAATTGAAAGTTAAATGTTGTTTTAATGTTTGCGCCCAGCGACTAATTCGCCCGGAGAATAATTTAAAATACTTTCGCGACGAGATCGAAACGAGAGCCAATTTGAAGGGCAAAAGAGACAGGGTCAGGATTAAATCCGATTTCTAGCGATATCCAGGAACGTCGTCCATAGCGAAAGGCACACATGCACGTCAGGAGCTTAAAACCGCCCCCGATGGCCTCTCGAGATACGCAAGGGCTGTTTATTAATACCGTATCCGTCGGAATATACGGCCCTACTGCTTTGTATAAATTAGCGCAGTGGGGCGCGCTTAACAAGCTCTGGACGAGAAGGCGCGCTCCTGAAATACGATATCGGGTCTGACCGTCCACTATAACGAGGACATGTGCCCACTTATTTCCTCTCTCGTCAGTGGATCCAACTCTACGCGGACAAGGTCAAGACTGCATTAGAGGCGTGAGAGATTCTATGACTTGAGCACATCCCGTCTAATCTACCTCCGATCACTAAGTATCATCGCAATCTGCGGAAATGAAAGAATATTATACATCTAATTTTCCAAAATTATACCTTTATTTTCTCTCACTCTTATTACCTTTTATTCATAATTATTCTTATTTGTAATTATTCTGATAAACATCTCTGGTAGCAAAATTTTCAATCCTCGAAGTTCTTTCAAATTCGTACAATTTGAAATCTGTAGATTTCTAAAACTGTAAATTTGTGCAATGAGAGACATTTGAAAAGTTTGCAGTTATGTTTCAACTACTTAATTCTACTACTACGCGAATTCTAGATGAAAGTAAAAGGGACGAGTAATTACCAGCCACCCCTTGTTCAATAGGACGATATCGCCTACTCAACTTTGTGATGAATTCCAATTATCTGAACGCGTAAATTGTTTTTATGCGCGAATTTTTCTGTATTGACAGAAAGACAGAAGTTTCGAGGAGACGAAAGTGAAATTAAAACTGAATCAAAGACACTTTCATTATTGGCGTATTTCAATCTAGATATTAGATTGCGTCAACTTCAAGATTTTAATTTTCCACAAAAAAAAAAGAAACAGCACGCCATTCACTCACGCGATTCCCGAGATTTGAAAAAGAAACTACCGATAAAGATACCGAAGAACAACGCATTTCGTTTGAATGTACGATTCTGTGGTTTTAAGAGAATCCCTGTAGAGAGAGAAGGTGTGAAATATTCACGCTGTCTTAAGGGATGAATCCCGGGGGATAGAAGATCTTTCCTAAGCGGACTATTTCAACGCCTTACGATATCAGGCAGAAGTAGCGTCATGCCTACGCGTGGAAACATTAAGAAAATCCAGACTTAATATAATAGAGGTGCTAAGGTAAAAGGGAATACAGCTTCAAAATTAATGCCTTCACTTAATGTACATACTTAAATAAGTGTACTTTCCAAGTACACTGTTTTCATATCGTAATGTTTGCCTAAAAACGTGTAACCTACGCGTGTGCTGGGTATTACAGTTAATTTTTAATTTCTCATTTTTCACTGTATAATCTGTTTTGACTAATCATAAAATATATATGCCAGCTCAACAACTTATATTTTACAAAGTTGTTTTTTCGTATTGCGAAATGATAAGCTATTTATAGGATTACTTACCGTAGTATATAATTAATCGAATCACATCTGATTATTTTATTGCTCCTTGGGACTAGTAAATGATAGCTGTTGTACAGAAGTGTTCGTGTAATCTATTTTATTTTAAATATAGCATCCCGTGTGCTGTTAAGAATCTTATCGGTTCAGTTCCAACGCTTCTTATCGCTGCGTAGTTGACCTCAAGAAAATGACAAAGGACTAGAGTAATTTTGTGACAGGCAGCAAAGAGAAATCATTAAATAACAATTAAGCAAGTAACAAGTCGAGAATTAGGTACGGTCTTGGTAGTATCGTGAGACACGGAAAGTCTAGTTACTTCCCTCTTCTAATGTGAATTTACTTTGATGACAAAGAAGACGTGACAAATACAAAAACTCTAAGTATTAATATAACAAATTTTGATACCTCAAATGGTTTCTTTTAACGCGAAGAAATAAAAGAAATAAAAAAAATTATAAAACTAGCAATTAAATGGATTAATAGATTACATTAATCTCACTAGAAGTAAAAGAGGAAAAACATTAAGTTTAACAATAAATAAATATGGGTTTAGAAAAATGTAATAATAGAAAATTAGGAAAACTGCATACATTTCCGTCCTTAATTGAAGGATCGTAATTTACAAAACGGGTCTTTGAAAGTTGAGTGCTGAACGTCCGACGGGAAGTCGACGCTGATCAAATTACAATTCACAGCGTGGCGAACATGCCCTCGACGTTAGAATGACGATGAGAAGAATGTCGTCGGTGTGCTTTCGGTTTCCATTACGAGGATGCCCACGGCTCGTTGTGTTCCCCCGCAGCATTTTTTTCTTCCTCGAACAACTCTTTTCACGCCCGTTTACCAGGTCCCTTGTAAAAAGCCACGTTGACGGCATTATTGTCTCCGCTGTCTCTTTCCGGAGACATGCCTTTGCGCCCCTGATTTAACTACTACACCCGCCACTTTACCTTGGCCTTATATTTTCGATAGCAAAAGAGATTCCGCAAAGAAAAAAAATTACAAAGATTTGATAGAGACATTAATCAGCAGATGATATTAATCAAAATTAGAGAGACGAGTTATTATATGCATCAATTACATTAATTATGTGTATCACTTCAATTGAAAGATTGATAGTTGTCACGATGTCGATATGTCAATTAGGATTATCGATCATTGAGAACGAAAGGAATCAATGAAAGATGAGATTGATATAATATTAATTTGATATCTTGTATTTTAAAATTGTCTACAGAAATTATAATTGTTTATTTAACTGTTACTGTAGAGAAGTCAACTAAACATAACAAATTTATGTGTAGTTCAAAGAAAATACAAAACTGATAAACTTGTTGCGAATAAACTTCATTTTAAGTTTGATAAAGCTATTGTTACAAAATAGAGATTAATTTTAACTTAAATTAAGTATAATATTACATAAACATAAAATTTGGAGTCAACCTCACGTGGTTACTTCCAATTAGTGGGAATCGAATAGATGTTCATTGATGCGTGTGTTTGCTTTTCGATTGAGATTACGCGCACGTGTAACTTCTGAGAGAAATATTTGCCGTAGAACTGACGAGAGTAATCGAATTACTGTGCTTCACTCGCATGTGTGAATTACGTAATCCGTCCTCCCGTCTCGACGTAATAATTACAGAAATGGAAATAAAATTGCACACTTTTTCACGTCGTAATTAAGCCGCAATGCAAAGCGAGTCATCTAAATGCACCGCGGAATTACTTATTTAATTAAAAATCAAATTAACGAGAGAACCGGTCCATAACGTCGTCGCTTTTGATCACGAAGATATTATTCAAATACTAAAGTCGCTTGAGTTATTAATACGTCGATTCGCGAATTATGTAAGCCGTAAAAGGGAGAGCATCGTCAATGCCGTACATTATGTAAATGACACGCAGCTTGAGTTCTAAGCCGTACTTCATACACGAAGCGTTTTTTACCACCGGTTTTCTTGCATGCTATCTTGCAGATAGCAAATGAGATTTTGCAAGAATTTTTCATTCAATATCTCTGCGATGATTTAAACTTCTCTTAATACAGCAGAGAGAGAGAGAGAGAAAGAGAGAGAAAGAGAGAGAGAGAGAGAATCAAGAAACAAAATTTATAAAATATTTCTTGTTATCGTAAGCAAAGAGAAATTGAAGGGAAAGAACGTATGTTAAAATAAAAATTGTACGGTGCTCAAACGCTTTCAGGCTGAATGCTTCTGAGTGATCGTGGTATAAATTTATCTCAAGTAACAAATTTGTGCAGAGAGCCTGTTTAGTCTCTGCTCTACATCTTGCAAGATTACAAGCATGGAACGAAGTCAACAGCACAGCACACACCGTGTGCTGCGGGTTTAATTCGAGCAACCGTGTATAGAATGTTTCCCGCGATACCTATCGAGGCAACCAAGATCCTTATCATCTTGGAACAATTATAGGTTTGCGCCATCTCGTTGTTTAACAACCTCTCTCCGTTATTGTTGTGTCTTCGTGTATGGCTGTCCGACCATCCTGATTCCAATAATCGAGCTTGCGTTAACGAGGAAAAGCTATTTCCCGACAAAAGGAAAATAGCCTGCCAGTAGTCAATATGTTATTATGCTACTTCTCTATCTAATCCGTGGAATATTATCGATGTCAATGCTTTTAAAATTATTACTGATAAATATATATGTGTAATATACACACATATCTATCTACGAAATTATAAATAATATATAAATCTGTGAACAAAATTTATGCTTTAATTCTCACAGTTTTGTCGTAACAAATTACAGTTTTATATTGAAATATTTGTGGTACACATATGGAAACTTATAAATAAAACAAATAATAAATATCACTCACAGCGAATATGGCAAATATAAATGTAATCAGTGGACAAATAAATAGCTATGAGATATTGAACTTTGTATTAAAACAAATTCTACATAGTTGCTTGTTATCTTGTATTCGAACGTGCACGAGTCGTGTTAAAATTCCAGTGCAGAGAGAGAGAGAGAGAGAGAGAGAGAGAGGGAGGGAGAGGGAGAGAGCATCGATAGCGATCGATAGTTTCGCGAGATTGCGAAACTGGGTGCACACGCGAGGGTGAAAAAATCACCAGGTTAATAAGCTAGTGCACGAAATACGGAAATATGATTTTATTTACGAAAGTATAAATTGCACAATACACATTGATATGCTGCGAAACTTTTCTCTTTTGATTTGCTTGCATTAGAGAACTTAAGAACAAAACGTACATGCATTAAGCTGCTGCAAACGCGTATGAAATAATACACAGGCAATGTTAATCAATAATTCACTCTGATCATCCGTAACGAGTTCTCTATTTAGAGATTTTATATGTATATATTAAAGTAACCAAGTAATAATATTTATATCTGACTCCACTTTGAAAAAAGTTCTACATTTTTGATAAATTTAGCAAATACGGATGCACGCGTTTACTTTATTAACATTTACTAATATTTGTTATTATGAACATATACTTGATTTGAATTTATCTACCATTTTTAACTATCATTTGGATTAATCTGTTAAAACGCTTGTTTAAATATAAAACGTTTTACGAGTATGACAGGAACCAAATTTGGAAAGACATTCGTGTTATTAATTACAATATGTAATTTTCTTGTGCAGTATTAGTTTATAATATTTATTACATGATTGATAAGTATATTTACTATATACTTAATACACAATTTCTCTACTTATTATAAAAAGAACGAGACTGTTTTGTATATTCCAATTACAATGCAAAAACAAATGATTAAATTGCTTAATTTAATCGTCTATCAATTATAGTGTTCAAGAAACAGATGGCTCCTTCTTCGAAAGTTTCACCGCGTTATCTTGGAAACAGGAGAATCGGAGACTTGTTGTCCTTCAGGAAGTGGAAGCAAGAGCGAAGGAACCGCCACCGCCGTCCAGAGATTCGAGTTCGACTTCGCAGCCGTATCGGCTTAGCAAAAAAGAGGTGAAAGAGATTATTTCGCTATGGAACAATTTTTACTTTTCTACCCAACACATATGCAAATTTTGGTTATTTTTTTTCCTAAAAATTTCACGCAACTTTTTGAGCCATTTCTAATGTCAATTTTTGCAGACTATAATTTCTGGTTTGCTACTGTTGATTATTTTGTGAATTCTGTCAACATTTTTAACACTGTTATTAAACAAGCGACGACAAGTTTTTTCACATTTTCGCTCTACGATTGAATCGCGTGCGACCTGACGCCATTACGTTTAACACACGTCATTCTAATTTCAACGGGCTTTGCATGTGGACGAGTAGTTACGCCCGTTCCGTTTGAAGCATTATTCTAAGTAGATAAAGTCTGTCGAGCCGCACGGGTCAGACGGACGCACTCGTGTCCCGATCGAACTAACAAGTAGAAAATCCGTAATGAGTGTACGTCGTCGTCGTTTCGATTTGCCAACTGTAATACGCGGATGAATAAAGCCCGACTATTTCCAACTCGATGTTCCTATTTCAAATCTCGAAACTTCGATTTTAAATCCAATCGCTCTCTGTAATTCCTTAGCCGTTACTTACTAGTTCGCGTAACTACCTATCCAATGAAATTGATAGAAAATACGTTGTCCAAACAAAATTCAATTTGCAGTATTTTTGCAGGGAGACATAATTATTTAAATTTATACGGGGATGTAATATTAAGCGCCATGTTGAGTATAAACAATTGTCCGAGTTAAAAAAGTTTATTTAAAAAGATTAGACGGAAACTTGCCTCATTTGCCACGCGCTCTAAAAAGAAATACGTGTGCATAAATAAAGTCTAGATATATTGCGCATATTTATTAATGTACGGATCTATGGATCCTTATAAATTTATGGATCTACGTGTCTTCGGATTTGCGATCGGTTACGGATCAAACCGTCGTAAACTTGTGTCTCCGCTATCTTCGGTGAAATACGCGTATTTCTCTCGCGATGGGTCCCCAGATATCCGCACAATTTTTCGCACTGCCGTTTCGCAAGCTCTCGACTCTCGTAAAATAAATATCCGAGCGGAAAAAACACTTTTAAGTAAATAGCGTTTTCATGAGAGCTCGCGAGTTTCCAACGAAGTTCTCGTGTCAAGCTCTGCTCATCATTCTAGCGCACTTTCTCTTCCACCCTTCTACGACATCCCCGCCGTTCGCGATTCTGTTTAATCTTCGTGTTCATTGTCTCTCCCGTCTTCGATGTAGCGCAAAGGTTGCTATGTATGCTCGAATAAAGATTAATTGGCGAAATGCCGACGTCGTCGCTCTCTTAATAAGAGAGGAGACAGGATATTCCTTGTAGCATCGAAAAATAACACGAAGTAGAAAATCTGCTACGTTAACATCGCTGGAATTTTTTTTGCAAGAATTATTTATAGCTATCTCTTGCTTCTCTGAATATTAATTAATACAAAAATATAAATATATAATAAAAATATTGCATACTTTTACTGACATATTTTCTAAAGTTTTTTACAAATTGGGGTTCATTCAGTTTTTCTTAAACTTAATAATTTTCTATTAGCTTAACAAAGTGTGCGTTTTCGTGCTTTCTCAAATTAAACGGCACGATATTGGCCAAGTTACGAGAGCGCGATTCCTCTTGGATTTATATCCTATTTCCTGTAAAATGAGTTTGTACTCTTCTTCGTATAATGAATATCGCATTGCTTTAAATTCCTGCAAAAAGGAGCAGAGAAACACGATCGTTTAGCTAGACAAAGGAAACCTTTAACTTAATCGTCTCCTAACAGGATTTCTCATACATTGTTTCTGAAAGAATTTATAGCATTCTCATATCGTTTACATTACAGTTTGATATTATTTAACATAGCTTTTCACAATTTTGCCATACAAATTGCATCTAATAATAGTAATTGCAATGAAACAGCAGTTTATTATCCGCATTGTGTTACTACAATTATTGATATTTCTTAGATGGAGCAATTGTACATAGAAGTTCTTTACACGATTGCGAACACTGTGGGCGCCAGTACAGGACAATACGCACATTACAAGGAGGACCTGTATCGATACGCCCAAGAAGCCTTTGGAGTCCCACAGGACCAACATCGGCGATATCTCAATATTGCCTCGGAAGAAAAGGTATATATCCGTTTTTATTAACTTTCCTCTCAAATACTGGGATATTGCAATCGTTCTTTTGTAAAAAAAAAACAGTGCATCATCCGGCACCGTTATTTATACCGCAGTAGAAACTAATTGAAATGGAACGTATTTATTGTTGCAGCCACCTATTGTCGTGCTAAGCGTGGTGGTGATCGAAGCCGACGGACTCGAGGCAAAGGACGTCAATGGTAAGTCCCGCCGATTCTTTTGCATTCCAAGCTGCGATTGTCTTTCGAGTTGCAAACGAGTGACTTTTCTCTCGGAACTAAGCTCCTCGGCGGCAAACAAATAACGAGGCCGGGTTAGCTTGAAGACATTAGAACTTTTGTCTTGACAAAATTTTAAGCTCCACCAAAACTCGGTTGTACAAAAATATTTAGCCTCAAACAAATTTCAACGCTGCAGTAAACTTCGTCTCTATTCGGTATTGCCGTTGCGAGGAGATTCGTGTTAAACGTAAAAGAATGCAAGATTAAAGTATCAATCGGAAACTATCGGGATATGATAGAAATCACGTAGGAACTGCACAAAGCTCTTCGTACTCAAAGAGTATTGCCGTGCTCTTTAGGATTCAGCGATCCTTACTGCATGCTGGGTATACAACCTGGCAACGCAGGTGCACCATTAAGCCCGCAAACGAATTTAACGGCACATTCGCCTCACACACCCCCAGCATCCCCGAGGCAAGCAATTCGCGCTCTTTCTGATGGCGGCGAGATCGAGAACTCCCACCATGAGAAACTTCGAAAGCACCACAGGTAAGTTGACGTGCGAAACAACACGGGAGAGATGATTAATTTAATTCCCGCGGCATATGTGTATAATGCGAGAATACGTAAACATTTTGTAAAAATGTCATTATAGTTTCTGCAGTTTTTTGTTTGGCAGTCAATTATTGTAATTAGGGATGCGAGCTGATGTGAGCAAACCTTGTCGCATCTGCTTTAGAACATCATCGAGTTCTTTAGTCTAGCCTGGTGACGGATGCTGTGTTAATCGTTCTAAATAAAACTATTGCTCACGGCTATGGAAGTTTGATTTTTTATTTCTCGTAGGAAGTACATCAATATTGTAGACGTAGAATTCAACGTTTCCCTTCGACTCGAATTATCTTTCACCCCGAGAAGCTTCTTGAGCCTATTATTAAATGATATTAATGACGCAATTGTGCTGTCTCGAAAATGTTTATTACGAAAAACTGCACAATATCTATCATTATCAGCGGTACGATAAATTGACGGCGTGTGCTACTTAAGATAAATGCGCACTCGAGAATAGAAGTTAATATCGCGGGAAGTAATGTACAACTGAAGGGATTAAACGCGCCGACATTAAAGAAGTTAAAAAAATTACGCCACAGTTTCTTATAATTTCGTAAACAAAATCTTAAATTCATTTTTTCGCATTTATGAATCTAAGAGGGTATGAATTTACAGCAATTAAATTTCTTCAAAAATGTATCGTATTAGAAAACGAATTGCTGCGTATTTTTATATTACTTAAGAGATTATACGCTTGAAACGTTTTTGTTCAGTCTCTAACTTTTAAAAAAATTGCCGAGTTTATAAATTGCACGAGTACGTAGATTTATGAATTTGCGGATACGCTATATGTTGGCACATATATATATTTATGCATAAATGTGAACCTTACGTAGATTAATATAGTATCATTGCGCGGTGTTCTAGATTCTTTGTCCATCTTGTGACAAAGCACGTCCAAGGTACCGTAATCGTTACTATATTTTTGAAATGACAGAAAATTGTGACTAAGGAATGGGGACATGTCAATTTAGAATATTACGAATCCTCGGCGATATGTGCATTTATTGTACGTTAACTCCGACAACATTTGCGACAATACGACGCGATGTAACAATGGACACACGCCGGATGCAGCAAGTTCTGCGAGCGGGCGAGCATCGTTCTCCGGATGGAGAAACGGGCAAGAGCATTGAGAGAGCAAGCCCATTTTGCTGTGTATCTTCACATATTGTTCCGTCCGCCACCTGGTGGTATAAGTAAAGTGATTAATGCAGCGGCAACGGGAGCGAACAGTGCGTCACCAGCTGCAACGAGACGCGCGACGTCTACGAGGTGTCGTACGCTATGCATGCACTTCGTTAACCGCGTGAAATTCCATCCGGATTCAGCGAGAGCGGATGTCATGCTGTACCTTGGCATAGAAGATCTGGAAGCCCTGTGAGGAAAACTTGAGACTCTATCTTCCAACGACAACACAATTTGCCAATTAGCATCAAAATTCCAATTTACGAGGATATTGTGTTACAATGCGAATGCGGATAAAATGGATTCGTGTAGTCTGCAGTTGATACTGGACAAGTGTAAAATAATGCAATTCCAATTTCAAGTTTATTCCATAAGAAGGAAGAATTTGTTAAAGGTGCAATGCTATTTCCAAAAGAAATTGAGCCGTCCACAAATCCGTTTAGGATACACACTTTAAAGACGCAGCTATTAGATTATAAGGTTGTGCTTTATCATTTATCTCGTTTAAGTTTATTTTTTTAATTTATTACTGTTAGTTATATAGAGACTTCTGTCTTTAAAGACGGAAGAGGTAAGTCTACTGAGAAAATGAGACAATTGAGTGATCGAGGATCGTTAAATGATTGGATGTTAGAACAATACGTTGAAGACGGACTGTTACTAAACTGCCCATTCAAAATCAGTTTCAGGCTTTCGTTTAAGCGCAAGGAGCACAGTAGCAGGCGGGAACACCGCGAGTCCTTGAGCGGTGCTCTACCCGCCAAGTTTATACGAGCTACCTCGGTGAAGCCGCACACGTTGAGCCCGCGTTGGAATGAGAAGTTCCGTTTGTAAGCGAAAACTTTGGGGTTTGACCCCCTCGTAATTGGCTCTCGCAATGGCGATCCTTCATTAGTTTAACCGCTACAAATCCGCGTACTCGCGCATAACCGTATACCGATTCCTGTTTCAGCGACATTGATGATATCAGCACGGACATTCTCCATTTGGACATATGGTGAGTTGGCAGAATAATTGTCTATTGTTTCACCGATATAACACCTTAAAAATTGCGCACAGTTTACATAAATGCAAGGAGATGTTTGAGACAGAAATTTCTACGTGATTATGTGAGGTTTTCCAAAATTAAACCAAGCTTTGCGACACTTGCACTGATGATTCCAGGGACCACGATGACGAGTCCTCGGTGTTCGACGCGGTTATCAAACTCAATGAAGTACGAGGTGTAAAAGGGCTTGGGCGATTTTTCAAACAAATCGCGCAAAGTGCTAGATCTGGTAGTCAGGATGACTTCTTAGGTTGTGTAAACATCCCTCTGGTGGTAAATGTTCATTTTATAATGGATTTATTATTCAGTTACTTTAATAGTTCTGAAAATGCACAGCTTTTACGTTTATTAGAAAATGTGTGTTTATGAAAAAATATTTAAACCTTAAACATTGGCTGAAGATGCTTGTCAAGTTTTCAAACTCAATTATTTCGAAGAAATCCGAATGTTATGTGAACCAACATTTATTTGTTTTACATAACTTTATAGAATAGTCTTCGGTTATACATTTTTCAAGCATTATGTTCATTCATTTGAATAATATAGCAATTATTATTTTGCGGCGCAAAACTTATGCCTTGATAACTAAATTATAGAATAGTATTTAATAGTACATTATCTTTCTATAGGATATTCCGAGCACCGGAGTGGATCAATGGTACAAACTTGAGGCGCGGACACAAAGGAGTAATATCCAAGGTAGAATCAGACTGAAATTATGGCTGTCGACAAGAGAGGACCGCGGAACATCCGAGGAGGATAATTGGGGCGAGCTGAGGCAACAGGAAAGGCTGTACACAATATTCCTTAATCATGAAATGAACAAACAAGGGGTACGCATAGCATTTAATGAAAGCCGTGTCTACGCGAAAAATATTACATCGTATATTGAGCGCAACAGCAACGTAAACTTGCCCATAGTATATCGTGCATTTACGCGTTTATTAGATATATTGTGTAGTGCATATTACCTGATACATGTCATCGTAAACTTTCAAATTACCGGCATAATGTTTCTAAAAAAAAGAAGGAAAGATAAATAAATTAACTCTCATACACACAGTCTCTCCATATACTCTTAACATATTGAATTAAGTACTGGGCGCGCGTAAAAATCACGAAACATAAAAAAATGTCATTATTGATTATTGATTATCTTACAAATCATTGGCCGGGCACGTGTCTTTATACGTACTTGCGGTTTTCAGGAAGACTTCATTGGGGAACTGCCGCAAACTGCGCTGACAATCTTACATCAACACGCGGTGCAAGGTGATGTCACCGAGTTGCAGCAGGCTTTAATAAGGTGGGTGGCGAGTTCCCGGCAGTCCGCCGTCGATCCACGAATGCTCCATCGTCTTCTGCAGGTAAACTTGAGCCATTGGAGCAACTTGTATATTGCTGTCTTACATAGAACAGTATTAGATTAATGAAACTATTCGATAACAATTATAAGCAATTATAATGAAAGGGGCTCACAGCCTGAACAGTTATATACATTTGATAATAAAGTAATTTTGCCGGACATTACAATCCCGTTCAGGCTCTGAGCCCCTTTCATTATACTTGATTTTATCATACGAGCCATTGTTAATTATTTTAAACAATTATAAACTTAAACTACTTCAAATTTAGGAACTTGACAATCGATGGCACACTGAAACTCTGTCGCGCGACGCAGAGCAGTGTCTAGCGGATTCCTTCAATGACTTCTTGGAGGTATCTTTGAAAAAAGTTAGGCAGCATCGTATACTGTATCCGCCTTTGTACCGGCCGACTATATCGAAGCTGGATTATCTGCTGAGGTAAAATTATATTGAAATAAAGTATTTTACAATTGCAAACATGAGAAATTAATCGTGATAAACTAGATGCACATACAAAGCTAAATATAACAAACTTTTATAACTTTAAAATGTGATTAATGTATAAAATTATGTAATAACAATTTTTGTTACTGCAGATGTTTGGGACTTCTCTCAAACATGAAGGCTTTCCGAACATGTTGTCCCTTTAATAAGGAAATTCGTGGTGAAATTATTACCGCTCTCAGAAAAGGGACTCTAGAATGGTAAGTAGGCGCTTTGAAATGAACTAATAGAACAGACTTTTAAATCAAGTTTATTGTTATTTTACTTTATTTTGTAAACAGTTTTGTTTGTGAATGAATTATACAGTATCGCGGCAAAACGTAATAAGGCTGAAGCTATAAAAAAATAAAATTTGAAAGAAATATGAGGCCAATCACTATAGAACTTTGTTGCAACTTTTATTTAAATTTAATTTTAATTTTGCAGGTACGAGGACACCAGACAACAGACAATGTGCCACGATCAAGAACCTGATCAGGACATCGATCGTGTTTTACAAGATTTCACAAACTTAGTAACCGCATTACTAGTCGATCTGGAACAAGGGCTTTTATATTACAATAGTCTCTTTGAAAGGTAAGAGTTTCTGAAATCTGCTTTAAAAGGCAGAGATATTTGTGGGGGGAAAAAGTAATTAATTAAAAAGTAATTAATGCGAAGACTTTTTGTACTAGTAAATACAAAAGTATTAATTCGTCTATTTATTCTTTCTATTCTAATTTATATATTTAGCAATATTGTTAACAATATTGTTTTGTAATTAACAGTGCTTTCTTGTGAGTTTAGAGATCGCAGTGCTTAGGAAATTGTTATTATCCTGACATAAAAATATGTCTAATCGCGATATATTAATTTTATGTTTCAGCACGAATGGTGTGCCATATTTCTCAGCGGTTTACAAGCAACTGGAAAAACTGGTAAGAATGCAAATGATAAAAACGTTCCTCATGAACAAACCATAAAAAGATACTTATAATAGATTTTTTACTTGTGATTTTGCAACAATATTACGTCAAAGACACACCGTCACATGACACATCATTATTTTTTATTCACTGTGTCGTCAAGCTGGATGTGCTATGTTTGGCTTAAACGCTTTATTCGAGACGTCGATCGTGCTTGCGAATAGAAAAATATCTCATATGGAGAAGAAAAGAAGATTTTGATTATTCCTTCCCAAGCTGCATTCAAATTTCTAGCAGAAACACTGATTAGAATGTGTTGAAGAGAAATTCAAGTGAATTTCTGGTTTTAAGCTACTCTATTTAATTGGACGAGATATCAAAATTATTTAGAAATAAATTCGGTCGACGTCCTTGCATTGAGATGACAATACATATTATTGTTTATATATAGAGTGTCCCAAATTTACGATATATTGCTTTATGGAGATATGAATGGCGATTAAAGACTAAGTATGTGTGTTACATTGTACAAAATAACGAGCGCAATTGAAGAGAAGTAAAAGTAAGTTGTAAAATAATTACGATTATGGTAAGGTCTCATCGGACACGCTGTAAATAAACAAGTCGCAGTGACCTGAAGGGGCCAGGTTGAGTGAAAAGCGCGACGACGAATTATAAATGTCCATCAGGTCAGCGCGATTTTACTGTACACGAGATGTTTGTCCATAGCTGGCGGAACACGTGGCGAAACACATGGAGAACACTTCCGAGGTACTTTTTTCATCGCCACCACAAAATATTAAACTTTCTTTCTCCTACTCTCCTGTGATTTCTCTTTTTTACTCTTGCCTCCAGTGCTCTTTCTCTTTCTCTCTTTCTCTCTCTTTCTTTCTCTTTCTTTCTATTACTTCGAATTTCCTGCATAATGTAAAACTGTTGAAATCGTCGCAATTTTTTATCTGTATACCCATAAAAAAATATTTAAATCAATGACAAAAAGCATTACAGAATTGGTTTATTGCGCATAGCATAACTGTATCATATAAAATCAAGTAAATAAGATTATTTGAGTATACAGTTAAAAAGAGTAGACGTTATCAACTTAGCGATTATTGAATATATTTTATTGTATGTATATAATATTATATTTACATTAGTTTCAAAGCGATTAATCTATGTTTAATATATATTTTGATTGGCAATCTAAGCTCGCGATTTTATAGTATTTAAAACTTTATATATATAGTTTCTTTGACACGAGAAGAGCACACCTTTTCAATTTCTACATACATAAACGCAAAGAAAAAATAATACCCGCAAAATGCACAAAACGGGCAGTAGCGTCCGAGTAAAATAACTCCAATTGCCGTCACTCCACTATGCTACAGATACGAAAAATGTGTTTTTTAAATGTTTTTATATTATTTCAAAAACGTATCTCGTTAATTTTAATACACCAGTTATGACGCGCGTTAGCGTCGTCTCATCATCAGTGATACAATAGTTGAATCTCTCCGTCTCCTATCTTTACGCAAGTTTGCTTTGAGTTGATACAAGCTCTCTTGGTATCACGATAGAAAACTGATGACGCACCCTACTGCCTCGTGCCATTTAGCATTTGACAATTCTTTATTTTCCACCGTTAGTGTATATTTCTCATGACACCCTCGAATCGCGTAGCTCTCGTGAGTAAAAACCATTGCATATTGCATGCGCTCATCCGGATCGTTAGCAAAACACAGCTGCACTTGACGCGTACCGATTGCATGCGCTCGCCAATTCAGCAAATGACGCACCACTCATTTGCCTCTGTGCACTTACTTTCAGCCGCGGTACAGATATATTTCTCGTTACACACGATTGCCTAGTTACGCTCGACGAAAGCAACTGAAATCAGCGCGTAATGCATCGTTCCAGAAAGTACAGTCGATAGTAATTGCTGTTCCTTAAAACTGCAATTCTCCGAAATGGCCCAAATTTGTATATAGGTCATTTTAGCATCTGCAAGGTCCAACGTATTTAAACACAAAGTAATTTCAACTTTACATTAAAATAAGATTCCTAGAAGCTAATTGATATTTTAATATTAGATATTATATTATTCTGTGGTACTTTGTAAATATTCTTTCATATTTTAATTGTGAAATTTGTTATTGGGCAGGTATCTTGTATTCGTTACATTAGTTTATCATATATTTGTATATAATAAAATATGTTGTATATATCACGAGAAATACATCTGTACTTGCTGCTCACCGTTCAATAAGAAGTGAACTAAAATAAATTGCAAAATACGTTTCTAAAAACTTTGCAAACGTACGTTTCAAGATAAAGTACTGTTTAAAAAATGTTCAGACTCTTTTTTATTATTTTTTATATTATATTAATATTAGTTACAAGTACAATTATACATATACATATATTTGGGATAACAATAAATTTAGAATATCCAACTATACATAGAAGTATTTATATTAATGTATCTTAATAAATAGAACTTATTTCTTCATTATTTCTTTCAAAACTTTAAATAGAAAACAATGTGAAAATGTAGAAAAAAAGTTTAGTGCTTGTACAGTCAATCTTAAATTTAAATCATTGAGAATTCGTAACTTGGAAATTCGTTTTAAAAGTATTTATTTTTTTTGCAAGACGAACAAGAATACAAAAGACACGTAATTTACATTTTTTACACTTTCAGGAATGCTCTCGCGCATCCTCGATTTCGATGTCCGACGTCTCGCGAGTCCTGATTAAATTTTACCCATAGATGCCATAAAACTTCAGTCCCTCGCAAAAGTTTTGCAACTACTGGCGTTAAACTTGTTGAGTTCTACCGCGAAAAATTTCAGGCAGAAAGTTCGATTGCGAAACGCGATTCTTCATCAATTCCTTATCGATCCGATCGCATTTCTTCACATCGTCAAGAAATTCAATCACATCGAATTGAAACAAATTTAGCGAATCGTAGACATTTACAAATGTTTAATAGAATCGTGCCTTTCCGCTTGTTCACTTCACATTTATATTTCACCGAATAACATGCCAATTATCCGGGAATTAATTATGAAACTCCCCCGGACAAATTGTGTACAAATGTAATCGCACGGATGAGGGAGATTCCTAAGACTCTCCGAACATGCATATCCCCAGCTAGTTCTCTAAGCAGTTTACCATAAAGACGCTCGAAAAGTCTTGTAATGCTGACCACCTGCTACATGTACACATCAAGCACGACTCCCGTTTATCCTTGTTAACTACATCGTTGGGATTGACATCCGGCACCTCTCTCGGGACCTCTTTTGAATAAAGTCGCAGAGGATCGCACGTCAGCGTGTAACACGATTTTACCATAAACACGCGAAATTGAACTTTAATAGCTTTACATACAAATTTTGCCGAGAACGCAAATCCGCCAGGGCTTGCAATGTCTGAACGATGCATATATAATCCAACAAATTATTACTCCGTGCGAAATACACGATGCGTAGTAGCGCATAAAATCGATCTCAACGGAATTTAATTTTAGATGCAATTTCTATGCGTTACATCCGATTAAACATTTTTTAATAGAAAAACAGAGATGCGATCTGTATAAAAAGTTATTGTAATTTTTCACTATTATCTTCAATTATTATAAATACACTCATAATCCGATGAATAAAATGTGTGATATAAAAAGCATAAAGATTAACAAATTAATAAAATTTGTATGGTTCAAATGTGTGATAAACAAATTTGACGGAATAAAGGACTAGGAGCCGTGACATGGTGTTAGTGTCTAAATATTTCCTATTTCAAAGATATTAATTAATACTGAAACGACATATTAGTAGAATATGAATAATTCGTAGGGAAATATTGCAGCCTATCTGTCGCTCATTAAATATAATTATACATGAAAATGCGAAATAAAAGTTAATATAAATTTACAAGTAAAATGTTTATAACAAACAAAAATACTATTCTGTAAATCGGTTTCTTTGGACACAATGTTGGATCGTGTATGAATTATTTTACAAGCAATTCTGTACACAATATCTCACAAAAAGGCATGTATCAAACCTCTTAACAGGCCTTTAGCTCACTTTCTTAGTAAAAGAGTTTAGATTGTAATACTTATACTTAATTAGTTAGCTGAAAATTTCCAAAAATTTGGCGAGCTCTGACACGATGCTTCAGAAATATTGCGCAAACTACAATAGCATTGTATAATAGTACAATAGCTTAAATAAAGTAATTATTAAAAGTAATATCTTCTCCGCTTGTGCGCCTAGCTACACGATCGAACGGATTATGTTTAATTGGAACGCTCGCTTTTACAGATGCATAACGAGCTTGGTGCTAGAGTCACCACCGCCTGTCTGCAATTGCACGGTCAAAACAGAGATGAAGAATATGTCCTACCACCCGGTGCTGAGATAGGAACGCCGATATTCGAACTGTACCTGGCACTCCAAGACTTTGTAAAGTAAATATCTGTTATACTTGCTAATTCTTATATTGGTAAGATCACTTTGCAAAATAGATTTTTAGCATATGATTATTATAATATATTAACACATAAATATATTGAAATTATGTTCAATAACAATTTTATGGTGAAAATATTATATTGTTTTTAATTGACACATTTTTGTATAACTAAAGAACAAGAACGTTACATGAGCAAATTATTTCTCGCATTCACGTTGCACGTAGTTTATATTAAGAAGAAGTGAGGAATATAATATGTAACATTATAGTTGCATATAAAATTTGTTGTTTTTTTTTAGTATGAAGGACAATTTGCCACAATCGGACCATAAAACTCTAGCGATCTGCAAGTATTACGAGTGGTTTAGACCAGCTATCGACAAATGGCTGGATCTGGCGAAACTCAAGGCAATTCAAAGAGTGCGAAGAGCCGCGGAACTCGATCGGGTCTGCACCGGGGAATATTTCGTCAAACACTGCACATCGGCAATCGACGCCACTGCGTGCTTTTATCAGGTACTTTTATTACTTTCAACGTCCTAATTTATATGCGCGCTACGAAATAATTACTGCAGCAGTCACGGTTTTTTTAATAAAAAGTATTAATAATTCTTTTTTCACAGATTAAAGAATTCTGGAAGAAACTAGCGTGGCCGGACCTAGTTGGATCTTATAATTTCGTATTGAAAGTCATCGATGTAAGTGAACATAATTATTTTTTAAGAATTTTAATATTTACAATATATCGCTTATGTTTCCCTAGCAAGAAATTATTGCGAATAAAATTTCCAATACTTTAAACTACCGAGATATTTTGTTGATTTGTGAAACTCTTCGCTCAACAGTTCTCTCAATATGAAATTATAATAAGAGATACTGTATATAATTATATGTTGTATAAACATACTGTAATGCCACTGCAATAACGTAATGTCAAAACGTTATTTGGTGTAGGCGATATGCAGCTCCGCGGCTTACTACGCAGAGATAACACATCAGAAACTGGCGGATAGCGGATATTATGAAGAGCACACACCATATAAGACCACAGATGAGGTAATCGCTCAGGTAGAGATTGCTTCGCTTTAGTATACAAACAGTAGTACACTTCCTGCTTCGCAAAGTAGTTTCGCTAAACCATGAGAATATGAGATGCGATTACAACTTTACACGAGCAAGCGGAGCATGATGCGATATGCAACTTCTACTAGTGCATTGATTTATGTAAAAAGTAATACTTATAAGCATATGTGTAATATATTAGAAACAGATATGTAATTTTTTTATCTCAAGCAATCTTATGTATGTACAGGTAAGGTAAGCTTCCAACGCTTGACATTATGGACAAATGTCTCAAAGCGTAATAAAATGTATGCTATTATTATAAATAAGGAAATGATCAAAACTTTTATAAATGAAAATGTAATTAAAACGCATTGTCAAATATTTGGTTGATCGTAGGTCGATTCATAAATTCTGAACTAATTTGCATATGTGTGTTTTAAAAGCTGAAGAAATATATTAGATATATTTTTACAAACTCAAAATTTTCATCATAAAGTTTTGACATCTTCTTTCCATCTTTAATAGCACTGCGAGACTTACGACGACTAAAATGCCCTTATGCGTTGTGTGAGTCAAATATGAGGGCACTGTGATAATTATTAATTCGACGCTCGAGTTAAACGATAATTTACCCTGTTTTCAGATGTGCGTAGCAGTCAATGGTCTCGAGTATGTGAGAAGGTGGTTAGTGGACCTGGGCGAGGAACTGCGCGTGGAACAGATTCTGACAGCTTTGGAGAATCAAGCGGGCGAATCCGTTCGAATACAATGGCGAAATACTATGATCACACCGTTGGAACAAACTCCTGGACAAATGTTGCTCTTCATAAATCAAATAATCTCGAGAATCGGAGCTAAGGTACTCCGTGATAAAATATCGATATAAATAAAAGGAAAATCAAGATTGCTTAAGTTTTAAATTGGATTTCTCAACTTATGCAACTCGTTTTATAATTTACAGCCCTGTGTTACGTAATATATATATAATACATAATTTCTTTACTATCGCAATCTCTAGATGAGTATCTCGCTGCTCTTTTCGAAAGGTCACTAAGTCAGCGCAGCGTAATTTACATCCCAGTTTTAAAACGGGCCGCTTATTAGTTTGCAAACATAATTACTGCCGCGATAATATCGCTGTAACTATCGGCGACTATGTTAACAAACGCGTCTTGAAAAGCTGCGAACTATAACTTTCATTCTAGCCATACTAATCGTACTATAGTCTACTGCGCGTGGCGGAAATATATCTATGATGGAAAGTTCCAAGTAACTACCCAGCACAAGCTGACGTTGTCAACATTTTCGTGTCGAAATAATGTTTCGGATGACATTTTGACGTTAAAATGAAACCGCATAATGCCAGTTACTTGGATAATGCATTTATATGCAATTATATAACAACAATTTTGTTTTGTCTGTTGTACATAGATGAGACCACCTCTGAAAAAGGCAATGTTTCACTTGGCTTGGTCTCCCGACAGTTTACCGACTACAGAGGCAATCGCTCCTCTTGTAGAATACCTGGACGTTCATCTAGCAGCACTGAACTCTGCTCTGCTAGCCGCAAATTTCAATCGCGTTCTGCAGGACATTTGGGAGGTGGTCCTTAGTGAATTAGCCAGCCAAATGGATGGTAATGCCGAGGTAATCGTGTTCTTGTCATAACTGCATGAATATGAAACTCTCTTCTAATGATAAAATTATTATTCATAATATGATGAAATTATTTCAATGATATTCAACGATACTTTGGCAAATAATCTATGCTAAACGAATAATAAAATAATAACGATAGATATGATTTCCCGCAGGATAAACCAGTGATGTTTTACGAGAGATTGCACGAAGCGCTTGACTTATTAGTGAGATTTTTCAACGCTGATGATAAGGGCTTGCCTCTAGAAATATTACGTCGTCAGAGTTTCATGAACGCAGAAGAGCGCCTCCAGTATCATAAAATGGATACGACCTTCTTGATCGACCGATATTATCAGCAACGTCTTCTGGTATATCACATACGACATCCAAAATTAATTAGCCGGCTAAGCATAATTATTTCTTTTATTTTACGTAGCAAATAGCAATATTTTGATTCATGATTAAAAATACTCCCATCTTTAAAAATGGCTTTCTTTTTAATAATTTAAAAACGTTGCATAAAATGTTTGTACAATGGTACAATATTTAATCATTAAATGTACCACCTACGTCTCTAATTACAATATAATAATATATGTACGCGTTGATTTTTAGGACCAACTTAGCACAACTAGCTATGAATATGGTGTTCTAACGATACGATCTTATTGGAATCACGATTCTCTTTGCGTCGAGGTGATTAATGCCAGAGATGTCATACCGTTAGACCCTAATGGATTTAGCGATCCCTTCGTAATAATCGAATTATTGCCACGACGAATGTTTGAGCATTGCGCTGAGCAACAAACTAATGTCAAAAAGAGAACACTAAATCCCATGTTTGACGAGTGTTTTGAATTGTGAGTTTATTATGCTTCAAGCCGTATATTTAATTAAATAATATAAAATGTTTTCACATATACAAAAGTAATGTCTTCAAGAAGCTTGTCATCTAATTTGACATTTCTTTTGCATTACGTGATGTTAAAAGCAATTAAACGATAATCTTGTATTAAATTTATATTATAAGACGTGATCTCGATTTTAAATATCAAGTAATTGAAAATATATATTTTCCTTCAATAAATGTACGCATGTACTTTCTTCCAGTTCGGTGAGCGTGGAGCAGTGCCGTGACCCTAATGCGATGGTCCTTTTTACGGTAATGGATCACGATGTTCTCACGGCGAACGATTTCGCAGGCGAGGCTTTTCTGGGGCTCAGCACTATTCCTGGCGTCGCCGACACGAACACCAGTATAGACAATTTCCACGGCCTCAAACATCAGGAACTACCGCTTATGCACCAAAAAAATCGGCGTGAGTGAATTTATCATATTTCACAAAGTGTAAAATTTACAAAACGACGATTCGTGATAAATACACAGAATATTTTTAATCGCAAATTTATTTAATACATTCTTTAAAAACTTTTACAATAACTAGAAATTAAATAAATGTTTAATGTTACAATTTCACCAATTTCTTTACATAATCTTCTTCAAATAACCTTCATATTGTAGCTGCATCGATACTTATTACCTCTTACAAATTAAATATACGCTTCTTGTTTTAGATCATCCGATTCTTCAAATACTGGAAACTCGAATCGGCGACAAAATGGCTCTTGACTTTGTGAAGAAGCAAAGACAGCGATTCGCCACGACATAAGCGTATTACGTGTTGAGAAAAAAGAAGAAGAAGAAGAAATTTGTGGTGATTGTACCTCAATCGCTATCAAGACTTGTACACTAATCTTAAGAGTCAATGAAAAAAAAAACGAAGGAGGAAAAGGAAGAGGAGAAAGTCCATCCCTGCGATATATCGTCGATTCTCACTTTCTCTCTCTCAAGCACTCTACCTTTCTGCCTATCTTTCTACCAGCCTTCATCCCAAAGATTCGTCAGATCTATTTCAGTGTAAATCGTGTTGAATATAATTGGTGTTGGGTCAGAAAAAAAGAGAAAAGGAGAAAAAAACGGAAAGGCGTGGTGAAAGAGGATTGAGAGAAATATACACACCAAAACTATTTTTGTGTCGAAGAAAAGATGTGTAGAGCAGAACGATGCAGCATGCAGGAAACAGTAAACGTCGGTGTGACGTAGCTAAGGATAAATGTTTAAAAGCCGTCAAGTCCGAAGCGACGCTGGAGCGACCGTAAAGTTCTTTTATCTTGCATCTTTTATACAGGGAGGTCGAAATATTTCCTTGCGCATATGAGTTTAAGAATCTTCTTAGGGGAAAAACACGAGTGTTCACGTTTACGGATAAACTGAAAAGACGAGACTTCCCTTCGCGGTCGTGCGATCTGGTTTTCGTCTGTCGGGTATCAATTGTGAATAAAAATCGGGGTTTCCATGACGAGGATAAATATATGCGACACATGATGACTTTCTTTAAATCGACTTATTTTCACAGCTTCCACAAAAGAGGAAGTCATCGAGGCCACTCGTGGAAACTTTCGCCTCGATTGCGCAGAATTGATTCACGACAAAATTGGGAGGAAAATACAATTCTTTTTACTATCTTCTTAAATTACCTATTTTAGTAAAAATCATGTACAATGGTTAAGGTATGCAAATTTCTTTTTTCTTCGAGCGATGCAACGCACAACGAATTATAACATTAGAACTGACTTAAATATTAATTATGCTAATCAGTTATCGAAAATAAAATATCATTAATGTATCCATAAAATCAAAAGCACATCAAGCATTAATACGGTTCTTTTAACCGTATATTTCTCAATCAAACTAAAATCAAATTGTTCTAATATACTTTTAATAATAATATTAAATAAAATACTTTTCCTCCCCGAAGAGCAGCCGCGCCGCTTCAGCGTCGCTTCGACGGCGCGAATCAAACCGAGAAGGTCGATATACGATATTTTTCTTACTCGTCATTGGCTAAAGCCTCTTTCTATCTTTTCACCATCTAATCTCCCGAATGACTAAATTATGAACTCAGCTTTTCTTGCTGGACCGCTAATGCGACAAAAAAAAACAAAGGCGCTTCTGTGAAAACGCTCTACTCGGTGATTTCTTCAGTTTTCGAAGAAAAGAATAAAATCAGAGAGCATGTGAGAAGCATTAATTTGACTTTCAGGCATAACTATTATTAAAAATTGAATGTACGTTTCGCTTGAAAAACATTCTCTGTGTACTTCGCCCTCAGTATTAGATTTTTCTATTAAATTTAATTTGCTAGTACACGAAATGCGATTCTATGTAGTCTTTCTAACGATGCGACGCCGACGAATCCTTCGTGATTAACATTGAGGCATATGTTAAAGTATTCGTAACAATTGGATAAAAAATCGAATGCTATTTAAAAGCAAAATTAACATTAATACTTCGAAGTGTAATTGTTTGTCAACTTGTTCGATAAGTCAAATTTTTATCTCATTCAGAGAGCAGAACAAATTGTATAAGAACAAATGCGCTCACTTTTCCAAACGTGTCAAGAAAAATAATATGTATTTGAGTTTCTAGTAATTTGCAGGAATAATTTAGAATACATAAGCAGCTAATGCGTGTCAATTTAAACACAGTCGCGGGTTTATAATTATTGGCGTGGCCAACAAAATTGGAACACAGACAAAGTAAACATGTAGAAACTAAGGACGTAAGAAGGGACAGAGAAAAGAGAAAGAATTCATTCAAACGCACATATGTCAATTTTTCTAATGCACGTATCACTTAGTTACGTAATTATACAAAAAAAAATGCGATAATTATACGAACGAGCGCTCCGCGTATTACACTATAATATTTTGCACGCCTTATAATAAAAGTATAATAAAAGAGGACTGACAAAAGAATACGATTACGAAGAGCAAGATTCGTCTGTTTGATTCTCAATATATTTCGTGCATCGAGTCCAATCAAACTCTACTATTTGCTTTTCCAACTTTTTTCAACCACCCAAAAGGTATGTACGATCTATCTTGTATCGTGAGACAAATAAATTAATATAAATGTTTGTTTGCGTGATTAATAATCTTCTCTGATATACCAGAAATGTATGACCATGTATTGTTAATTAGGAAATGTCGGTATTATATGACGATACTTAGATATAACAGAAAATGTTGAATTTACTATTATTATTTATTAACAATATTTTGCCGTACAGGTAATACATAGTTAATTCTCTATTTGTTATTCGCATAGATGCGTTTTTTACACAAACTAAAGATTGTAATATGCCTTTTTATTTCACAAAAATAATTCTCATTTATTTTATTTACAGATTTAATTTAAGCTAAATGTTCAAACATGTTAATATTTTTAACTCCTAGAGTTGGATAAGGATCGTGGATCAAGAGATAAAAATTCAAGTTGTCACAATCCGGTTTGAAAATTTCTACTGGATAAAAGAAATTTTATCTTTACTTTATAAAAATAATTTAGATAGAATGGACAATTAAATTTGATTTACTTTATCATAAAAGTATTTAAGACATTAGCTAGATTCTTGACCGAGCAAATCACTTGATGGAGTATCAGTTTTATTTAATTGAATTGGATTTTCTTCCGTTCGAATTATGGGATCTCCATCGAGCTTCTCCAAATTGGACAAACGCCGTGCAACCTCGAGCCTCCATTGCTCTACCTACAAAATGAGTAAAGTAAGTGATAAAACACATCAAATTTTGTACATTTAGAAAATTTCTAACGATATCCTCAGTAATATTGAAATATATTTAAACTTCTTACAAAATATATAAATTCATCTAATTATATGATTTATTTTACTATTGTACAGAAATAATTTTCTAGTATATGTTATTTTAAAATATTTTAAACGCAGCTCTGCTTCTTTAAAACATTATGTAAAAAGGGAAAAATTTACTTTTTACAATTTATTAAAGTGTATATGATATGATATGATAAATACCTCAAGACTTTCATACAGCGGATTACCGACGAAAACTAAATCTCGAAGATTTGCAAGCTCTTGTAGCCTTGCAAATTCATTCCATTCTCGCACCAAGTTATTAGACATGTAAAGTACCCGAAGATTCCTCATCGCTTGGATGCCCTTCATCTTCTCGATGCAATTGTACGAAATCCAAAGCTCCTCGAGAATATCGCCTAAAGGTTCGAGACCGGCGAAACCTTTGATTAAATTACGACCTAATGACAGGATCTTTAAATTTTTCAGAGTCCCAATGCCTGAAAAAAGTGGAATATATTTAAAAAGTTAATTAAAATTCGCGTACAACATAATATTTCTATTACGTCATAATCTGCCGTTGCTGACATTACTACAATTTACTACACACCAATATTAAATATCGCGTGTATTAAATCGCAAAAATCAAATTGTAAAGCGTATACTACATAAGTAATGAAAGTACAGTAGATAAATTGAGTATATTTCGATAAAGTGTGTATGATGTAACATGACTTAAACGATGGAATAATTGTCGCATTAAATTATAATGGACATTATAATAGACGGCGTTGTTTGTTATCAAGTAAAGTGACAACAACTGAAGACATTAACGCGCGTTCTTGCAGGGTCCGTCCGTAATGACGTGAAATTCATAATCATATTTACATCGCGATGTGTCGCGTACAGTCGCTGAGACAGTCACACGCTTGAATATGCATTATGCGCTCGATGGATGTCACGAGTCCGAATATGCATCAGTTCTGATGCGGCATTTAAAATCGCCATTTGCATAAATCGATAATTCATGAATAATCGCTGATTAATCAGCGCAAAATAGCAGCAGGATTATAAAAAGAAATAATTTCCAAAATTCCATGTAAATACATGTGTGCTCATTCTTCGAAAATTCATCAAAAATGTATGTCGCTTTCTCGATACGCATTAATATTGTGCAATTAATTTCTTGAAAGCAACAGCGATAATTATTTCAACAAGAAAATCGCATAGTGTCGTATAATTTCATGCGACATTTATTCCACAAGTCATCTCGGCACTTTTTTTCGCAATTTCGTGATACGTTAAATTCTTACCTGCAATCTTCTCGATCATATTTGTCGATAGGGAAAGCTTTCCACAATTCGTCAAAGCTGCTAGCGCATTGTCCATTTTTTCTATTGGAGGCCACTGAAAGCTTAAGATTACTTCTGTCGCTGTAGCTGCGTTTTGTTGATTTTCTTCCTCCCATCGCCGTACAGCTTCTTTGCATGTGGTTGGCTTCGCCGATGCCATGGATGGATTACATATCTTTCCAACATCGATACAGATTTCCAAAAAAGAATCTAATATGTTTTACTCGTTATTTACACTCATTTCAAATATTATAAAACATCGGGCAAAATACAAATGTACATGCATGTCTCGTGGCGCTAATATTTTACTGTAAATAATGTTATTAAATGCACAATACGCTCAAGGTATAAATGCAAAAGCGGCAAAATGCTTTACTAGTTATATTACGTCAAAGCAGCATCGTAACAATAACTGCGCTAACAGTAATTAATGTTGAAAATATAGTTTTACCATCCGAGCCTAATTTCCTCAGAATTCTATTATCAATGTTATCGCGTCAATTAGCAAAATTAAATACATCATGAAGCAATGTATTAGAAATAACGTGCTTGCGTGTATTGGCAAATCAAGAACGAATGAAAAAAAACTGCATTTAATCATCAAACAGTGCTCGCAAACGTGTGTAGTTATTTTATATTACGTGCAATCACGGAAAAAACTGATTTAGTTGATTCAGCAAATCTATAGTTTGCTGAACAAAATTAAACGTTTTAAAGAAGTAAATTTGCTAATGCAGCAAAGAAGTCGTGTGTAAGAGCAATCGTTACTTTGTTCATAAAACAAATCGATTTTTGCTAAAATTATCTTAGTTACTGCGACGAAAATTGCACGAATTTTCGTCTCTCCTGCGAATAACACCGTTGAGGAAAGGTATATATTCTTCTGAAGAAAGCCAGATAATTACTAATAACTGGACAACGTTGTCTAATTATTAATGATTATCTGGCTTTAGAAGAATATGTGCCTCTCTTTATACCCTACGAG
>NW_011967241.1:2003097-2032025 GCF_000949405.1 Vollenhovia emeryi | reverse complement strand
CCGTGATGATATATTACTTATCTTTTACGTATAAATATACACAACTACCTTGTATAAATACAATTATCAAGAGTGCGACGAGACGAACACGTAATTTCCCATCTTTTGATTTGCATTAATATATAAAACTGAAGCACTATGCATAAAAATCAATGGTCGACCCAATACACTTCTTCATCGCTGGTCTTTTGAGCGCGACGGTGTCCAGGTAGCACCTCATGTCTCGATAAAGTCACATGCATCTGAGGTTGCGAGAACCGAATACTTGGTACTAATTTGTTTTCCCTGGTTGCGTGGCAATCTGCCATGGCCAGCAGAGGTTTGTAATATCTGGCACCAAGCAAAATAATCGATGCATAAAGCGCATGCGTCTGGAGCGGGTATTTGTTAACCAAGCGTCTCGACACTAATGATTTACGATAGATATTGACTTGGAAAGAAAACAAATAGAGAGCCCGAAAAAATAAAACGCGCGCCAGGCGTGCAATCCATAAGCGATGACGCGCATTGATTCCCACGCACGTTTGTAAAAGCAACGTTAACAATCGCGGGAACAATGAAAGCAGATTGAACGTTGCTGGATCCGATTTTGCAGATTAGTCAATTTTTATCGTTAATAATAATTGAATAATCAGAAAGGGATAGTATCGATATTTTAATGTTATCGTGAGTGTTTAAAAGTTCGTCGATTATTGAGGTTTATCAATATTCTTTCTTGATACGCGTCGCAACAAGTACGGGAAGAAATGAATTTAAATTTATATTTAAAAAATATATATTAAAATGATAATATATATATATATTATATATATACATATATGTTAAAAATTATAAGAATTTTATAAAAATAAGTGCAAATAATTCTATACACATTTACGAAGAATTTTGGCGAATACGATATTTGACTTGTCTACGTAGTTATAAAAAAATATATATATGTTCTTAATAACTATTATACGTAGACAAGTCATTTCTGCATTCGTCAAAATTCTTCGTAAATATGTATAGAATTATTTGCACTTGTTTTAATAAAATTCTTATCATTTTTAACATGCTTTCGAGAATTAAATTACAGATATCGTAATACTTTTGCCATGTTGGCCATGTGCAATAGTGTAACTTTAATAATTAATTATCCGACCATGCAGACAATCGTCTTGAACTTTCGCATGGACGACAGATTCCCATAGACGAATATTTTCTACAAATTTGAATTTACTTTTATCATTTTTATTTCAGCAACCACCCTCCTTAAACGACGTTCGTATTCTCGTATCGTCGCATTGAATCTCTCGTCGCGCCGAGTATAATTTGTTGGCTGCTTCTAATTGTAAGACGAAAGCGCGAAATAATAGACAAAATATTGAATCGAGTGCGATTTCAACTACCAAAACCTTAAATTGTTGAGTAAAGAATGCCGTCCCGTAGTTGCAAAGATTTAGATTCCCTTTCATTCTCACGAAAGCTTTATCAGCCACTGAAAAGAAAACTTTCGCTACCATAGCTAATCATGGTTTGCTTGAAATATTTTGCTGCCATAACTACAAATTTCTAAACCGCAGCAAACGGTTTGCTCTCGCATCTAATACAATAGGCACACACACAGAAAAATATATACTACCTGCAAGTGAAGATTATTTGTTCCAAGTATTTGATAAGTTTATATATCCGCAAATCTATCATAATGTCGTCGCAAGTGTTATATTTACTCAAAACATATTCTGGTTCTTAGTAAGTCTAGTACTTGAAACAAGAATACATAGAATTATTTGAAGCAAAACAATTTTGTTTCTTCTGATTTTATTAAAAGAAGCATACGGAATTCTTGAATAAGTTTTATAATTTTCTTCAAAGAAGAATAAATTCTTTCTTTGAGTATAAGATGGCAAGCTTTTCTAAGACTAGTAACAAGTGTATCTTAAAACTATTATTAAGAAAATATTCTTTGTTGAAGCAAACTATTACTTAAACGGAATAAAATTAACCGAGTAATTACTTTTCTTGACTGTACAATAATATTTTTCTGTGTGCAGTAGCAAGATATTTAGCTGTCACAGCTAAATATTAGCTGTCCATATTTTACAACTGAAATTTAGTTGCCGCAAACAGTCTTTAGCTACGGCAACTACATTTTTCTTTCCGCGAGGGAATTTCATACACACTAGGTATATAATTTCGTAGACGAGACAACGAACTCTCAACGTTCGTTGTTGTTTTTCTTCTCACGCGGTATCGTGTGACGTTACGCGGGCCAAGAAATCGATAATTTCGGTTAGCATAGCGGTATGTGTTTTTTGGTATATGTTTACAACATTCCGCTATTACGAAGGTCTAGTCGAGCCGCCGGCCCGCGCCGCGTATTGAAGGTCGACGCGCTAGCATTCGCTCGCCGAACGTCGAGCCGGCCGGCAGTGCCGCGAGTCGCTCCGCGCGTCGCATTACTTTTACGTTATCGATTTCCGAAACGCGATCGCGCCACGGGAATAAACTCTATTAATTCGTACGCCTTTATCAGTAACAAGTAAGTTCATCGATTAATTGTTAACTTTCTACACCCGTAAAGAGAAGCAAATTACATGTCGAGGCGACGACGGCTCTTTGTCAATTCGTGCTTGGCGAGTGCGTCGCTCGCACAATTCGTTTCGCGTGAGGACTAGATTGACAATTCGGATTGTAAAATATCGTTTCGTCGTGAATTAGCAACTACGCCTTTCGCCAGATGCTTCGATTCCGACACCCGCGTCGTATTTTATATCGCGACAGTGATTTCCTCGTTGCTACTTTCGAATCGAGAACGCAAAATAGCATGCGAGTTGCCGGCTCGAATGGTTATAAGGTTAGGTTAGGCGCGACGGACAGTGCCGCGAGTCGCTCCGCGCGTCGCATTACTTTTACGTTATCGATTTCCGAAACGCGATCGCGCCACGGGAATAAACTCTAGTAATTCGTACGCCTTTATCAGTGACAAGTAAGTTCATCGATTAATTGTTAGCTTTCTACACTCGTAAAGAGAAGCAAATTACATGTCGAGGCGACGGCTCTTTGTCAATTCGTGCTTGGCGAGTTCGTCGCTCGCACAATTCGTTTCGCGCGAGGACTAGATTGACAATTCGGATTGTAAAATATCGTTCCGTCGTGGATTAGCAACTACGCCTTTCGCCAGATGCTTCGATTCCGACACCCGCATCGTATTTTATATCGCAACAGTGATTTCCTCGTTGCTACTTTCGAATCGAGAACGCAAAATAGCCTGCGAGTTGCCGGCTCGTATGGTTAGGTTAGGTTAGGCGCGACGGACAGTCGTACGGACAATACTTCGCGCGTTTGGCGGTATTTCGCGTCGCGTACGGGAGTGTCACGCATAATTTCGCGCGATCGCGATCGTAGTGAATCGTTCTCGCGAGTGAACATTGTGTGAGTGCAACAAGGAGATCTGAGAGGATGAGAGGAGGCCTGGGGGGCATCGGGCAACGGCGGAGCAACCGTGAGGTGAGTGTTTTATTTTATATATATATTATTTGCTGCCTGCAAAATTAATATCTACACGGAAAGAACAATGTAGCTGCGTAGCTAAAACTTAGCAAAATAGGGACAGCTAATATTTTTAGTTGTGATAGCTCAATATTTTGCTACGACAGCAAACCGTTTATACAATAGGCACAGTAGCAAAATATTGAGCTATCACAACTAAAATATTAGCTGTCCCTATTTTGCTAAGTTTTAGCTACAGCAGCTACATTGTTCTTTCCGTGTACTCTCTGTCTTATTTATTCGAACGACTTGAATAAAAATTACGCGCAAAAATATGTGTACGTTGAAATCTTGTGAGTTCGTATTTAAAAGAAAGAGATTTTCTCAAGTGCTTTATAAGTATTTTACTAAATATCTATTTAAAGAGTATATAAAATACTGAATGCAACAATTTCGACTTTAAATCATTATTCTATAATAATCGTATGTCGTATATTTGTATTGTGCAGATCAACGTAGTTTACGATGCAGCCAACTCCGCTGTTGCGCTTCGTTTCGGTGAGTGGTAAACTATTTATTTCGAGGGGGAAACCGCTGACCAAAATGTTGTACACCAATGCCCACTAATGCCCAGTGGCAATTTATCTTATTTGTCTTGTGCTATCTTATTTTATCTTATTTTATCTTTATAATGCCCCAAGTAATACCCAAAAATTGCCCAGTAATGCCACAAATCTGTACACCACAATGCCCTCAGCGGTTTCCCTCTTGATTTATTTAAAAAATTTTATACCGGCTCGGTTATATACAATATCAAAGTTGCATTACATCTACATTATGCAATGAAGGAAATATTCATATATATCAAGTGTGTTGATGTGAAATGAAAAGAAATTGTGTTTGTACAAGTAAAATAGGCCAGGAAAAAAATTTATAATATCTGTATTAATAATTGATAGAGAGTGAGCGAAAGAGAGGCGTAGCGCAACGCTATGTTCTAGCGTTATCAAATTGTCGTATCTAAAAATACGAACGACAGTTAACTTTCATCTGACGCTACCCTGTAAACGCTTATTTAATCTTGCGGCAGCTAAAAGAAATATATGGAACTACGAGGTGCGGGAAAAGTGACAGGTGCCGTTGTTAAAAATTTCGCCGATTACTGAGGTTTCGCGAAAATTCTTGGATCTCTCGCGAATTTCCAGGCGTCGGTTCCGGAAAATGACGTAGCGTCGTAAACACTTTGGTCGAGAACAGTCTGTTCTCATTGTGCCTAAAAATTCACGCGGTGACAGTCGAATGAGTCGGTTAGCGGCCCGCGCCGATCCTCGTATTATTCTTTCTTGACACGCGTTCGCGATAAGTAAAGGAAGAAACCGCGATCGCTCTTCGTGAATATCATCGCGTGATCGCTGAATCCTCGCGAATTACCATCGATGCTCGGTTAATCGGTGCAATACATATCTCGCGCGGTTCACACATGAAATCTGTTGCGTCGAAAAATCAAAGCGCTAGCTAACTCGAAATTACTTCCTCGTTGCGATAACAACGGACGATAATTGTTTCGTCAAACGATGTTCGTATTCTCGTATCGTCGCGTTGAATCTCTCGTCGCTTCAAGTTTAATTTGTTGGCTGCTTCTAAATCGAAAGTATTCTAGCCTAAAGGCCAGATCGGGAGGGAATATCAGAAGTCTTTCTGATTTCGTTTCTTTTCAATTGAGATCCTCTATCAATTCGGGGGCGTGTAAGAGTCGCGCTTCATTCTCGCAGCCAAAGTCCGTGTTATGTGTTCTGCGTATATTTGAAGGTTCTAGCTTTCTCTCTTTTTAACTTTCGACCTCTTGGCCGCGAACACGTAATTCGCAAATCCGTTTCCTTCAGTTATACACTGAAGTTCCGAGTTTATTCACACTTATGATCATTTCAGCCGCCAAAAACTTAAATTGTTCAGCAAAGAATGCTGCTCGGTAGTTGCAAAGATTTAGTTTCCTTTTCATTCTCACAGCCAAGATTGATCCTTGCGAAAGCTTTATCGCGGAATTACATACATGGCATTTTGGCAGAACAAGTTCGTAAATAATTTTCCTGTCGCTTTTCCTTCGAAAACGATCAGATTGACAAAAGTTATTTGTTCCAATTTCTTTAAAATAGTATTGCATAATTTTATTGGACGCTTAAATTTAATTTATAAGTGTTAAGTTTAAATTAATAAACTTGCGTATAGATCCATTTTTAGATCTATATGTATACGTAAAATATTTATTAATGTAAACTTTACATTTGTATGTATTTACTGGTAATTGCATGCACTGGTGAATATGCGATTAATTCATGCATCACGTGAAAACTTTTACACACATCGTAATCAGGCAAACAGAAAGAATCCCCTGCCTATATGATAATGTCGGACCAAAGCAAAAATTTTTCTCAGCATTTTATTAACCAAAACGGACTGGCAGTATTGTCACGTCACGTATTACAGCGAGCAGACAGTTGAATAACTAAGTTACATTGATAGCTTTCGGGAGATGCTAATGTCACGAATAAGCAAGGATATTCATCGGTGGCGTAACTTGAAATGCAATTCCCGTAATTATAAATGAAGGGTTAAATTTATTAATTTGGCGTTTTACGATAAGAGCCTGCTCTCTAAAATTTGTGGAGTGAAAATACAGCGGAGTGAAATGTTCACCCTATTGGCGCGAATATTTCCTCCAACAGAGTGAATATTAACTCCAGTGGAGTAAACATTTCACTCCACAGATTTTAGAGAGTGACAACACATCTTACGCATCTTTTGCAAAAGGAAAGTTACACCACCGAGAGCGTACAATGCGGCGGTCTCGCGGGTAACATGATGAATTAACAACAAATAAATATATCTGTAATATATGTATAATAATAGATTATACAGTGCGATACTCATGGGGCTTACATTGAGTTAGCTTAAATTACAAAAATACGCAAAGGCACTTGGTAAAAATCTTCCGTTCCTCGGCTGAGAGAAACGCTTGGGGGGGGGGGGGGATAAATCCTTAAACTGAAAATTCACACAGCATGTTCGTCGCATTTGACGCTACGATCGAATTAATTGCACGACGATGATAACGAAGAATGCCGGGGGAGACTCGTTGAGCTTTCATTTGGATCGTCAAGAGTCAAAATACTTTTCCAAGTATATTTACGCAACGGGAGAAAGGAAGTCCGTAATTTACTACCGTAATGCGAAACGTTAATTTCTTGCGTACATAGTCTAGGGACAATGAAACGTTCACACGAGTAGGGCAGAGTTGCATTCGAGCATTGTTCCCGTTCATGTAGGTGTACAGAGAGTTTCTATGCACTCGGATTTTACGCTACATTCGTATAATTCGGATACACAGGCATAGAGATCGCAGAAAATAGACAGCTTTTATAGACACTCTCCTTAAAGATTCAAAAAGGATATCTCTCTTCAGAAGACTATAGTTTCGGGCGCGTACGCTAACCCACTTCCTTACGGCGTGCGCGAGGAAAACACGCGACGTGATAGATCGCATTTTCATTGCGGCGGAAGATTGCACACAAAATGCCGCGCAAAGTATGTCCTATATCAATATTGGTATCACACATATCGGTATAAAATAATGGATTACAAAATAATTCGAATATTCGATTAAGGAATTTACGGAGTCAGACCTCAAACCGCTAATTAAAAGTTACCTTACGCGCGTTTGCACAACGTTGAACGTATCTGGAATTAAAATACGCAATCGATGTAATTATCCATCGTGAGATACGGATGATAAAAATTATGCACGCACGCGCGACGCACAGAATTCGCTCAATAGTGTAGGAAACATTTTAGCAACATATATATAGGCAGCTTTACACTATATCTTTTCTAACCGTAACAAACACGTTAGATAGCAAAGTAACCTCATGACTTTTATGTACAACTTAATGTCAAGTAACATTAGCGTATTGCATCAAGTTGGCCTTATGCACGATAACGGGCTGCGGAAAGCCCATTGGAACGCGAGAAATTAATGGCACTGGCGATGCAAGCCAATTTAGCGATGCGAGAATAGCGGCGGTATTTTGTTTGCAACGCCGTCACGTGGTAGAATCGACACTCGTCAACGGAGGGATTACGGATGTACACGTTGTACATGTTTATATGGAACATGCCTGCACGAGTATACGCCTATACGTAAGCTTCGTATATACATGTACTAAATGAAAAGATGAATTGGTTTTATCATACAGTATCGTAAATTTAATGGCGATCGTTTCTCGCCGTGGTCCAGTTTGAATCCCCCTCCTCGTCGTTACGATCGATTTGAACTGTTGATTGCATTATCAAAGATCGCCAGATTCAGCGTCACTCATAATTACGTAGAACTGAAAATGCACGAATCGGTTTTGCTAAAGCCTCTTCGTTAACAAGCGTAGAATGTTAACGGGAGACAAGATGAGGTAATAAAATAAATAACGAGAAACGTGCAACGGAAACTTGTCAGAATATTAATTGCTTTAATCTGAAATAATTTTTTTTTGTAAAATTGTCTGTAAATATGTCGCGAGTGATCTGAATATCCGGCATTGCTTGAGTAAGGTCTTGAATGGTAATTTAATAGCGCTACTTAATCTTTCGAACGAAAGGAGGACGAAGTTTACGCCGAGAAAGTTACTGAAAAGCAACGCTCGGTCTTTCACACCTGAGACTAAAAGGGTTAATCACTCACATTTCTCACGAGGTAATTCTAGTTAAACGAGCGTGGAATCGAGCGACATTTTCTTCTCAAATACCGTGCGCGTTAATTTTCGCTAATTGGCACTTTGTTAACCCGATGCTAATTGTATCCATTTTGGTCCACGGACCAATTCGCCCTTCCTATAGGATTACGAGATACCCTCGTAAACGCTATCAGCAGCGAAGACTCGGCGTTTGATTCTAAATTGTTTAACCTACATACATATTGTTGTCAAAGAGATGCATCCGTTCCGCACATTCAGACTACATTCTCGCGATTCTTCCCCGACGCGCGAAAATTCCCCCGAGTCGCGAGATCTAATAAAGTTTCCGTCGGGAAAGAAGTTCCTTGAGTCATGTCGTACTTACGTACTAATAAAACAGTAGTCGGGCAGCCCAACTGCGATTTTTTATCGCAGCGACTTAAAGTACATGGAGGTTCTCGCAATTCTTGAATTTGCTGTCTTCTTTGCCGAAGAGCCAAGTCAGCATCTGCCTGGCTTTCATGCTGGCGCGCACGACGCCCCTCGACTTGTACCAATGAGCGCTACCTTCGCTCCCGCCGCTGTTTCGGTTCTCCTGGTTACCCTGGACCACCTTCAAACGTATCTGGTTGAGTATGCCAACCAGAAGCTCGTCAACGTTGTGATTGATGCCCACCGACACTTCGATAAACTTGGCGCGATAAGTGCACGCCAAGCATTTCCCATCTACACAGTTCGGAAATTCGGGACAAAGAATTAGAATTGAAATCGAGGAGTGTTTAAATTATTACCGCGTTTAATATTATCTTTAATAGAGATACGTTAATAGAAAACTTCCGAAAAGATTTTCGTTTCTCGCAATAGACAAGTGAACCGATGAGATCTTATAAATATGACTCTTGAACCCAGAACTTTTTACTAATAATGTAAAATTTTCTTTTACAACATATAACATTCATGCAAATTTTATATTTATATAAAAAGATTAATTATCTGAAATAAGCGACACACACACACGCGCGCGCACACACACACAGAGACACGGTGATCTTATTTTTATTTTAGAATTTGCCTGATGTACCATATCATGTTAACTGAACGTTCAGTTTTATAAAGTGTCACAAAACCGCCTAACCATGAAAAAGTGTGTGTGTAAAAAAGAAAGATGTTCCGCCTCTCTCTTACCCTGGGGCGAAACCACTCTGGAACGAACCAAATCGACCTTGTTCCCGACCAGAATAGCCGGTCTACCACGAAGAAGATCTTGATCGTGAAGTCGAGCGAGATATTCTTCAGCCCTTTGAAAGGACGCCTTGTCGATTACTGAATACATTACGACGAAGGCGTCTGGCAATGGCATTTTTTCCAATTCGGTCTGCGTCAAATTTATTAATTAAAAATACATAAAAGTCTGTTTACTCAATTTCAAACAAAATATAAGTAAACAAACGTTTATTTGATATTGCGCATTATATATAATGTATAAAAGTACGAACTTCTTTCTCCTTACCTTAAGATTAGTGATATTTAAGAATTTAAGCTCGCTTTCTTCGCCGTTCAGCATCACAAAAACGGATTGCTCGCTCGGCACATCTGCAATAAGAATAAAAAATTAAAGCTGACGATCCCCTTGAGTATCTCTCAAAAAGAATATTTTATGGTTGATTCAACATTCTAGGAAGTCTTGGCGAAGACAAAAATATAGGGAACATTAGATCGTCATAAAAAAATTGTTCCTTTGTGTCTAAAAAAACTTATCTCTGGAATATATTTCCAAGGAAAGAGCTTATAGCAACATCTCATTTTCTTTTCAAACAAATAATCTAGTAATATAAATCCTCTTCTCTTCTATCAGATTTTCAATTAAATAATAAAATTAATTTTGATATTATTGCTTCGTGTGAATTACAACATAGTAATATTAGAATCCATCGTAGTTGAACTATTACTCTCTTAATGTCTTGCATCTTCACGCTTTCTTTTCAACTATACAGATAAAAATAAAATAGACAGAACTATCTCACGATTCGCCAACTCGTTTATCTCTTTCTGTCTATTTTTATTTGAAATAAATGTGGCGATGAAAAAACGATCAACGTCACAAATAAATCTATTTCACGCACGAGCGAGAAACTGTTAGACAAAATGTTGTCGCAAATAGGACGAGAGATGGTCGACGCAATCTTATGGCTCTAAATGCGTCTACGGACTGCCTGTCTATAGCATTGCCGATTGATTTTAGCCCGCTAACGAAATATCGCCCGTCAAAGAATCGGGGTGTCGTTGTCCTAACCAATTTTTTTCGACTGAACGGCTCTCGCTTCTCTAGAGATGCAGTTCCGCAGCTGCTGACGGGTGTCATAAATAACAGACGTTTCTGCACGGGCGTCAGATACATAGAGCAAGGGACAATAAATATTACAATCGCATAAATCTTCAAACTTATATCTCATTTTCTTGCTTGAAACATTTTAGAGCTACTAAAATGAATCAATTTCTAATTGATCAGATTATAAAAATTTGTATATTTTATATAGAAATTACAATTATATGTCGGCTTTAAAAAATCAGTACCAGAGAGAATATATCGTCTTTTATTTAAATTAAAATAAAGCTCTTTATGATAGATAATTAGCAGAAAAAGTTTGATACATTATAAAAACATGTAGCCTCTTGTTTGTGTTCCGTATAATTTAAAAGTACGATTCAAGCGTATTTTGAAATAACTACAGCAAACAAATAATTTAATTATACCAAATCTTGTTAATCTCAAACTATTTTTTACCGTTTTAACAATCATTCATACGCTTGTGCGTATTATTTTACATAAAACATGAAATCTATTGTCTTTTCTCCGTCCAATCATTCCAGTTTGTTTTCCTTCCTTTCAAGTACTAGTTTGTAATTCTATATTCGAACAGTATATGCATACATTAAAGTAGAAAGCGCACATTATGTTTGTCCAGAATTAAGGGGACTTGAAATAATTACTTAGGTTTCATCACATAAATTGAGATATGTTATTATAGTATTGCATTGTGCGCGGTGATAAAGGTAGTATTTAAACAAAGAGAAAACTTTAATTAGATTCCCCCCGCCGAATATCTAACTCGCATCAGTTTGTATATGAGATACGTGCGCGCACAACGTTTTTAATATTTTATTCTCTTTCCTTCTTTATTTCCAACTCGTTGAATGTTCCCGTACGCATTTGAAGCAACCATGCATATGGTATTATTTTGTTAAATTAAACAAAATCATTCCAATAACGTTGAATAAATAAGTAACTTTTGAATTTGTAATTTTTCTGCAGTCAGCGCATAGATGAACAGACTATATTCTGTTCATTAATAATTAATATATCGATTTCGTTCAGTGAAAGGCAGAAGAAAATACGAAGACAGGTAAAAGGTGAAAGAATCATAAATGTGAGGGAAAATTATAATTTGACGAATAATAATATTTCGATAAAAATTTTACCAAAATAATGGTCTGCTATCGAGGGATACGCGATTGAAATTTTTGTACTCCACCGAAGCTCGTGCAGCTTTGTCTTATATCGTTCTTTTCACGACATTCCGCAATAAATTTCCGCAGCAGCGAAGTATTCTTTGAAACGTAGCCGTAAATTTGCAATGTTGCGTATCGCATGCTTGACTGTTGCCAGAAAATGGAGGTTAACGGTCAGACAGTTAGAGTAGACAGATAGTTTCGCGAAAACAGGAAAGAAAGAATGGCTGGAGAAATTCACTTCTCGATCGTTCGAACACAAAGACACACTAACGTGAGTCAGTGGATGTGAAAGACGTAATCTACAGCACACTAGTTGCTTCTTCCATCTCACCCAATTATAGAAAGTACCGAGAAAAACGTTGTTAGGCTTACTAATTAAAAGAATATGAAAACAAACTGACGTTTACAAATTCGCACGTAGATCCGACTTCGCATCGGGAAAAAGATTGCACAATTTTGAGATAAATAATAAATCGCGACGATTCCTACGGAATTTTGACGTAAAACGCCGCACTAATAGATATTTTAATGAACACGGTACTTTTTTGAGATACGTAATAGTTGTGATTTAAATGGCTGCTTCGCGTTGGAGAGATTTTATTTTTCACGAAATAATTATCTCAATAAAACCGCGCGTGCAGGACATAACGTGATTAGCGCTCAGGAACAAGTTCGATTGATGGCCATGACGGGAATATCATGGATGCAAAAGGGGACTGACATTTTGGGGTTGCAAGATCGCTGAAATACGAATAAATATCGCGGAAATTGGTGAAACGAATTCACCAGCGCAAGCGCGCGCCGCAATTTTCGTTGCTGGATACAAATTATTGATCTTTCGAACGCTCAAAAGAATTTACATTCATATGTTTTTAATTATCTTAACCGCATAAAAAACTCGGCCGTTTGGTCAATGAAAAATTCTCCATCCGCAGTTTTCACAGATAATAGCTGTTTGATATTGAATATACGGTCACGTTTCATTTACGTGAAATTTAATAAAAACAATACTTTTCACTGAAAAGTAATCAAGCTTTATTTATAACAAATTTTTTTATTTTTAAATCTGTTAACTTTGATAACAAATATTATCAATAAATATCACTGTTGCACGAGGCTTCAAATAATTTAATTTACTGTAATAGTATTTTCTACGTCAGTCTCAAATGTCTGCCTTGTTGCTTTATTTCAAATATTTTTTGAACCATTTTTTAAACATATTTTCGAGTTTTGTAATATTAATTCAGACTGTTTACTTACGTAACGTGTATTAAAACATGTGGTGCAATTATTAATTAGATTATTAAACAATAATTTTTAGAACAAATACATCACACACAATTAATTTACAAATTCAAACTGTAAAATTATAGAAATATTCCGTATTAACATGTGTACATACACATATGCAAAGCTTATATAAAGAATTTAGAAATACCACAAGTATCTATCGTCGGGCCTGTCAATATTGCAACATCAACAATTTCCGGCACGATTCACCGGAAACACAGCAATGTATTTTTAAAGAAATAGTAGGCTAAGAAAGAAAGAAGAAAGAGAGAAAAGGGGGAAGAACAGGAGACTGAACGAAGAGCGAGAAGGAGAACAGACGATGAACAGACGCGAACTCTCTATGATGTACGCTTATAGCACGGGGCGGGCGCAAAATTAACCGCGGCTATTTCCGAGCGGCTTGTTCCTGCACTTTTCTTTTTTATACCTTCGTGGAAATCGTTTCGTTTGCTTTTCGAGGCGGACGTATTCCATCGACTCGCACACACTCGACGCAAGCGTCGTTGCTCCCTTTTCCGCGCGAAGTCACGGAGCACGTTGCAATTGCAGCAGCACTGACTGTACAAAATGCTTCGCGCACAAGTAAATATACTCGAATGACGCAGTAAAATTACAAAACTGTGACAAAAGTTGTGAGAGCATGTAAATTGCAAGAAATTAGAAAATTGATAATTATGCAAATAGGAAACATGTGCCGGACCAATCTGAGAAATGTTTATCTTCAGAAGACATAACTTGCCCCAATTTGATTGCGATAATGTACATTAAATTGTTTTTAAACAGTTTTACAGCAATTATGAAAATAGGAAGCAGAAAACTGCTTTGAATTAATATGACATCTGCTTCTTTTGCGATACACATTAATTTCATTCATTATACATATCATTTTCATAAATTTATTATTAGCAAAATGATTTACTAGACATTCGCGTCGTAGCATATTATAATTTTCGTAAGCTTTTATTAATTAAAGTACGGAAAAGAAACGTTTAATGCAAAATGCAGCACCGATTTTTTCCTTCTCTCTTTCGCGCGGCGAGTCGCCTCTTGGCCTCGATCCCGATTTGCAGCAAAATTATCGCGCGAAACTTGACATCAGCCTAAATTCTTTTTGCTCACGTCGGTGAGCGCATTTTCGATCGTGGCTAATCTTAATATGCACGAAACTCAACGATATGGAGTGTGACTGGAATAGAATCGCGTACACAGAATTTTGAGCCTGACTGTAGGCGGACTAAGACTATTTTTGCCTCTATTTTCCCTGTCGTTTGTCGTTTTAATTATACTGTTCCCTTTTGCTCATTTCGTTTTGGAAGAATGTAAATTCTCCCTACGTCCAACTGTTTCGATAAAAATGTCAGGCACATTGTACATTTGAAAACCTACTTTGTCATAAAAGATTATTCAGGAACTCATTTGAAATGACCTTGCATCGTATTAAAAAATAATTTTTTCGTATTTGTAAAATCTGACAAGAGAATATTAAAATTTTTGTGGAATTCTAACGCGCTAACTGATACCTACAGTGAAAATCGGTTTATTTCAAGCGTTAGAACATTTTTACTACAATACAAGATTTGCTCGCTTTGTTTCTCGGAAATATTACTTTATATAATGGTACATTTCAAACGTATTTTTCAAGAAAATTAAAAACTTTTGCTCTTTGCATTTCATTAATTTTATTAATTTTTATATTCTGATAAGTAAAAAAATTTGTCACGTTGTAAAAACTATATAAATTTACCTGGCATGTAAATTGGTAAGTAAAATAACAAATACGAGTTTGCATAAACTCCAATTATTTAAATTTAAATTGAAACTTTTCTTCTTTGTAGTTCAATGCATTTGACATTTTTATAGTTGTGCCATATTTTAAGAAAGGTCATAAATTTCGTTACAAATGTTTTAATCACTTTTATATTTTTTAAAACATTAGTTTCACTTCTTTATTAATTTGTTTGAGAAATCTGTTCCGTCAAAGGTACAATATTCCAATTCTATTTTATTACCAAATGGTCTGGACACGATTGTGGCAATCATTAATCATCTTGCATAACGCTGTTTAATTGACCTTTTCGTCGTTGATGAATCTTCCGCAAAAGCTTCGCCGTGAAGCTTTTTGCGTAATTGATCGTGGAACTGATTTCCGCTCCATTTTCCTCGAACTCTCGCAAACTTCTTTATGCAAACCGACTATGTTTACAAAAGCACACGACATCGGGAAATTCTAAATATCATAAATAATGCTTACAAATAGAGTTTAAATAAAAACTTTCATCTTTTTCGTGTCAAAAAGATGCAACGGTTCACAAATTATTAGCCTAATCCCAAAATCTATAATTTACTTAGCAGAACTCCAACCTTTTAAATAATAATTTAACCAAATTAAGACGTATTCGGACTGTAAACGTAGGTACAATCCTGATGTATTAATGTATTAACATAATTATGTGCTGATGTATTAATATGGATCGCTTATTAATTGCCATAATTACATTATCAATTAATGCATAATTGAGATAAATGAAACACATTTTTATGAATTTTAAGTACTTGCTTACGAAACGGACACATAATTAATATTAATGTGTTTAAGATTTTGAGACAAATTACGGAATGTCATGAGACTGTATACGCGAAACTAATGGGCTCATTGGGTTATTATGACATCATTATGTCTGCGCTACAATGTAAACGTAATCCGCATGCATGCACGGTTTGTCGCTCTAAACGTAATTATAATCCCGGTGATTAAAATGTACTCGCAAATGCATTTGAAAATGCATCGTGTACGCGGAACGCGCGTCGCTCAAAATATGTTGCCTTATTATAAGTCACGTTTTCATCGGATAATTCATATCTCAACATCGAAGAACATTATTTTTTAAAAACGATGGTTAAGGTTGATAAGCGAGACTAGGTCCACCGACGCGCTGGCAATAACAGAATTCGATAAATGTACTACCAGCACATAGAGATAATTATGTATGTCACGATTCAATTATTAATTAAATTACGGAGGCGTCAATAATAAGGGCAATCAACCGAGAAATGTTAATGGAATGTATTTCCATAAGTGTAATTAAAAATCGGTAGAGTAAACTGTATTCTCGAAACAAATATATTAAAATATACTTATTTTGCATCAAGAAAGACATTTTTTCTCTTACTGAGAAAGAGACAGGGGGGAGAGAAAGAGAAATTGTGTTTAGACGACAAACTGAATAATTATTGTAAAAGGAAAAAGTCACAAGCGTCGAAGAGGCGCTTTGTTCCTTACGAAAAGCAATCCTTCGATTTGCATCTGTTTTATTCATCCTCTTTAAAGATCATAATTTATTCACGTTGTTACACTCACATCAATATGTTGCACGGCGACTGTTTGCGAAGATCAATTGTGCTAACGTTTATTTTATTTATTAATTTTTTTAGCTCAATCTTACTAATGACGTACACAAAAAAAAGATTGCGAAGTAAATCTAAATTTAAGTGCTTTCGATTGACACCGTTAGGAAATGGGAGAAAAATTCATAATGGCGTCTGCAAAGAGATCGGAGAACAAAGAAAAGTGCAGTTATTACTATACGTGCAGTAGGGGGAGAATCATCGCGTCACATAAGTGACAAAATCATGCGAAGAAATAAGTTGTTAACATTTTCGTAAATTGGTGCACGCCGGCAGAATCAGCGTTTATTCTTTGATAATCCCGTTAGGACACAGTTTCGACACAGCTGTCACTGTGTTTTGTTCTCAAAATTATTCTTCACGACCGCGACGGAGAGAAATATCGCGTTTGCGTCCATTTTTACGTTTCGTTAGCACGAAAACAAGATTTCACGGGGCTTAATTAACATTAAAAATTCCATTTCTTCTTTAACGATAAATTAGAATTTCTATTAATAGAGAATCTTGACGTTTCATACTCTAACTTATGTTCGGCGACGGTGTGCAAAAAGTTTCGCGCAGGGAGTGTTGCGAGGGTTACACCCGAGGCTCTCACTACCGTTTCGAAACCATTATCACCGCGAAAGCCGCTCGCCTGAGCACACTAGACATAAATAGAAAATTCCATTACATTGGGATATAAAAAAAGCACGAGGGAGGAAAAGGGAGTAAGGGAGGAAGAGAGGGAATAGAGGGCGCAGATTTTTTCTACCATGCGAGCATGCACCATTGTTTGATAGCTCGCACGAATATCGATCGTAATAGCGCCGGGTGACGTCGCCGAACGCAGATTGAATGTGTCCAACTGGAACAAAGCCTCGCCCGTCTCGCTTATCATACTTTAACACCAATGAGAGCGCCGCGAGGAAGTTTTTCAATGAGAAACAGTAGCCGCGAGGAAAACAGCTCGAGAAATTTTGCGTGATTAATTACGATTCATAAAACAAAATGTTATATAAAATGTACAAGGAAACACTTTTCATTCAGAGACAGATAAGCATACACGTTGATTTGGATTAGACATGTGCAAATCAAGGAGTTTTTTTGTATAAAATCGAGTGTAAAGTGGAATCAAATTTGATTCCCTTTTTCAAATCCGAATCAAATCGACAACATTTCGTCTCAATTAGAGCAAATCAAGTTAAATCAAATCGAAACGTTGCAATATAATTTTTAATTAACAATATAATTATTTAAAGAATTATTTGACGCCAGTAACTGATTAACCAATGTAAAAAATTGGTTGACGACGCTCGGCTGGCAAATTACAATTAAAGAAATTGATTGCGAAAAATATTACCTCAGCCAGAGTTTGAACCTGGACCTTCCTACGCTCTAGGCGGGCGTCTCACCAATTCGACCACTGAGGCATGTGGTAATATTTATCGCAATAAACAGTACTATAATATAATTATTATTAGATTGAATTTTAATACATAAAATGACGCAGATAATAAGAGAATGCTGCCACGTAAAACATAATATTAATTATGTAATATAAATTCGTTTTGAAATAAAACACAAATTTAAATATTTAATAAAATATATTTGATTTAAGTCGCGGTAACAATTGAGAAAAAATTCGATAAATTATTAAAATACTCTAATGCAGTATCCAATAAAATTATTCAATTACATACATAATAGCTAAAATAAAATAATATAGTTTATTTTATTATCGATACTGTTTGGATCTAAAGGAACCAATCACGTTTCTATTGTTAGCCGCTCAGTGTGTAGGTTGTAATATTGAAGGCATCCACTGAATGTATTCCTATTAACATGACTGTAATGTTTTACTTATTAACAGAAAATATAATTTTATAATATTGATAATATTATATTTGATTCGTATTCAATTTAGATTCTAAATTTTCGAATAGTTTAAATTTAAACCATAGAAACTCAAAGTCGAAGCGAACCAAATTTCACCCTAACTCCAATCTAATCTAACACGACTCGATTCGAGTCGCATTCGAATAATTTACATAACATTACTTATCTTATTCAGTTGTTTGATGTAAATTATGACGTGAAAGATGATATGTAATTACATTTGAATAAGTTAAATTCGTCTTTTTAACCAGCGTTACTTAACGGAGATCGAAATACAGTAACATTGTGTAAGAAAATTAATGGAAAAATAATTAAGTAATAATTAAGATCAGTGACACGCGGACGATGAGAAAGTGGCGTCTGTTTTAACAGGTGGGCATCGCGGGCATCAAGGGCAGACGGTTTGCAGAATGCCGACGATAATTTACATCGTCGTCGAGCCGGTATACGGTTCTCGACCTAGATATTAACGTAAATTTTATATAACGCGAGATATCGCTAACACTTTAATAATCGATACCGACTGACGAGAGTTTTTATAAAACGATACAATTCGGGGCTTTTACGCGGTGAAAGACCCCTGCATTTTACAAAAAAGCAGTGTAGATGAAGCGATTAATAATGCAAGATTTTTCATAACCGAGGTTACAGTTAAAAATCGAAACTTTCCATTTAATTTCAGGTAAATCTTTTATCGATGTTACTTTAACGGAATTTTACGGCTCAGTTATTAAAATATCGGATATTAAAGATTAAAGCGGGACGCGAAAAATGAAGCAGCGCAATGAAACGTTTGCTAAAGAAATATTTATTTTAATTTGTTCAAAGAATTCGCCTGCAAAGTATTTGCCAAGCAATTCAATAGCGCTCCGCAGTAGATTTAAGATATTTTAGAAGTTGCTTTTGATAAAAAATTACATCACTGTTAGCTTGTACCGTGTATTGAAAAATTTAATTATATTCCATTTTGTATATTTGCGTCCAATTAATTCGTTTTACATGCCACAATAGTTTAGTTTAAACGATAAAATAATGAATATTTGTTTAATGATAAAAGGTGTATTTTTGTATTCACACACAGTGAATTTTCTATAATTTTTACATTTTATAGTCTTTGCATATATTAATTTCCCGGTTTTTTCTACTCCACGTTTAATTTTAAATATTATATTAATATTACTGTACTATTCGATTTATATGAATTCACTACTTCTATATGCCATAATCCTGAATGAAAAAAGTCGATACTATCCTATAAAATGGAAACAAGGAGAGAAGGTATTACATAGTCAGACACGGGATACTCGTCCTTTTTTCCCGTTAAGCAGTAGGTCAACATTATTTGATCTCGTTCCGAGGTATCGCTCAACTCTGAACTCATTCAGAGAGAATAGTACATATCCTAAAGAGCTTGGGAAGCCGGAAACTATGTCTTCTTCAGGCGTAGCTGTCTTTCACGCGCAATCGAAATACACGCAAGAGTCTGTCGCGTAAACTCGCGCGATATTACGGGACACGATAGTGCCGGGTGTGCGAAGTGTAAACCGTCCCGTTGAAAAGTTATATATAAAAATCTTTTTGTAACGTAATTGAATTCCTTATTTTGATAAATTGTTGGAGACAACATTTATCATTTTTAGAGAGTATTAACTTACAATAAGAAAATCTAGCCGTAAAGAAGGGACTTCTTCAACTTGAAACCGCGTTTTCTTCACGATTTTCATAACATATCGTAATACAAAACATCATGCTATAACGTCACAGTTATAAAACTTACCTCGCTGTCTATCGTAGGCGTTTATACACTCGCTCGTCATAAACTGACTGATAAGGGCGGTTTTTCCAACTCCTCTTGTACCTAACATAGCGACGTTGTGTGAAGCTACTTCTTTGGGCGGCAGTCGTCGTTCCTCGTTTTCTTGATCGGCAGGCGCCAAAGAATTCGATCTCGATCTTCTTCTTCTAAATGAATCTCCTCTATTGACGACACCTACCAAACATACGGCAGTCATTAAAACGTCATACAAATAGAGGATACCATGTAATGCTTTAATTCCGTAAAAGAGTTTTGCATTTCTATAAAGCCAATTAAAAGATTACTTCTAACGAAGAATGCCGATAAAACGGACGGCTTTAGGATCCCCTTAATATCAATCGATAATATCGTAAAATTAAGGCCCGATAAACGATAAACGTCAGTAATAATTTTTTTCAGATATGGTTTGTCATTATCTAAGTACAACTATTATAAATCATTATCTCGTTTTACATAAATCCCGACTCCGTGCTCGCCTTATTTTGTAATCCCTTATACTTTAATATCGATATTCACGTTCGATTTGCTTATTCGTTAATGGAATATATGTATTTCTGTATATTCACGTTTTCAAAACACATTGTACATTCTAAATACGCGCCCTATGCAGCGCGTTGACCCCGGTTAATATTACTAATACCATGTTTTGCGTGGGCATCATTTTAATATGTGCTTGGGATTGGTGGAAAAGATGAGCGGAGATGGGACGGTCGGAATTCTCAACACAGAATTTCATCTCTTAATAACGCATTTCTCGTGAAATATGAAATGGATTTCACAGTCTTCCAAATGACGGCAATTATGCATATACATAATTCCGTTATTGGAATATGTGCTGCGTAAACGTAATCGAAAATTACAATAAACGAATTATAATAAAAAAGTATAATTTGCTTTGCATTATTTGCAGAACGTAAAATATTGACGTAACGTATAAGCATTAATAATTGAAATTGTTTATTAGGGGAGAAAATTGTTTTCTATTTATTGAAAGAATAAAACAAATCTATTGGTCATGTTAATGTTTTCTGGAAATTAGTTTCCGTGGCAAACTATCAACTATGTTCTGATAGTTAAACGCATTTAGCAGCATCCTGAATGTAACCAACACAAAAACATTCAGCATTGACACAAAGATCGACTGTTCCTAGATTCGTGCATTTGCGTTGAAATGGAAAGCCGTTGGAGTAATGGATTTACACGATCGCTTCCGATCCATTGCCGATAAACGAAATTTAATGCGAAAATTGAATTGGTATGTGGCTGAACTTGTAAATAATCCTTAGACACTGCAAAAGTAAACTTTGGCCATCGAACACGTTTCTGACTCTGTGCTAATGCATTTACGTTGCATTAGTAATTGCACGTCAGATCGAATCAGCTAACAAAGCGAAAGTTTGCACCTGTGTACGGCGCGGTTGTTTTCTGGGCATTAAACGTGAGAACGTGTAAGAACTAAATTATTTTAAGTGAAATGCTGCTTTTCTCGTAAGAATTAGATTTGCACAATCACAAAATTAAAAATATAAAAAGAATAAAGAGAATAATAAATGGGACCGCTTGTGTGCGCGAATTAATATAAAAAGTCATTTATTTTTACTACATCTAGTTACGTTAGACTTTGTAAGCGGGTAATTTTTGTTAAGAAATTTGCAAATAGAGAAACATAGATCTGGCATGACGACCCTAGGTATATTCAGAAGTTCATAGACCTAAGATGATTCATGAATCCATTTTATCTGTAAGATGACTCATACATCAGTTTCGTATCATATGTGTGAAATGACTCAAATCCAAATCTCGCGTTTCACAAAATTACGTGTTGATAAAGCGAAATATTCTGAAATTTCGATTGCTATTTCCGTGTTACAGTTTTTTTTAAATTTTATTTGCGTTTTTCAGCTTGTTACGTTTTGTATTTAATTAAATTTCCTTTCAAAATTATTTTACTTTATTTATATGTACATAATTTAATTTAGATAAAGATTAATTATTATAAGAATTCGCTATATTCGTATATATTATTGGTTTCAATACTGGCGTACTTCATTAGTTTACTAAGCTCAATTTATTAGAGCAGCACAATCGTTCATTTAAATTTCACTTGAAAAAATCTACTCTTCCTCTCTCTTTCTCTCACTCTTTACAATATAAAATAAATTAATTACACGCAGATGTTTCTCGGCGGATAAATACTATCTTCCTCCGCATTAAACCTGCTTTGTTAGAAAGCCGGTGAACACCAATAAGAATTAATTTTCCATTGTACCTCGAATCGTTGGGAGATAAATTTAGACTCTCGGATCAATTCTGCCAAAAAGTTGACGGGCATTTGTTATAAATACGTAGCGCACGCGTGTAAAGCTCGCATTCGATAGCGTACGCCCGCATCCGCGTATGTACACATGCACGTGTATACGGCGATGTCAACGTGCGGCTGTCAACCGTTGGGAGAACAACGCACGTCCTGTTCAGCGACTCAGAACACCGATATCCCGTCCGTTCGTCTGTCCGTTCCTTCCCTTTGTCTCGCACCTTTGTCAGCGCGAAGTTTAGCCCGACATGTGTGCTACTTGTGCGCGCATACTTGTACGTACGAATGAATGAAAACGGGAAGGATCGATCGCGCTGAAGAGAGAGTGAAAGAGAGAGAGAGAGAGAGAGAGAGAGAGAGAAAGGGGGGGGGGAGAGACGGAGAGAAAATTGGACAGCGTCGGACAACTCGCGGGGACAATCCGATTTCCGTTCCGGCTTCGTTAAATCCGGAAGAACTTCGTATCACACTCGAACGATAGTCAGACGAACGTTAGATGAGACGGCAGTATTTCTCTCCAGGCGTCGTCAACTATTTTTATCGGTACGAAGGCGGCGGTGGTGCGTTTCGGATGAAAGTCTGACAAATTGCATGGCACGTGGCACGTGATGAATGGCATGCGATATTAAACGATATTGGACGCTATTGTATAATGAAATATAAAATAATGCGGCAAGACTGAGCGTGATACCAAAATATTTCAAAAGTGACGGCAAGTGTCTGAAACAAATGCCAACTTTGAAAAGTTACTCGTACCTTCTAGATACTTTCCGATTTCGAGATGATGATAAAGTGGTCACTGATAAACGTTAGCCGGGGAGATTTAAAAAGTATGATTTGCGACTCGAATGCCATTTATTAACTGTAACGTGATTCCCCGTGATCTCAATTATGGAAACGTATGAATTATTTTACTGCAGCAACGCAGCTTTGATAAACGTATTGTATATCGTTATTTATATACAATATACGTATACGTATAGTCGAATGGAAAATGGGTGTCGATTGCAGTACACCATTGATTACTACAAGGTAATGTCACCTGACAGAAACGAGCCGCGGGTCGCTGCGGGACCGTTATTTCCCACGTGCTTTTGATAAAAATATCACGCGGCGCTCGGCTGAACTGCCACGATGCATTGGTGCGAGCTTTTTCATGCTTTTGCGAAAGTAAGTTGTTTCACAGCGAAAAATGGGGAGGCTTCTCCTCCTTCAGCCATGCGTTCGTTCGCGCGCCTACTGGTTTCCGACGAGCGAACGGCTGGCACGTGGTGCAGGTGCACCGATTTGACCATCGAATAGGTGAGGTGGATTCTATTAATAAAAGTTTGAACGTTTGAGACACGATCAACGAAATGATCAACGGCTGCCAAATCGTTTTGCATACTTCGACGCGATCTTTCCGCGCGGTGAATGATTCGGGAGGAAATTTCACGATGCGATTAAACTCACCATCTTTTCACACCATCGTTTGATGTTGCCCTAGCACTAGGTATATAAGCTAAGTGTTTATGTAGATGTGAATGCGCGCGCGCGCGCGTATGTGTGTGTGTGTGTATGTTGCCCTGTTGCTTTTGAACCGTTACGTTCATTGATCCAAGATGTGTAAAGGCGATGTTGTAGGCGCCTCCTAGACTTTGATGTTGTTTATATTGAATAATTTCAGGATAAATTAAGTAGAAAACTCTTTATCAGATTTTGGGAATAGAATATCTACACTAGTGAACATTGCCACATTTATTAGCTCATAATGACAGATTTAAAATAGCTTCGTGGTTTAAAAGTGTCAGAGAATTTTTAGATTCGAAATAAGATTCTCAATATATAACGCGGGCCTCCGTATCTTTAGAGCCTTCGGCTTAAGAGCGGTTTCTTCCGTTTAGATTTTTTTTTTACATATTCCAAGGGTGCAGCGTCTTGTGCCGAATATAATCTAGCGGCGAGACTTTGCGAGAGAAATTTCTCAGAGGTACAAAAATGGTTTTATAAATAGCGAATGATGGAACAGATCTCGACGTGCAGTCGCAACCATATAAAAACTATATCGCTCTCGTGTCTCAGCTGCACACTTAAATACCATATGACATGTTCCAAAATTTTCTGATGACGCATATCTGGCAGTCATCAGAGACGGTAATCGAGGCGCTGATCACCTCGCTGTCGTCATCTCTGCCGTCGCCTACTCATTTTTCCTCTGCCGGCTAACCGATGGGTTATCGGCCTGGAGAGCCTGAAAGTCAGTTTTACGGCAGGTGAAGCGTGTTATGGAAAGCGCACCGTTGTATCTTTACACACTCCCGTGCTCACAAAATCGAATTACATTCCGATCGATACACAGCAAAGTCAATAGAAAGAAAGAACGAAGATACTGCTCGCCTTTTTTTTATGCATAACGCCATTTTTTATTTAGACAGCCGGAAGATCAGAACGATAGAGCGGACGGAGTGTTTCGGCTTCGCGTAAAATATTCAGCGAGACCGTAGGTTGAATTTAATTATTGCATTATTAATTTAAATCGGGATTTAAAGTTATTAAATTAAATGACTTTCATATTAAGTATTCAAATTATTGCCATTTATAAATTAGTAATCAACGATAAAAGCATTTACACGTAATAAATAAAATAGATATTATAATTATTTTGCAGATAGCATATCGAAATTAGTTTATTAAAATGTCGATCGCGTAAAATTGTTTTCTCGAGATTGCACTCTAACGTAATGCAAGATGATGTTTCGCAAGGGAATGCAGGTAAATTTAGATGACTAAATGTTTCTACAATCCCAAGTACAGCTAATTATAGGAGTCAATGGATGTCTAAACAATGAGAAATAAGACAACCCCCCGCCCACCAATTTCCTTTCTCTAATCCCGTTTGACGGAAAATTACTTGCTTCCATTTGTCTTCGACTTCTGTCGCTGGGAAAATTGGATGCTAGGGAAGACGGGTATATTGTCAGCAATCAAATATTGGTCGCCCGTCCGATCTTGTGAACGACGAATATTGTTCAGTTAAAGCGCGAAGTACCAACATTCCGCGCAGCGCTCTGAGAACATTCCGTCCTCTTCAGAAACTAATAACGGACGCATCTGTGCACATATTTATTTTGACATATTATATCTAGCCTACGGCGTATTCAATATTTTTGCGCAGCAATAAGGTTGTACGACGTGAAACATCGCGCGGCGAAATATGATGTAACAGTAGAAGACAGAATATTGATAGTCAAACACTGCCAAAAAGAGATAGAGAAAGGACTCAGTCCAATACAAGAGAAAAGGCTATTTTGTCATTATTTTCAATTTAACATTTCACTACGAATAACAATTTCTTTTTATTATTTTTAAAATAATGAAAATGTTAGAGATTCTGGATCTTTACGCCTGAATATCCAGACGGTCCGATGGCAATTTGCCACTGATATAAAAATATTTTATCGCGAGCGGTTTTCAGTAAAGAGATTCTGCAACGTACACACTGCCCCTGCACTCCGATAATCCTAAGATCTTGTTCTGCGGGATAGACTCCGTTTCCCATAAGCCTGAGAGCTTTCCCAACGCTCTGAGCCCACGTCCCCGGCCAAGTGCTTTCATCCTCCCTTACATCTCATTGTAAAAAAAGGCAGGTGAAGCACGAAATATTGTCAAGCTTAACACAAACGTGGACGATAACGCAACGTCAATTAAACCAACGACCTTCGTTGTCGAAAAACAAATAACAAGTCAGCTTGCAAGCTGAGGAAACTTTAATTTGTACGTTGGTCACGTCGACTTATCGTTAAGCAAATCCACGGTACAAAGTCCTCGCCCCCTAAGATCTTTTACTGCGGGATAGATTCTGTTTCCCATAAGCCTGAGAGCTTTCCCAACACTCTGAGCCTGCGTCCCCGGCCAAGTGCTTTCATCCTCCCTTACATCTCATTATAAAAGAAGGCAAGAAAGCATGAAGTATTGTCGAGCTTAACACAAACGCGGACGATAACGCAACGTCAATTAAAGCAACAACTTTCGCGGTCGGAACAAATAACAAGTCAGCTTGCAGGCTGACGGAACTTCAATTTGTATGTTGGTCACATCGACTTAGGCAAATCCACGGTACACAAAGTCGCCGCCCCCGTCGCGCTGTGGCACGATGTGAAATTTCTCGTCGTCGCGGTTAAACTCCATTAAGCAACCAGGGAAAGCACATTTGAAAGCTCCGGCAGTGATATAGCCGCGGCGTCGCTCTATAGGGACCAATTTGCCGTCTATCAGCTGCGCGCGGTCGTCGTTATACGAGAGCATGGCTGCGTGTAGATATAACCCGAACGCACATCTGTATGCATACGTGGCACGCGGGCGTGCACACCGATGCATAGACGACCCGATGCAGATTTGCCCACGGCGCGCCGGCTATGCGGAATCATATGCATAGACGAGAGAGAGCTGATGGCACTGGAGTTAGACCCTGCCGCAGCAGTGCGTTGCCAGTAGTCACATGGAACGTCTGCACATCGATCGATTCGCGTAATCAAATCATTCCGAGGTAACGTGGCGGTTGCCAGCCGTAAACAGCCGGACCAGCTAGTGCGGTCGCTAACTCCGTTAGGTCCGTTTAATATTTCAACATCGGTTGCGTGCATTACGCTCCTCCTTCGTCAAAGTCGAGGCGGTGTAACACGCGCCGTACACTGGTCCCATCTCTCGGGTCCTCCGCTCGAGGTAAAGTCGCGCTTTTAACTGCCTGCAGGCACGACTAACTAATTTATCGCTCGCGATACGGCCAGCTTAGCGCCAATCAACGGCCCGTTGTTTCGCGGCGAGAAAAAAAGACGCTGGGGAAAAAAATGGTAATTGAGGCATTCAGCCCGGAATTTGTGTTAATGCCGTCGTGTCCGCGACACGGCTCTCACAAATTTTACCATGGTTATGCGCGAGCTTGCTTCTTGGAAACGACTACACAAAAGCGTTTAGCGTCAACATTTTTTTTTATGCTAAGTGTAAGCGCGTGCACTTTTGGAAAGTTTTAGAAATTTCTGTCTCGACTGCATGGCATGAAGACGTAAAGCGCAACTTTAAAAGAATTTCCAGATCAGAACTTGTTATATGTATGTGACGTATTTTAAAGCAAACTTATTCATGATCACTTATTACTTGTGAATTTCACTCGATGAAATTTTTAATTAAACTTTTAATCATGACATAATAATATTAAAAATTATCAACTAATAGGAATATTCTTAAAATTGCGAGACACGGTCAATAAAAATTGCTGATGTTATTAAAAATTATATTAGTAAAAGAGTGTAATTGCTGAACTCATAAATATTAAAAGCACACATGTGTGGGCACGCTTCAAAGAATAACGGCATGTACCTGGAGCAGGTATATAATAGACACACCTTGTACCTCCTCTCTTTTCCGTAGACATTCTTTTCTTTTTATGAACTTAAATATATTAGAGAAAAATTTAAAAAACTTGGAGGACATAAATAGCGCTCTCCTAGATAATGGTGAATGGTTACACCGGCTCGAAGAAATTGCAAGCCCGGCGAATAATAGCCGGGCTGCTAAATATCCGCTTCGGAAAGCGGATTACATCGAAGACGGAGGATCAAGTCGGCCGTAAATTCCGACGTAGATTGACTAGCTCGGTGGTGCGCATCAGCCGCGAGGCTTATCACACAAAAGATTGATATGTATTTATGCAAAGTTGCACGCGGCAAAGGCGGACGCGCGTCTCGCGCGTATACGCGATAAAGCGAGCATGGAAATCGTAAAACGTTACGAGCCGTCGTCGCCGTCGTTGTAGCATGGGTTTTCCCACGAGCGAGGACCGCTTTACGAGCAACCCACGGCAAAAACAAAATCGATTTTCGAAACGAGTCCGACGAACGATCAGGGAGAACGTGTCCCTCGATTTTACGGGCCGTGTTTGCGCAAGGCCGATGTAAGTCATTTCACCTGAGCTGTGCTTCTCGCCGAGCTACTCGATAAGCTATTTTCTAAGTTACGATTGCTTCTAAATAGCTTTGAATATATATGAGCAGTTGGACCTACAAGTTCTGAAATACCCGAGATTGCTCGGTCTTTATTGCATTCGTGATTAAGCGGATATGTCATATTTTCTTCATCCAAACATTTTTTTTACCTAAAATCTTATAATTCCTACTCTTTGAAAGTCAATCAGTGCACTTTCAGAAAGGATTTCTGTTACCGAGACAAAAATATTCTTGACGCATTTATATTTTTCACAACCTCATTTAGTATAAAAATAGGACAATATCAAAATTAAATCACTAATTCTTATGCTCTTCTATCGAAAAAAATACACATATGTATTATTGCACGACTTTTGTCGATAATCCCCTCCTCGGGTACCTTGTCGTGGTGGAGGGGCTTAAGTACCCTGAAGGGTTACTCTCTAAAAATCACTCAGTGGTTTATTACTGAAAACAATGAATATTCACTGATTTACAGTAATGATGCACTGATTAATTTTTAGAGAGTACAGACCCTAAAGACGGGACGACCGAAGGTA
>NW_011967241.1:1980893-1999620 GCF_000949405.1 Vollenhovia emeryi | reverse complement strand
TTACTTTAACGCGAAGTAAATTTGTTTTCTATATCTATTCGACTTTTGAATTCTAAGATTATTTTACAAAGAGATGATCAATATGTTTAAATAAGTAACGGAAGTAAAAATAAATTTGATTCGTGCATACCGTAAAGTTTTTTAATTAATATTTTTCTTTTAATTAACTTCTCGTGGTCGTGCATTTTGCGATACGATCGTCACTCGTATATTCGAACCGTACGAAATATTTGTCGGTGACGATAACCGACTATGGAAGGAGTTTTCTTCCTTCCTGATCTCTGGTCAAAATGACCAGATTGTATGGCCGGGAGCAACGAAAGGTATGTCCAATCTGGCCCAACGAAGGGATACGCCGAGTTAATGGTCAATATTGGCCACTTTGATGTATTATGTGAATGTGTTGTACGATATATGTATGTTGATTTCTTCTTATGTACAAAAATTCGGGTGGGTTATATTCTTTCCGTCTTTACTTATTCTTGCATATGTGCAAGATTAAAAAGACCCCTATTAAATCGCGCGCGTATAACTCCAAATCTCGCGGTTTTAACGAAAGACTCGTAGGTTTATTAACAAAAAGGTGAAACGCGGAAAATAAATAATAATCGAAAAATAAATTACTCTTTTGGAATGTCTTTAAAAATGCTTCGACATGAAAATTACTATTTTCGTGCACGTTGCAAAAAATTCAACGAGATAAGTGGTCCTTCTTGACCACGATGGTGAAATGTATAAAAATTGATTTATATCTACTTGTATATATCTTTTTACGTGCCAAAATTCGGGTGGGATATTCTTTTCTACATTTTCTCGCGCCTGTATGCGAGATTGGAAAAAACTAAATTAAATCAATCTCAACCGCGCGCGAATTAAAATCCCAAATTATATTCTTAATAATCGCGTCGCGGTTTTTATTTGAAATAAATAAATTTTAGTTAAAAATTTGTATGTTTGTTTGAACGAGTAGGTAAAAAAATGGACAGATAGGACTATAAAGGTGAATCGGTACACGAGTACACGGAAAAAAAATATTAGCTGTCCATATTTTGCTAAGTTATTTAGCTACAGCAGCTAATTTTTTTTTCCGTGTAGATACGAATTCGGGCAGGTAGGAATTCGGGTAGGCAGGGACAGGGAGACATAATTTATTACGTTTGTCGTAGACATAAGTAAATTGTATGAAGAAAGATAAATAATAAAAATGTTAAAAATCGTATTGTAAAGAAAAGAGGACCGCTGAGTGGAATCAGCGGGGGCGGTGGAGGGCCTCTTTAGAATAACTTTTCTATTGTATGAAATTTTCAGTTGGTCTAAAATAATCTTTTATGCGATAGATTTTCGTTTGCGCATTTACGATACGATTTTTTGTTTACACATTTCTAAAGAATGTTACATATTACTCTTTAAAAGTCAATCAGTGAATTATCACTGAAAACGGTTATAATTATTGAATTATTCAGTGGTATACTTGTAACTGTGAATCAGTGGGTATTCACTGTTTTCTGTAATAATCCACTGATTGACTTTTAGAGAGTAGACATAGCCACATGCTTTATATTGTAATAAATTATAAAATTAATTGTGATGAAAATATGATAATGACAAATATGTCAAAAGAAAATGATTATTATAAAGAAAAGAGGACCGCCGATCGAAATTGGCGGGGGTGGTGGAGGGCCTCATATTTTTGCAATGCACTTTTAATGTAAACACACTACCGTGCAATTATTGATACGTAACATCGACAATTCTTAAATTTTCAAACGGTGGATCTTCAGATGCTTTTCCTTCTGGAACGTCATTGAATGATCATTTCACACAAAAGAAAGGCACGAAAAATGACGCTTTCGCGTTTAAGCGATCTTTTACTTCTATTTATATCGTTCTTTCGTGAATTCATTAAGCAAGTGGTACGAACACGTGCATCGGTGAAGCAGCATAATGGAATGTCTGACCAGCGTCGCTTATATCTACTGCGAGGACGCACGTGGTCCTTGACAAAGCAGAGGTAGAAGTATGGCGAAATTGAATATAGCAGCAGCCGAAAGAAGACAAACTCTCGATAATACTCGCTCTCCGTTGGGGCGTTGAATTTTTTAGATGTAATCAAACGTAAGGGGGCGAGCGACGAAAATAGAGGCCAACGTAAATGGCAACGAAAATATTTACGACAGTGCGAATTAAATCCGCGTCGGTGGCATTTAGGCTTCTACAACTCGTAGATTTTAATTTTAATTACGAGCGATTGCAAACGGCAGTTATTGTAACAAACGACAGTTACATCGCGAATATCACAATACGCCCACGTATTACATCTCTAAACGAACCGAGCGTTTAATTTGATGGAGAAGGTGGAGAGACATTGGCGAATGGAGACGCAGCGCAATTTTCATGCGTGCATGTGCGCGGTAAACGCCCACGCGTCGCGGGCACCGTGGGCTCCGTCGCGCAAAATGCTTGTTGAACCTTGAAAGAAATTTTCATTGGATCTCGCGCACGTCCGACCAAGCTTGTAATTAATAACTTTACGTGTCGGAGATTGTTGCCGCTATGCCGCTCGCCGTTGATAGATGAATATTCCTTTAGAGAATGAACTTCCTCAAGAAGAAAATATCTTAAAATAAACGACATTTTTCTCGGCGCAAAGTTGCCCGCTTATGCGCCCTCGTGTTATGTGACATTACGAAATCGACTTCGGTACGTGGACTCGTTGGGCGCGACGATAAATATGATGTCATTACTCGGTGCAAAAGCATCGAAATAACAGTGACGTTTTTATTACGCACGGTACGAATGAGATGGTAATAAAGCGTGTGATATCGTGAAACCGGGCGTAGGGTACAGTTGACGTAATGATGTGGGTGCAGTGTTAAAGTTACCGGAAGTGATCGATAGTGACGTCATAAAGAGCAGAATGTAATATTTTATTTTATCGGACGAGATTTGTTCCTCAACCATCAGGTTGACATATCGAATGCCCCAGTGAAACGCACCGCGTCGATTGTTTTTCTCCTCATTAAACTCTTGGACAGGTTAACATTTTTAATACCCATTTGTAAAGAACAGAAGTACAAAGGGTAGAACTTTTGTTTTTTCATCGCGGAGAAAGAAGGTAGGAGTAAACTTCATCTCTTGGACTTCTGAAACATTTCCTTCACTAGTTTGATATGCAAGACGACGCGGAATACTAATTAAAAAAATGGATATAAGTATATGTATACGTATACATGCATACATATGCGCGAAAGAAAAAGATTTGATAAGAAAAATTTATACACTTAATCCTGATTGGATGATGGATAAATGAAATATTATTGGATTTGATAAAATGAAGAGATTAAACTGAAAGAATGGTCCCAATTAAGATGTAACGTGTAAAAGTTAATACAATCAGCTGCGTTGGTACAAACTGTTTGTTCATTTATGCCCCGCGAATTCAATGGGGGAATCGGCACAAATTCTTTATTGCAAAAAAAGGCAATTACGGCTCGACGAATGGCAGAGAAAATTATTAGCGGAGGGTTAAGGTCTGCAACAAGAGCACAACAAACCTTTCCCCCTTCAGCGAGGCGAGATACGACGCGCCTAATATCGCGGAAAGGTAGAACGCCGATAGGATTATTTATAGCAGCGAAAGCAGTATCCGAGGCGCTTATAAATAAATCGCAGCAGCTGTACCGCCGATGTGTTTATCGTAAGGCAACCGGCGCGCCCTTTGTAAGCCACCACTATTAACTCAGAATAGTCAAAATTACTCTTTGCAAGATTCTTTATAAAAAAAAAGAGAAGGGATTATGTTCGAGAATTTCATAACGCTATAATTGTGCACACCTCGCGTAATAATAACTTCAAATTCAAATAATAACTATTGTACAATATAGTGTTGCAATATATTGCACGCTATTAAATATATGTAGATTGGAGAACGTATTCATACATTTTCGGACGAAAACTACGATAATTTACATCTAAACTAACAAGTAAAATAACGTAAAGTAAAATAAAATTTTTTTTATTTTAGATTACGTTAATATCTTACTCACTTATTTATTAGTTATATCATCAGGAGGGGTTTTTAAAAGAGATGTTTGCGAATTATTAAAGAACGTTAACACATCTCTGCAGAACATTCAGAGTGTACTGACGAACTTATATCTTGAACGTTTCGGTACAAATATATGTATAGATTGCAATTAAAATTTTATCGAAATTGAATAAGAACGGGAAATTTAAACAATTTCACGCAGCTGCACCGTAAGCACGTACTTTGGTAAATATTTTTAGACTTCGCGTAAACTTTTCCGCGTAAAATACTGTAATGAGTTTGCGAGAAGCTGTGTAAACCTAACTTGCAAGTAGGCGGCTAAGATCACGGGGAGAACGTCTTCGGATAAAATTACGACTTTATGTGTGAGGTCATTGATGCTGCCGAAATGTCGAGGGTCAGACGCGATAGAAAGCTCCAACAAAAGGTTGACGGGCAGCGTAGGGTAGAAGGTGCAATTTTACGTCGAGTGCGCATCATTGCCATCGCCGATCTTTATTACTTTCGTGATTCAGCATCTTTCTTTTACAAAGGCTGCTCCCCCATTGACAATAAACTGTAAGAGAACGGAATACGAGGCATTCAATTAGGCAAGCAATTTAAAATTTGTGCAGCAAACATTTTCTGCAAAATATTTTTTCCGAAATTAATAAACGAGACTCATTTATCTTATAACATTTCCAGCTGCTTCGCGATTTAAAAACGGCGTTAGAGACAGACAAGCGCATGCATGTGTTAAATTTGCATAACGATCATATTCAGAGAAATGTTGAGTACACAGTTTGTGTTAAATTTAACACAATTTGTGTTCAATTTAACAGACATCACACGTCCCAAACGGTCCACACGAATTTTTGTGTTAATTTAACATAATATAGATATGTTACATGATTACACTAATACTCTGTTAATATTTTTACACAAAATGCAATTCTCAAAATAATTTAAAATAAATTTCGTGTAAAATTTATACATTTTTAATGACGAAATAATTTTGAAAAATGTAATTTTTACATTTCACAGATGCAATAAGTCAAATAACGGTTCGAAATCACTCTCACTTATGTTATACACAATAAAATCAACATTTTGTTCTGTAAATTTTAACAGATAAATCTTGCTACTAATAATATAGGACATATGTATTGTGTCAGATAAAAAATTAGTACGCATTGAGTTGTTTTAGCATTTCTTTTTAGTATTTTAATAATTTTACATTTGAGGTCAAACACAAGAGCAATATGTTAAATTAACACATGAATGAGTTAAGCATTTAACACAAAAATTTTTACCGGCTTTTTTTTAACAAGAAAACACAAATTTTCCAACTGTGTATGTACATAGTATAAAAGAAAAATTTTGTTCTGAATACACATATCTACCGGAACTTCCTTCATTGTCTCAATAAGAGGAATAGATTCGAAAATGTTCGCATGTACAACATTCTAGAACGCATCTTAGAAACGGAGAATCGTTAGGGCGCATAAGTGCGCAAACTCCTGTGACCTTAGAGTTCAACCCTCACATTATACGACTTAATATATATTCCTACTGATTTCCTCGCTGATATTTTCCTCCCTCCGACGCCCATCAACTTGCCTCATCTGGTGAGGTTGATGTATAGCCAGAAGTACGAAGACTTAGGAAAGAGGGACGAGATAAACAAGAATAATGAGACGACGGCTTAATTTATATTGACGGCGATGTTAATGCGCCTGCGGCTTATCAGCGCGCAATCTAAAATGCGAGCAACGTATCTGTTCCCCGCGCGGAATCAGATCGTATTATATCCGTAATGCTTCACGCTCGCGCAATCGTTATTCTGTCGCGGAAAGGTGCACGCTGTTAACAAGAATGAGACGGCAGATTACCGAAGAGATGGATGCTACGACGTGATCGATTCAGAATTCGGAGACATACAAATCCATCATAAGCGGATTTATCTCCCTCCTAGAAATATACAAAGGAAAATGGAGCACAACAACAAACGCAAATAAAAGATGTGCGAGAAAATTAATCGATACACGCGCAACGCTGGGAACATGTAAAGTATCGTACGTAAGCAGGAAGAAAAAATTTTTCCCCTAGAATATATAAAGATGCCGACGAGAGTACATGAATATTTTATTGCAATTGACTCTGCACTTGTGCGGAAAGTAATATAAAAATTTAAGAATTTTTTAAATAGAATATTCCACTCTCGCAAAATTTACAGTTTCCATGACCTATTTTCATCGCGCGAGCGCGTATGCCTGTTGCACTGCGAACAAGAAAGAAAGCAGCTGTAATACCAGATTTGCAGCTCGGTTCATGTACGATTCAACCTCGTCTAAAAGCGCACTTAAACACAGCGCTTTAAAATCAATACGCATCACATAAAACCCACCGTGTAACGAAGAGTTAAATTGGTAGACCTAAAAATTCAGAAATTAGCCAATTCTCCATGAAGGCTCAAGGCTCAAGGCAACAGGTGCATGAAATCACACGGCTAAATGGATCCGCGTCCCCTCTAGATAACTAGAGTCACAAATCCATCACGTGCTTTTGATTTCATGGACTTGACTTCCACGGAGAAAATTCTCAAATCGACGCACACGAAACCACTGACCCATGAATCTATCGAACACTATCGAATTGTCGAAACTCGTACGCAGAAATAATTTTCATATAGAAATGCACACTGTAGAAACATTTTTTCCTGTATGAAAAGCACTTGGGCCACTTCCGAACAAATGTTCTTACATTTTCTAAACATTTTGCTGGACTTAAATCGCAAATATGGAACACTTTGCTCGTGGCAACTTTCACTCAATCGCGAATCGTCTTGTATCGTTGAGTAAGCTGCTCTTCCGAAACAACAATAAGATCTCAAATAACCTTCTGAGAAACACACCGTTCGACGAAGGTCTCGCGAAAATGGAAGCGACAGGTCTGGTGAGAAAGTAACAGCTCGAAGAGGCGCTTGCCAGATTACGTTACCTCTCGGTTTCGGGTTTACGCATCAACGAAACATTAATTTTGCTTATTTTCTCAAGGCTGCCTTTTCATCTTTTGTATCCCTGATTCTGAGTACGCGCGTCGTTTCGGGACCAATGCCTTTGCTCTTATAATGCTTCATCTTTTAATTCTTACAATCATGTGTGCATCTATGTACTCATGTACTTATATTTTACTTTTCTTATTCAAATTTTACAGATGACCGTTCTTGAAAAACTTACAAACTCTTGAAAATGTTCTCTTTCACGTGCAATAATTAGTTTTGTTATCCTTCTTGTTTTAATGATAAATGTATTCAAAAGTCATTTTAATCTACAAAATGGCAATAGAGAGTTTTACAAAATACAATGTTGGTATATAATTTTGGTATTAAATAATAACGATTTTAAAAAATGTCGAGACCGGTTATCAATTTTTTAAACAATTCTGGAAATGTAGAAAAATATGTGGGTTACTAGAATATTTTCCTTTAAAATAAATTGCGTTGAATTAATTTAGGCGGCCTTGTGACGATAAGTTTAAGCGTTTAAAATAAACAATTATCTTAAAAAGTCCCTTTCCAGTTTGGGGCTCTTGTCCCAAACTCGCTACGAAAACTGGCAAGAAATCAAATCAAGTTTACGAATGTAACAGGTGGTCGAATTCGATTTATGATGACCAGCTTAAATCAGGAATCGCAACAAGTTCTGATTAGACAAAGACAAACGAGTCTATGAAAGATGTGGAGAATGGGAAATGGATTCGATCATTCGGAAAGTTACTCGACCAGAAATAGTCCGCTCCACTTATATTCGCCGTTCCATTTATATTCTCCCTTACCAAGATGGTTAGGTCCCGATAAAATAGAATCTACTTTGCCAAGTTGGAAACTCAATTAGAAAGCTCGATTAATAATGTCAACCAAACGAATCAGCTGCAGTTGACTTCCATTTTTGCGCTCGCGACGTACATAAAATATCGCAGTATTAAAAAAATATCCGTATTAATTAAAAGTTAAAATTTAATCTGTAATTACGAAGGGTGGAATTATATGCGGATTGAATGTTGCATACCTACGTAGTTTAATGAAACTTTGCTTTCAATTACGCAACAAACGGAAGAGTTGCTAACGCGAACTGATTGCATGAGATTATAGCCGGGCATCGCTATCAAACGGTTTGTATCAAATGAAACAGCGATAGACTGATACAGCATGAATTTCGAAGGATCGTTTGGGTTAAGTCGATCTTGTCGCTGATGTATCCACTGATCTAAACCGCGAACTTCGCCCGGAAGGCACGTTCCGCTCTTAAACAGTAACTTTCCGAGAATGATTAACAGGCAGGCAAGCAAACGATTTGATCCGAACGAGAAACGAGGGACTTCATGTCACTTTAACGTAAATTCAAGCTCTAACTTTGTTACTGCGCTCCACTTCCGCTCCGAGAACGGTCAGAGGGACAGAGATAGAGAACGGAAGATGGAGAGAAGGAGAGGGGGGGGGGGGGAGAAAGAGCATCGTTCGGATAGAATTGCGCGAATACGATGCAAAAGCGATCGGGTAGGATATCAAGCGTAGGATACTGAATGTTTATATGCACACATAGTACTATACACTTTGATAGTATTAAATTTCGATAATAAATCGTTCGACGAAATTAGAATCTCTCTTGTTTCCAAAATTAAATATAATTTTCAACATTAGTAAAAAGTTGAAATACACTTTGAACTTTAATTTTTAACATGTACTTAATAAACCTGCTTAAGATTTTAATGAAGATTAATATGTACAATTAAAAGTTTTTTAATTAACATCGTAAAACAAAGTGAGGGGAGGAAGGAGCTGCGTAACATATTTTCCGGATCACTTTAACTTGTATGCAATTAGCAGGGGTTTCTAGACCTACTAACATATATGTTAGAAGTAGATAATAGGTACAGATGACGAGCAACGTTTCGAGCGTTCAACAACACGCTAATATATTTGCTAACGACACTACGCCGACGCAAGAAGTGTCAACAAGATCGTAAGAGCCTATCGAGAAAATATATCTCGCTGTTCTACTATACCAGCTCCCATCGATGTAATAATAACGTTTCCTTAATGTCGTAATCGTCTACGATTAAGTGAGGCTTAATCGATATTACCTAGAAATTTAAACCAACTCGACGACGTCGCGAAGACACCAAGGCATTGCCCTAAGGAAAATTTAATAACGCCTACCCGACGACCATTTCTCCCACAGATATTGAATCGACCTTACCGCTACAGTTACCTAAGCCATACTTCATCTCTATCTGCGCAAACATTATTACAAAACGCGGCTCTAGATCGGTGAGTGTAAATGACTTTCACGCATTCAGTGGTTTGTCGAACTCGAGTGGTAGAATGACGTCGACGTCATAACTATAGCCGCTCTATTTTCGCTTATCTCCACTGGTCTTCTCCCCTGCTGAATCTCTCTCGCACTCGTGTATTTCTGGCACGGCCTCTCGCGAAGTACGCACGTGGGACAGAAGCGCGAAGACACGAAGTTCGAAATATTTCGAATAAATTTATTTTCATTTTCGTTCTTTTCTCGTGTAAATTGCCTGCGATTCCATGAACGATAATAATAGCATCGCAATGAAAAGGATACTGTTCAAATATCAACTCCACAATGTTACTGTACATTTGGAACTCCAGAATTTTGTCTGAACGTAAGAAAATAAATGAGGTAGACGGGCCGCGGCAGCTGTTTCGTTGTCAACATATTAATTAGTATTATAGTTTGTCAGTAGCAACATTGATCTTTTATTTATTTCCAATAAATGCTATTCTATTTGAATTAAAATGTAAAGCGTGTGCTCTTGTTAGAGAAGTTTAGTTAAATTAGAAATTTAAGAACTATGGGGATAAAATGGTACGTGAATCTCTTGTAACTATGAAAAAAGTTTTGAAGTTTAAAGTTTGAAAGAATATGTAATCTCTGAGTCTCTCTGGTTGGCAATTTGACTGAAACTACTCGCTATGAATTTTTATTGCACGGTTAAATAAATGGTTCTTTTAATGGCAAAATAATGTAACAGAACGCCAGTGACATAAAGCACGAGTTTCATTAAATTGTAACTTTAAATGTAAACAGATACTAATCCGTTGTAAACAGTATTTTATTACGTTAATGTGGTACTGCAAAACAATTTAATCGGCAATCGATTCATCCGAAACCATACACCGTTACAAAACTATCAAAAAATTCAACAGTTGCTTCGCCCACATAGTTACCGATACTTTCGTGGTAAATCGAGAATGTTTGTACAATGCTGAAAGCTGTCAATAATTTGCGTCGCAAAAGAGCGAGGTGTATGTGTACATGCACACTGAAAAAGTTTCACATCGCTTTTGCTGTAAAGCATGAACGTCGATGGTACGTGAAATGTTTGGGAAACCGCAACGATAATAGAGAAGTTAGAAAATATTTAAGGGTACAAAAGAATTTAATATGAAGACGCTAAAAGTATTCGCGATATTAAATATACCTATTGTAATTCTGAAGTATATTTCTCCAGAGATGTTATAGCATGTGCATTATGAAAGATTCTATTAATCGTCAAATCTACTTGTTCAAAAATTAAAATTTCTGAAGCACTTCTCTCGAGGAGTGCTTGAAAAACCTCCTGGGGGATCTAAAAATTTAATTATCTGAATTCAACGTTCTGTCCTATAAATTCAAGACCCTTTCGAGATTTTAAATTCTAGATAGTAGAATCACGTAGAGCCATTTAATAAATAGACCGTTACACACCAAGTTATCCAATGAGAATTAATTGTTGCCTCGTAATTTTGTGAAAACAGTTCTTGTTCTGGTACTTTGAGCATTTGGTTTTACTTGGGTAAAATAATTAAGATAACCATCCTCGGTAAGCTGCTAACCTTGTCGAAGAAAACCTCCTATCTGGAGGGCAATACCCTTAAAGAAGTATGTGTGGCAAGATACTCTCGGTGGTTGCCACTTTCTGAAATAAAACCAGCGGTATCCGTGAATTTGAACTCGGGTATTTTCGTTCATTTGTTTACCAGCAGCGCACATTTCCCTGCGCCACACTATTATTATTGCACATTATTAATTATACGGTTTGTTTATTAATTATTTTACTCCATTCTATATCAAGTGTTTTATCTCTTAAGCCCATAATAGACAATCTATTCTCTTTCTCTCGCACCTTATTTATCCAGCGTATCTGCACTTTCTATCTATCCCATCGCAAGCCGTGGTCGACACCAAAGCTTTCCCCTCGACGTTTTCGCGTAAGGAGCGAAATCGTTTCCTACGGTTGTTTACATTTACAACAGGTGGAATAGATCTATTTCTGACCTTTGCTGGTGAGACTGAAGCTACGAAGCCTGTAACTATCCTCGTCCTCGCCTTCCTCCCGCGGTGGCATCTGAGACGAGACGTCAGGCACATCCAGGAAGGCGTTGCTCTTCCTCTGATGCGTATGGTGCATGCTCTGGCCCCTTCGGCTCCCTCGTCTCCTGATCCCCGGGCTGACGTCATTCTCGGTCAGTCTAGGCTCACTGCTGCAGTGGGCAGACTTCATGCTGCTTCCCTCATGATGATGATGATGAGCGGCGGCTGGAAGCAACAAAATTATAGCCAATACTTACTCAATATCGGACGTAGACGTAGTCAGATTGTGTCACAAATTCGTAACGTATTTAGCAAGTTCCAGCAACGATATTACATACTATATACTTTGTATTGATATTCCACACAGATGTTCGATGACATCACTATCGATATCAATCGTGATAGGTCAAGCTATTTGGTCGCGACTTCGACAAAAATTGCGGCATAACCGATATTAAAATACGATTACCAGCGGAAAACGCGTAAAGTAAAATATAAAAATTTACTGTGTCGTTTAATGTGCACGAATAGTATAAAAAGAATTTTAATGATTTTATCTGCCGTTTCGAAACTGTCCCTCTGTTTCCGAATTTTATTTGTGCGTTTCATAAAAAAAATGTGAAATACCCATATTCGTGTCGAGAGCACTGCAGTTTCTGTGTCTAGAAAAATTTCATTTTCACAGGAATACATTTTCGATATTTTACAATGTAATGTCGCACTGATAGATTTTATAACGGAAAAAGTCTAAAATGTGTTTCAATGAGAGATAATGCTATTTTAAAACAAAACCCTTGGCAATAAAAGCAGAAGAAACTGCTCTTTTTTTTGACTGCACACCGATCAGCAAAGCGCTCAAGAGTAAAAACTAAGAACAGTATTTTTCAAAGGCTCCTACACCTATTACATCGCACAGTCGACGTGTGGAAACTCAAGTGATTTAGTACAACCCGGGGAGGGCTGGGAAATGAAATTAAACGACGCGGAAAAGAAGAGCGAGCTCAGGCTTGCATTTACGAATATTTGCTTCGTTAATCGCCAAGTTTATCGAGCAGACGAATTTCCATTTTATCAATTTCAAGAAAAGAGGATCTCTTGTTTCAATGTTATTTTGCGATGGAAGCTTTGAAAAAGAAGTACAAGCTTCGAAACGATAGACGCTAATTCTTATCTGCGATATTGAAACGATAGAAAGCTATTCAATCTAACAATTAATTCTGCAATACGTACCTCGTAATTATGAGTGAGTGATATCTAATTTATATTAACAACTCACACGGTATTATATGTTACTATATTGACAGTAATATTTTTGGCAATCTTAAATAATTTTATGCCAAGTGCACATATATCGACAAATTAAGCAGATAATTTTTAAACTATTAAACTATCAAAATAAAGAAATGCGATTTAAATGAAAGAGCCGTATTGAGTGACAAGATTTGTTTAGTAACGTTGGCAATTTCTACCGTTCCTTGACGCATTATACCGAAATTCTAGCTCATTATCTTTCAATTAAGACTTGACAGTCTTGCTCGCATCTGCGTACAAACCAGGAATTATCGCTCTAATTATGTATATCTGTTTCTCATGAATACGCATCTTCGTGTTTCCGCGTGCGTAGAGCACGGCGAAATCACTATATACCTAGCGACGAAACTGATTTCTCGACCTGCGAAGAGACGCGGTAGCATACGACGAGACGTGTTCGGACTGTCAGTGACCTACTAGCCAAATCCATGTCCGAGAATAGCGACCGCCAATAATTTCAAGAACTCTCGCCAGGCTCTAGAGCGACGTGCTACCGGTGCAATATCGATACACTTTGCTCTTTCGTCAAGAGGGATCGCACGTCACCGATGACGTATCTACGAGTTTATCGGACACCATCGGAAGTTACGTCCGGTCACCGCATCACGTAATCCTGTCGCGCAAAATAGACGTTTACGTATTATACCTCGAGAAAGGGAGAGATCTGATCTCGGCTAATGCTCGTATCGCGATTATTGAGAAAGAACTGGACACGCGAAATGGTCATTTGACAATTTAAGTTCTCCTAGTGTACGAATACAGAGCCTCGAATTAAAATGTTTCAAGAGAAAGGTGTGCCTTTGGAGAACAGATCTGGGAACTTCTTAAAACGTGAGAAATTAGCGAAACTTGTCAATTTTAAACTGATTCGACAGAGCGCTTGTACTTAGAAATCCCCGACTTGTTGGATATTTAAATGCCTCTGGGGGTTGTAAGTCTTAATCAGGTCGCGGGATCCACCCACGCAACGAATAAATTATTACTCATTGTCCCCCCATCCTGCCGTTCTTATCATTACCTTGAGCGGCGGCGCGGCGTCGGATGCTTTTATTTCCGCCGGAAACACGGGCGCTTTGGGATCTTGTAGCCGGTCTTCGTTTTCTCGTAGGTGTACTGCTATCCGGCGTCCCGCTGCCGCTGTCCCTGTCCCGCTCCCCTCTTTCCCGCTCGCGAGCTCCCGAGGGTGGCATTGCCTCCAGCATTTGCTCCATGCTGGAAAATCCTGGGGCACAAATCGAAGCCGATCTGGTTTTCCGGCGAAAAGAGTCTTCCGCCATTCTTTTAACCTTCTTACCACAGCCACCACTGTCCCTCCCTTCCTAAAGCCACTGATCACCACTCGGATCTCTCGCCCTCTCTTAATAATTTTATCTTCGCCCAATTTCTTGATAATGGCGACTTTCCTCACAATTTAATATCGAATCTCGCTGTAACCTGATGGTAAAATTCTTATCCTTCACTTACCGATCACAAATTTTGACGATTTGTGTGTTTTGACTCGCCTGTGTCGAGCACTGGTTTTTATCGCAATTCTTCCACACTTAAACGTGAACGTTCATAAAAGTTCTTGCACAATCTTCTTCCAACTCGAAGTCCCTCGGAAACGTCGCGCCGCGTCTGACTTCCAAAATGTCTCTTCGGGTGTCGCGAAGCTTCCATTCGATTATCGGAAAAGGTATCAATTCGGGAAAAACTCTACGGGATATCCAGGCGAGGATGTCATAGATCCGGCGTTACATCGACAGATTCTGTTACGCTCCGAAGATAATCCCGCGCGTTCTTCTTGACTCTACAAATAAAATATGGGAAGTTTGATTTCCAACTGATCACGTACACGCGAATAATACGGCCAGAGTAATTACGACCGTGGCAAATTGCGTCTCTCCTGAACTCTGAGTGAAATAACTGGGTGTGTGTGTATTTTGTTTCCGTTCCCGCACCTCCCCCGTTATTTTGCCTAACGGATGCGAGCTTGCATGTTAATTAGATCCACCCCGTCGATTAGTACCTTGATTACTCTATGAACGAACGCGAAAGCTCCGAAAGCTTCTATATAAATACAGAAATATCGTACAATATTTCTTTGAATTGTGAAAACTTAGAGAAGAAGAAGAAGGTGTAATTTTATTCTTCAAATTAAAGATAGCTAATTTAAAAGAGAGGAATTAAAGTCTGGATGTGTGCAGAAAAGGAGACAACAGAAACGCAGACTTAAAAGCGCTAAATAATTGGAATTTTGCACTTAACGTTTTCTTTCAAATATGAGTTCAAGTTTTAAAGCTCCGGTAATATTTAACTTAATCAAATCCAATTATAAAGTTCAAGCGATTGGAAATGTGTCTTGTCTCGTTCCGATTAAAGGATAAAGATCAGTGACAATATCAAGAACGTAGTTGGCAGCATCCGAAGTTTCAGGCGGAACTCGGCATAGTTGAAAGACAACTCTGCGGACTGTCGAAGCTGTCGAAGTTAGTGAACGGTGAACGCGATACATCGGAAAGATATCGGTGCGTGAAGACGTTCCGGCAACTATAATCGAGTATTGGCAAAAGTAAGCTCAGTCCGACCAATACAACTTTGCGATACCTTATCAATATATTCTGTTCGATGAAGTTCGTGCCTGTCGCGTATTTTACTTTGCTACCAGAGAGCGTCGAGGAAATTAAATAACTTGTTGCCGAAGATAATTATCTTTCCATATCCAAGTAATTTTACTGATACGTATTATTACAACTTTATACATGACTGTGCTGTTTTAATTGTTTAAATATTTATTTTTCTGCACTTTCCATTTAATTTTCTTCTAATCAAAGTATTTGGTGTAGTATTTAAACACTCCTAATAATTCCTCCCGACTAGGGAGTCCGTTTACGAAATAAGCACAAGTAACAAAGTATTGGCTGCGTTCGGCAGGAAAAGCTGCTTTGCAACTGTCGTAAAATTCGTGAATCTGATTGGTGTGTTCTCTCAATCTTGTGTGAATTTAAGAGCATACGCCAATCAGATGCATGAATTTTACAACAGTTGCAAAGCAGCTTTTTCTGCCGAACGTAGCCATTAATAATGAGAAACAAAAAAAATCTGATAATAATGAAATTAAATCTCGTTATTTTCCTTTAATTGATTTAACCACCCTCTTTCTATTATAAAAGGAAAATAAGATAATCCACATAAAAACCTATTTTACGTCCGCTATTATCACAATGCAAGTATCGCGAGTTCTCGTCTATAAAAGGGGCATAAAATAACAATGACAAGGAAATATCTTTAACGAATGCGATGTTGCAACGGATTTTATTTAAAGCACTTCTCTCGTAAGGTGTCTCCTTTGTGAAATAACATATCACGCGAGGGCGCGTTTACCATAGATAGACTGGAAGGATTAAGTAGAGGAACTGAAGCTTTGCTCTGACAAGAGTGAGAAAAGGTCTTACGAGCTCCTCATTGACGTTACGCGTTAAAATCGATAGCCTGCATAAGTGCTTTATGTATTTACGCGATATAACTTCACATTATGATAACGAAGTTATCGTAAAAATTATACGCCACCTCTGTAAGAAGTTACTTCCTCTTTGTACCTTGTTACTTTTACGACTGTATTATTGTTGTAACAAAGAGAGCTTTACAGTTTACGACGTGGACATACTAAAAAGATAAGACTTATATCAGTTCTCTTACGTATAAATAATTTAAATAATTCAATCACGGTTTTCTCTTGTTTTTTTCTTCATTATTATTTGATCGTACTTTTCTCGCGCACCACAACGTGTACTATTAAATGAATCCATCGGTATTTTTAACAACCTCTATTCAAGTCTACAATTTCTTCAATTATCGGACATTCAGATCTAATCCGATTGTGAATACAGGAATCAAACACTGATTCTTGTGCGCGTAAATAATGTTACAAAATACGCAAAATAATATTGAAATGTAATTTTCCCAAGTTTTCTAACACTTCCGCGTTGAGTTTTAAATTGCCTTTTCACATGTGTATGCATGTAAAGTATTGTTTTATCTATTTCTTGCCAAATATTACATATCTTATTTCTGAAGTTAAGTCTCATTTTAAAGTTATAGAGGGAGAGAGATAAAATAAACCCACTTTTGAAACATTACCAACTTGACCAGAATACGAAATATGATATATTCGCTTCGGTAACACATTTAAAACTATGGACATACGTACAAGATAAGTGACATCACTGCTCCTGATATTCATTGAATTAGGAATTTATAATGGAAGTTGCTTGCGTAGAACAAATTAAATGTAGCGTAAAATATTTTTATCTTAATGCATCGCATTAATTGCCGCGGCAATAATTGAAATAAATTAGTACACGTTAATATTTTCCATAAATATTCAAAATGCACAGAAATGTAATCGTAATTTTTATGGCCCTCATATCAAACGTTCAAAATGCACTTTATTACAGCCAAGGCAGCACAACGATAATTTACATGTTAAACTATAGACTTTTTCGTTCAATCATTCAGTGCCATTTAACTCACTACGATTAAGGGCAAAACAGAGAAGGGAAAAGAGAGAGAGAGACAGAGAGAGACCGCCCTTCGACAATTTCAAAGTTCGGAACATCGGTTTTTCTCTCCCGTGCAACAATCACTCCGCTCTCCTCGTCGACTTATTTTTTCCGACGTCTAATTATAGATAGTGTTTCGCATAAGTCTTCTAGGGAGATGCATAAACATCTCCGCCGATCTGCCCCCCCCCCCCCCTCCCTCCATATGTTCATCTCCATGTTTTACTCCTTCAAGAGCCCCGCCACGGCCGTAATTATCCCCCTTTTTCGATAAACTCGACAACCTCTGCCCTTTAACCGTAATTATATCGAGGGAGACGATATTCGCGCGCCTCCCCGTCTCGAGATATCGCTCCAAGAAATCGCCGATGTCTACTCCCATCTCAATCCGAATTCGGGATCTCTCCGGATCGACATGCCGCGCGCGACCGATCGATCCTTACCACTTTAGGCCGTCCACAACCGTGGGATATCTCCTCGTCATTTTCTACTTCATCTTTCCTCCGCGATTCACGGCGGATACGAATCACATGTCTCGATTACTCACACACGAGCGCGACTCGGCCGACACGATGCACGTCCGACGATGCGCGGCACACTGACGGGTACCCGGCGTCGCGGCGGCCGCTAGGGCGAGAACCGACGCCAGGCGTCGGCGTCGGCTCTCTTGCACGCCCTCGTCACCGACCGCAACGAAGACCACGATGAAGACCACGACGGGAAAACGACGGCGAAGTTGGTGCGCGTCCAATCCCGCGCGCTCTTGGGCGATTCGCGAGGTGCTTCGCGGGGAATGACCAGAGGCCGCGGAACTCGGATTCGACGAAGAGCTGTTGATAATGCCGTACATTAATTATTTAAATCCAATTAAAACGGACAAGTGCAACATCACGCGTATATGAGAAAGTGAACAAACGGAACTGAGTGTGTTCTCGAGATGGGGAAAGATCCGATTGTTGGTCTAAGAATGTTTTACGCTCGAGTGACATGTAGCTGAATGAAACCTTCATTTTCACTAGATCGACACAGCACTAACTTCGCGTGACTTACGATACCCCGGCGGGGAAAGTCATTATTCTTGTTTCGTCATAAAACTTCGTTTCTTTTTCAGCTTTAGAAAGTATACCTAAAATAACGCCCGCCAGTTAACCACCTGGAAATAAACCGCTAAAATCCCTCCTCGAGTTGGAATAATTGTGAAACGCAGACATTTTCAAAGAAAATAGAAATTAACAGATCGTTATTATAATATCGATTAATACACTGATGTAATTATCAATGTAATCAAATAGACCACAGCGTGTTCGTGCTCTGCACAAATTACATAAAGTTCCCGAAGTAGTAATCAAACTACGAGTATAATGACAGCATGCATAAATGAAAAATATCTTACTTCTCTCTCTCTCTCTCTCTCTCTCTCTCTCTCTCTCTCTCTCTCTCTCTCTCTCTCTCTCTCTCTC
>NW_011967241.1:1937305-1978657 GCF_000949405.1 Vollenhovia emeryi | reverse complement strand
GATAATAGTGAATTCATTTCGGTTTAAGTTTATTATTTGAATGAAGATGTAGTTGTTATAAATTCACGCTGTCGGGGGGGGGGGGGGTAAACGCTACGATTGCAAATCGCAACTGTGATCGCTTTCTGCGCAATTATCTCATCGGAAGACATTCACCTCTCTCTCTCTCTCCCCCCCCCCGTCTCTCCCTGTCTCTCTCTCTCTCTCACCCTCTCTCACCCTGTCTCACCCTGTCTCACCCTGTCTCTTCCTGTCTCACCCTATCTCACCCTATCTCTTCCTGTCTCTCCCTGTCTCACCCTATCTCTTCCTGTCTCTTCCTCTCTCCCCCCCTCTCTCTCTCTCTCTCTCGGTCTTATTGTGTGTATATTATTAAAAATGTTTATCTTATTAAAAAATGTTTTTAATATTTCAACAATATCAATTGAATTACTGCGTACTGTTGCATACATGCAAATAATTTTGCTTGCGCATTTATAATTAAAGAAAATATAGTACGATTACTAAATTTGCCGTGCCACTACCTATAAACTGGTCCGAATGACGTGTCGTGACGTGTTCGTTTTAAACACCAACCTGTTTAAATTCTGGCGATAGATGACGAGATCCGCGAAGGCTGGCTCATGTCTGTTCGCAAGAAGCTTACTGCGAAGTACTACGGTTTTAAATCGTTTCGGGAAAGTCGTCATTCTGGCACTCCGCGCTTTGGCACTGTGCGCCTTGTCTGAAGAAATCTAGCCACTTTTATATAAACAAGCTTGCTTAAATCTTATTCACGGTTTGTCTTACGTAGCGTGCTTTAATCACGAAAAGTACCACGTCACCATTTCAATGAAGTGAGTCAGTGTTTCAATAAAATCAAAACAACTTTTTCACGAGAAAGAGAGAAAAGTGACCAGTTTTAGATTTTTATTTGATAAGTTGATAATTCCACGGTTGTTTAATATAACTAATCAATACAAAATAGCCAAAAAACAACGGAACTCTTAAAAAACCCGCCACAAAATGCAGTAGTTATATCTGTGCTTTAGGTTTCGGCACTCATATGGTTTCACAATGCGCTCATGTAACATAACAAGAAAATTCCGAGAAATTTTCAATATGTGCAAACAAGAATAGAATTCTAAACTATGACGTTGGTTATCTGTCCAAGAAATAAGGATTTCCGTAACCGTCATAAAGTGTAGAGATAACAATCTTCATAGCCAGTTTCGTGTTGCTTCATGAAAGCAATTTCCCAACTTCTTATCGCAAATATGCTGCTTCTTATTCAACAAAATATGTTATTTATAATATTTGTACTTGTCTCTAGATTGTTTTAATACATTGACAAATATAGTAGTCCAAATTTTAACTCATTACATTTTTAGTGTCAGAACGATCAGAACATTTTTCACTTAAAACGATTAAGTGATAATTACGGAATGCAACTGTTAAATAAAATTGTTGCTATATAACAAAGAGAAATAGCATTTTAGATAATTTTTAGACAATAATAATAGCATTGACGACTTGGAAAATGTTCCCGTGACACAAAAGTCACAACTTGGTTATAATCATCTGTAAAATTTGTTCCAAACACTTATTATTCGGTGTTGCATTTTTCTCTTTATCCTGCTTTGCCCCGTTCGCCCAGCATTAGACTCAACGCGGCACGGTATATTTTTGACTTGTGGTGGTCTAAAGCTATTTCAAGACGAAGCCGAATCAACCTTCTCCAATACGATTCTTCGCTCCCACTTTCTCCGCTGGCCTCTTTGTGGTCCCTGGTATCTTGCCTGGAAACACTTTTTCTCTCAAAGATATTGACGAGCCGTCAAACACATACGCACGCACACACATATGTATAAACATTACAATGTTAAAGAAAGAAATGACGGCGTTTGTGTGTGCAGATTATCTAAATGGCTCACGAACGGCCGAATAAATTCGCGTAAAGTTACTGGAAGGATGGTCAAAGAGAGATATAGCCGTGTCATTGTTCAGTGTGATTAAACTGACGCGGTTAAATGAGATAATAAATTTTGGACAGTTTCCCGCTTGCGTAACTGTAAATTGTCAGCAAAATTTATTCAACGTGGTCCGCGGCAAAACTTCTCAATGTTCATTGCGATCCTCCTTTGTTGTGTTAAAAGACAAGTTTAACCGAGTTTGCAGTTGAGTTTACAGTTCCCATTTACTCAATAATCAAATCTGATTTGATGCAAACTGCTGCAGAATTTCCATCCCGTAATAACAAATCCTTTAAGTTTAGTAATAAACTTTTTAGCTCTAATTAATTCTTTTCCTTTTACGTCATATTATTTACAAGTTACTTTTACAAATTTTTACATCGTTTCGCATTTGAAATCCGCACTTAACTTAATCACGCTGGTTATTACGTACGTGTACAAAATTGGTTTGTTCAAAATGAACAATAATTCCTTACGGGTCAGCGGAATAATCCATATGATGATTCAACACGCATAATCCAATCGTGGTGCGCCACATTCGAAATTAGGTAGTCCTAATTGCAAATACCATCCGTTGCGGATGGTCACCTCGGGAGTGAGCGAATGAGAGAGAGAGAGAGAGAGAGCGCAGCGAGAATTGCTTACTTCCTCATTAGTTTACCAGATCCGTGAATCGGCAGGCATATACGATTCTCTATTAATTGTAAGATACGCGTTATTATCAATCGGGTCCAATTAAAACGCTCGCGATGAACGAAAGTGGCGAACCGAATATCCATACGAGCCGAAGCGGTGTTGAATTTCCCATATGCCGATGATGATATTTCTGTCGCGCGCAAAAATAAAAGTTAACTTTTGATTAAAAACTTGGTAATATGAATTACAAGCGCCGCCGCGAAAAGTCGATCGACCGAATTAAACTTATCATTAGTTTCCCCGTTTTTCATAATTATTATTCGCGCGATATGGGCGTATTTACTTTCCCCGTTGAAAAAGCGACACCGCCACGTTTCAGCGAAGTCGATGGTATTGCTGTGTCAGAAATCTCATTTATCATTGCCATAGTCCAGCGCTTCGTGTCGAATAGCTCTCGCAAAATAACAGGTCTGTCAGTCAAAAGACACGCCTCGCTTATATCTGTAGGAAATACCATGTATCTTCCCCGAAGCGAGATCTCATTATGATTATGCTAAAACGCGAGGTGAAACGTTCGATTTATCGTCCATCAACGCAAAATGATTCCGTGAAAATTGCAAGTCACGGGATTACAGATCTACAAGATCTACGGGATATGTATAGGAAATTTATAAGAACTTTTAAATTTATATTCGTGAGTTTAAACTTTCATAAATGCACTAATTGTTCATAAATATCTAGCTTTCCAAATTTCTCGATATTTTCTTATTTTATATAATAATAGAGAATGACAATCATACAAGTTTAAATATCTCATTTCCTTAGAATTTTCAAATATTATCGAATGAGTCTTTTTAAGTAGATTAGCTACTTAATTTAACAACATATCTGAATATATTATAGGATGCGTCTCTTACCTGGCGAACATTTAATGGAGGGTTGGCGCACTCGATTGCAAGGTAAATGGATATACCTGATGTCGCAACGAATGCAGTTCCACGAGAGCTATTGATAACGTTGACACACAGCGAAGCACTATCATGCGCATTAGAAACATAAGTGGTATGTCATGTTGACATAGGCTGCGTAAACGGTCTTAAGTGCACGTACGCAAAGGCCAATATACAAAGATAGGAGTTAATGCATAAATAAACGTCAAGCCATACACACTCGTTCAGATTATTCAACGGTTGTTTATTTTATGTGATCTTTTGTCGTAATACATGCTGCGCGAATAGCAAGATGAGATAACGGGAACTAACAATATAGTATTAAACTAATTGTTTTAAAACACTTTACTATTTCAACTAAAACCTAAGTAAATTGTAAATGTTTAAAAAGTTAAAAATACTATTTAAAAACTATTTCTCTTTCTTTTCTTAAATAATAATTCGAGGGTAGGAGAAAGTGAGTACCTTTTTATCATTTCAGAAATTTAATTATTGGATTTGTCATCAATATTTTGGCTATTATATATTATTAAACTCCAACTTAATATTGAATAAAATAAGTTAATTATATAATGTATTGTTATACATACTTACTCTGTCTATACATACTTAAATGGTGATAACCAATATATTATAACCTATACAGGGTGTACTAAAACCACCGGATATCCTTTTAATCATAAATTCTTTAGAAACTTTCAAGACAAAAATTCTAATACAAAAATGTCGAGGCTATACTAGTTTTTAAATAATAAGCGATTAGATTTCACAAATGACAGGCCTGAGATTTCGCGCCTGAGGTACGGCGACACGACAAGTGATAAAGGTGTTCCTACGAATATCGCCCTTTTTAGCATAGCGACAACTTTCACAACAGACTTAACGATTCATTCTCGAATTGATTGTTCCTCTTGTTATCTTTAACCATTTCTTTTGTTAGCTTTGTGTAACGTCTTATTAATAAAAGGGAGGGGTTCACTATGATGAGCATCTTGATCAGACTGATATCCCTCGATTTAGTCGATCTCCGATATTCTGAGTGAACTTGGAATTTTCAGTTAGATTCAATCTAGTCTCCTGTCTCTCTTTATCCTCAAGTTTTTAAAATAACCGGATCGTCGTCTTCCCAAATATTTTCTGTCCCGTTAAACGGTGACTTTGGTTCTCGCTCGCTCGCGAAACACACAGGAACACTTTTATCACTCGTCATGTCGCCGTGCCTGAGCGCGCGAAATCTCAGACCTGTCATTTGTGAAATATAATCGCTTATTATTTAAAAACTATCATAGCCTCGACATTTTTTTATTAGAATTTTCCTCTTGAAATTTTCTAAGGAATCTGCGATTAAAAGGATATCCGGTGGTTTTAGTGCACCCTGTATAATCAACTAATGTGAATATTCTTAAAAGTCGCCAGCAGTAATTAACAACATCAGAGATTTTTTATTGACCGTATCTGGCAATTTTAATAATACAGAAAATTTATTGCAAAAAATATTGTCTGTATTATTAAAATTGCCAGATACGGTCAATAAAAATCTCTGATGTTGTTAATATAATAGCAGTATTGTAATAAACGTAACAATAATTAATATCTTGTGTATAAAAAGCAAACGTGGAGTATTTTGAAAGTAAATACGAAACAATAAATCAGAAATAAACATTTTGACGATAAAAACTATATCTTATTTGGATGAGGGATTTTGACGGGTGAAATAATATTCCGCTCATGTATTTTGCTCTTTTATTATTTCCAAATCTTGCTTAGAACCTGAAGAAATTCTTTCACAATCTAATAATTAATTAATGATAATTAAGTTTAACATTAACGCCTGACAACGACGAAGTAAAGATTATAGATATATATATATATATTTATATTTATATTTATATATAAGCTAATCCTTGCCCAGACACACGAATTGATATGCAATGTTTAATGTGTTACTTGTTTTCTTTCTTGTTTCATTCGTCCTATTTTACTTTTTCTTTACGGGCATATAAATAAATTCTTATTGCTTAATATTTTCTTGTTAATATATATATATATATAATATATATAGTATTATTACATATATGATGATATGTTTTTGTAGTCCCAATGATTAATATGCACGCGTTTGTGCAAATGTCTCCGGCGTGAGACATGTTATGGACGGATTGATCTAGATTACGTCACGGACGTTCCGAATTGTCGAAACGACCACCACCCCACTACATTCACTGATAATCCCCGGTGGCAGATAATGAGTACTTTTTATCCCTCCGCGTACTCTTTATTATATTCCGCTCGACCTTCGGAACGTCCGTCACGCATCCAGCAGTATTTGACGAGGCCTCAGATTGTCGTTTCAAACCTCGTCCGTGATGATGATAAAACATTTATATAGATGTACATATAATACTAAAGAAACATTTTAAAAAACGAAGAAGAACCGAGAGAGAGTCACGATCGCCCACGGCTCCGATTTTGTACCTCGCCGTAGATCGATTTACGGAGAGGTGCGTCCACTCAAGCCCCGTCGACATACTGATTAATTATTAGTATTATTACTATTACATTATTACTATCATTATTAATATTATTATTCGCTCACTAAATATCATATTCTTATCTCTGAACATAGTTCAATGTCGCTACGGTAAAGTTATTATTCTTTAAATATCACAATAACCTTACACAGAAAGCTGCAGCTAATTTTATTATTATTATTACTATTCATCATTATCCATTATTATTACTATCGGTATCGGTATTGTTGTTATTATCTACGAATTTACGCGCGAACTTTATCTCATAAATGTGTCAGATGTATTGTATCCCCCCCCTCTTTTTTGCAACGAATACGAAAGTATTACCGTTATTATTATTACTAACTTTATTTAGTGTTGCTGTTATTATTATGCACGCACAATCTTTAGGGTAAATCGTCGTCGTGCCAAGCGACGCACGCTTGCGTGAACTCGATTTTGCCGCCCTGTACTGGGCCACTTTCGTTGGTTACCATGCGTGATTGCTCTCGTATGTGTAATTGATGAAGAAAAATTGTACATTACCGATACAGTGTACGCAAGTTCCCCGCACTGCTCAATCATTTTTGAACAATGTTTACATAAAATTGCTAACTATATGTGACCGCGCCAGCTTGTACCCTGGTAGTACACGTAATTCGCGTTATACAGTGAACCCCGAATTTACTGATTGTGAATAAAAAGAAACGTACGTTGAGTAACGTGAAAAAACTCATTGAACAATAATCCGAACGAGCACTTTGAAATAATTCGTTTTCTTTTGCATCAATGCTCTCTCGAAGATTATAATGAAAGTTATTTTTCGCAACTGCGTCCGTCTTGTACTCGTAATGAAAGGTCATTTTTGCCATTGTAAGATCAATTGTAAATTTAGCAAGATACAAATCTATAAAATCGTGGGTTCGCTATTATTACAACAGTCATAAATATGTAGATTCGAATTTTCAACACTTTGCGGACTGAACGTGCTGTACTGTAGCGTGCGCAGGGGACGGACTAGTTTCTGCAGCATGTGTGATATACATCAGAGATTAAATACAAAATTATAATCTCAAAAGTGGTGTTTATACCTAAGCGAGCGTGTGGTCTCGTATTCAGTCGCAAAAATAACATTTGTATTTGTCGCACCGTATTCTCCCAAAGCGGGCCAAGTGTAGGACGTCGATTCACACACTTGTCAAACCGCAAAGTGTTAAATTCACTCGGGCATCGAGTCTGTCGACCGATCGCCCAGGTGTCTCGAAAATCCATATCTCCGCAACACTTTGCTAATCTCTTTCGTAACGATAACTGCTGGACAATCTTCGCTACACGGATAATTTTTACAAATGAATCGTCCCCATGTAAACATATCGCAGGTGTTTATAGAGATTTTCTTGCCGCGTGGAGGAAACTGTTACGACCATACGTATCTGACGGAGAAAAACCACACCGTTCCGCGTTCGGGTGGGCGATCCAAAGTGATCGTAGAATTCTGCTAAACCGATGCCGATTACGAGAGCGCCAGCGATTATTACAATAATTATTAATCGATTACGCTCCCGATCTGTGTGGATTCGCGAAACATATAGGCGCGTTTCTGACGATCATTCATCTGTGCGGCTAACGAGTGTACGATAACCAAGTGTAAAGAACAAGTAACGGCTGATGCAGAGATTCCAGTATGGAACTCTGAACGCCAAAGAGATCGTCAAAGAAACGCGCCGTCCAATCTCTGCGAAACCTCTCTGTATAGAAATCGACTCGCGAAAACTTGCCTTTATATACATATTATCGTAACTCACAATTTCCGTTTTCTTCAATTGAATCGCGACTCAATTTCATCGTTTGCCCCAAAATCTTTATGCATCGTGAAATCCAGAAATTTTGCACAATCAACACACTTATATATATCTAAAAATGTAAAACGAATTTCGGAAAGGATCCAAAAAGAAGTTTTCTTTTATTTTCTTTCTAACATTCCAAGAATTTGGTTTCTTTTATAATAATTCTACTAGATCGGAACTCTCTCACTCTCTCTCTCTCTTTAAAAATACTTACTTTTAAAGATGTAAAATCTCGAAAGATTAAAAAAATGTACGATTTAAAATATACGAACGTACGTTAAGGCATAGAGTCTTCACGATGCATTGGAGCAGACTCTAATAAATTTCTACGATGCAGATCAATAGACTATTACATATTTAAATGCACATATATGTGCATATATACACGCATACGAGATTCACGTGATATGGAATATTCCCATTTTCCTCAAACGCTTCATCGAAATTATGCATTATTTCCAACTAGATATACCACTCCTTCGATATCACCCAGCACCGAGCGCAAACCGAAGCCCCGCGTGCATACACGCGTTCACGCATGCAATACGCGATGTGAATCTAGAAACAACACGCAAATAAATACACGGACAACGTAGCTACACAAAGAGACACGTCCTTACATACATACAGACGGATACAAATGTAAGACACGGGTGTATCTATCGATTAATAAACGCCACAGAACGCTCGCGGTTGTCTACGAACGACGAATGTGGTCCAATGCGTGCCCTTAATTATAGCGATTAGCTCGGCGAAACGCTCGATCATTTACCATGCCAGACATATTTATCTATTTGCCTGAATGAAAATTACAGGACGTCTTCTCAGCTGGCAGCTATTGAAACGTGGCTTCGTATCGTGAAAAGATCGCTCATTTATTGCGTTCGGTTTAAATAAAAATCTATTTTCCTACGAGAAACTAATTTAAGCTACTTAATATTACTAAATATATGATTTGCAATGTGAGAATTAAAAATTAATCGTGAGAATCATAAATTAAATGTAGTGCAGATATCGTGAGTTATAAGTCGAGTTGTAAGAAGTAATAAGAAGTTATGAGAAACTTAAAAATCTTCCTTTCTCGTCAATAAGCTAACACACACCGTATTACATCCACTGCTGAAAACGTAATTCTTTTAGACTAGATCGATTTGTATTATCTTCTTTATCCTCCTCTCACAGATACAATTCTTTGAAATACCCTGAGATAAACAATAACATAAATAACAAGATAGGTACTCTAGCTTTTGTTTTTTTTAATAGCGAAGACGGGCCCAGCATATATTACGAATGATCGATCGATTTCGCTGTTTCTGATATGTTAAGAATGTAAGGGCGTGTTTTTTTTTTATCACTTTCAAAATATCATACGTCATTGTACAATGTATAAGTATCAAAAGCAGTTACATGTTTTCCCTCGGGAATTCTCATTGCAAATTGAGCGATGCCGAACGATCCTAGTATCTCGAGTTACTGTTTGATCTCGTGACACGTGTGATTGTCATATTCTGTCTTTTTCTTTTTAACTGAGATTACGCATGTCGCAGCATTGACTACGCGGATTCGTCCCGGACATATTCGCGAAGCCTTATACAAATCAAACGCCTCAATACTCGTGGCGCGTATTTAGCGGCCAATTGATTCTATTCTCTCGGCTGCGTGGAATGTATGTTGAAACACAAAATCGCCTGTTGCCAGATCGTTCGAATGCGAATTTTGTTACTTTACTCGAATGCGACAGCTCGATACCCCAATTTACATTGACCCTGTCAAAGAATTACTAGTTACACGACGCTAACTCTGACACATCCGCAACATGCTTCTTAAACGTCCGCGAGAAACGCAGATTTCAATCACGCGTGGCTGACGTATACCGGACGCGACACAATGTGTGCGCAGTGTCCACCTGAGCTCAGATCTACGAAGCCGAATTCTGCATCTACAGATCCATAAATCCATACATTCTACAAGTCCACGCGATCGAGTATTCGCGAATCAACGAACGTATCTGTAAAATGGGGAAAAGCTTCCCGGACTTACGGATCCGTAGAGCGGGAGAATATCGTAAATTCGTGTGTTCAAAGATCGAAATATACTGATATTCACAATTTCGTACTAATCCATGGACACATATACATATATAAATCGGCAAACTCACGTATTGAGAAAGCGGAATCGGCGAGGTCTATAACAGCATGAGACTTCCACGGAACACACTATGAACACGCTAGAATAAGCTTATCCTAAGAGTTCTCGCATGCCTCGTATAAACTGCTCCATCCGTCTCAATTTATAGGATCACCAAGAATATTAGCATCATTTTCGTTGACAGATGGATAAAGTAATTCATCGATTTACGTAGAACTTTATACGAGTTGATAAGAAGAGTTGTTCATATTTAGTTTGACCTTACGACGCCTAATGGGTCTTACTTATCACATTATTCCTCCAAGATCAGGACAAAAGTGAAAAGCTCTTCCCACGTATATCTCGTTCGTCTAATCATTTTGTCGAGGATATCCGCGAACCGGAAATAGTGAACGTTTGGTACAAACTACCACAGTTCGTCGTGTAGACATCCGTCCTTATCTCACCGTCTAGAAATATTTCCATCTCGCGAACGGGTTTGTCACACGCATATCCACCCAAAACGCACACGTACACGTATACAGGCATACATACGTACATATACACAGACGCGCAAATAATTAATTAAGCAACTATAAGTCCCGACTCTTCTCATCTCGAACGATCCTCTAGATAAGTACATACTTTCGTCGATATCCGAATATTGAAAAATCTCTGTTCTAGGCGCCCTCCTTACTCGCTCACGTGTGCACAACCTCCCTCCGAATTTGTGATCTCAATACGTAGTCATCGTTGTGAATCGATCTTGCGATCGTGGCTTGGACGGGTATAAAGGCTGCCGTCGTTGATTGAATAGGATTACGTCATAGTGAATAGACCCGAAAAAATTGAATAAATAATAGAAAAAAAGTAAATAATACACATTACATTGTATTACGCTACCAAAATTTACGAAGGAAATGTTAATTTAGTGAATTTATTTCTAAAGGAGAATTTCAAACAGAAATATTATCACAAATCTGATTATAATATACCGATGATGGAGTTAAATAATTATAGTTCACTGCGACAGTCATCCAATCATTGCCTTTTAAGTTTCATCCATTAAAACATCAGTATTAGTAATAGAAAGTGCATAGCGTATATCGGATATGTTAATTGCGCTAACGAATTTAACATTTTTTTTCCTACGGCAATATACGCCAGTATACATTCTGCGACATAAAATGACGTAAATTCTCTTATCGAGGATCGATGTTTAAATGTTAAAATTTCTATAATAAATAATTTTCCCCTTTAATCGATAATTAGCTTATGGGATTTAAAGCCCAGTTTAATTCATGCTGATGAATATTATAACGATGTATATATAGATCCTGGCCTCGTGCAACAGTCGCTACCATTTATTCATCGTGACGGGATGCACGAGAGAAAAACAAAAAGATTTGTAATTAGCAATAATGGCATGAACCAACTGGTCGCCGATTTTCGACCCTCGTGGGTCGACAATTACGATATTCGTGGGATTTGCGAGAATACTTTCATACGAAGGCGCAAAAGCATTTATCAATTCTTTGGGATTTCCTGCGTGAGTCGCATAAATAATAAACAGTCGAATAGTCTCAGGTACCTATATACCTCAAAAAATATTCGTCTCGAGGGAATGCATCGAAATACTGCGCGTATCTTCGAATTTAGAGGATCAACGTGAGGATGCCGAACGATCGCGCGAGATTATTCTCCAACCTGCTCGGGAAAATTCGAGGATCTTTAGGGGAAATTATTCGAATTTACGCCAAAGCTCGGTCTAAGGCAAAAATTACAAAGCGATATAATAGTAATATCGATTTCTCGTCAACAGTCTCGTCAATTAAACGCGATAACGATCATAATACGAAAAATCAATGAATGCCCTATTACAAAAATTAATTAATTAATTAAGATTACATTACTTTCTTGACCTCATTCGCGTTAAATTTCTTGTTAAAAATACTTAGCTTCCTTTCAATCTCTCACATTAGCTCACAGTTCCTCTTTACGCGATTTTTAAAAAGCACGTTTATTAACCACACTCGCATTGAACACCAGATTAAAGATTTTATTTCGACTTTAGAATTCCAATTGTTAATATTCTTTTCTACAAACCATTCCAACGCGCGCCGTTCGGAAATGGTGTCGATATTTCGCATAAGCGATACCGATGTGCCCGAGCAAAGAATACCCACGTCAATCGATTACTCACGACACGCGCGACATAATCGTATTAATATAACATACGTGGATTACCTGAGCACGGACCGGCTTCAATAAGAATTTGCAAGCCGCCTTAATTTTTGCTAAATAACGAATCGAACTCGCCAGCAGGCTGCGACAGTTGCGATATACAAATTGACTACGCTCTCGACTCCACACGTACACGTGCGTCACCGAGCCGCCTCGTTATTTCAATTACTTTCAGATAAAATTACCACGGATTACTTCGATCTTCGTTGGCTTCGAGCAGACATCTTTTGCCGCGCATCTACTAGATATACTCAATGTCAGTTCCATTGCTAGCAAAAGTATCGCGATAACAGTAATGGTTTCCACGTAAACAATGTCTGCTTTCTAACGAGCAAAGAAATTGCAACGCATCGAGTACTTTCAAGAAATGCAGATGTCTGGTCGCAGTTACTTTCTAAGATATCAAAGTCCACGGTACATATACATATACATATATATATATTCGTCTAGCTTCGTCTTTACTTACGTCGCGCGTCGTCAGACGGATGTAACATCAATGACAGAATCAACTAAATACCACAGAAAGCGCGTGTGATACTACGATTAACAGCTATGTAGAACAGTCTACGGTTACTTAACTACCTACTCGCAATCTTATAAAATTCCGAAAAAAAACATCGTGACGCATTATAATCCGCCGCCAGAGCGAGCTCTCGCGGTCGCTTAAGTCAATTAACAAAAATCGTATTTAAATAATAGGAAAGCTGTTTTTTTAGACTATCGTACTTGTCTCCTTCTCCCCCCCCCCCTCCCCTCCCCGTTATTCTCTTCCCACTTCCTCATAGATCATTCGTCCGGAATGTATATAAACTCCCTTCCTCGACACTTATCACTGGTATCGGTGCGAAGCACTGCCTGTAACGCGATATACATATAGTCGCCGCGGCAAATCCTCTTCGCATTTCGCGCGATTTAGAAAATTGATATGTATTTTGTCTATTCGTCCTCTCGTCGTTCCCTCTCACTTTTACTTTCATTTCTTTTTTTGTTTTTGGTGTCTCGACAATACTACTATGGTCATTACTTTCGAAGTGTGGTCAGGCTCGAAGGAGCTCTATTAATCCTGGTTGCTATATATGCTCGTATATGTATAATACGCGACAAGGTGTAATGTATAATACGCGATAAGGAATATGTAGCCCTTTCAGGGTTGACAAATTTGAGACGCGATTTTTGTAGTCGATCGCAAACAGAAGATGTGTAACGCGATTTGCAAATTAATTTATCCCTTTGTCCGATTTGCCTTTAAAATCGTCCTTTCTCGTCGAAAAGCCTAATGGGCAACTCGACGCGATCGACTGTAAGTTTCACGGGCGATCTCCGACTACCAGAGCGCCAATGCAATCTTTCCACTTTGTATCCGTTACTTACCCGGAAAAAGTGATATTCGTCAAGACAAACAAAGATAGAGTTTAAAATCAAAATGCCTATCGATTATGGTTTCCGTATAGCCTGACGAAAGTGGTGCAGAGAAACTTTAGGATCTCGAGGATCGATCCTGCCGCAGGACCCTCCTACGAGGACGGAATCGGGATCTACGAGAGAAACTCAAGAAGCGAAGGCAAATTATTCCGCGCGATTTGCACGCCTGCCTCGATCTTTCTTTTTCGAGCTATCGTTACGGTAGATTGGTGCGATCTAGCATCGGGTGGTGCATATTAATGTTGTTTTCACAGCGTGATATAGTCTTTGTGAGGTCTATTGGTAGTCTTTGGATCGATACATTGCCATCTTTGGTGATCTCGCGTACGTCGATCTCGCTCTCTTCCTACTTTCAGTGAGCTCCGCGCGGACGCGAAGTTCGCTATTTTATAGATGAAATCTTATACTTCCAGTATGCAAACCATTCGAGTTGTAATTTGCCGAAGTGTACAGTGGATTAATCATGCGAACTAATGATTCGATATTGTTAGGGCGAGAGCGTGGCCTCTCGAAGGAAAAATCGTACATTCGATTAAATCGGTTTAATCGCTGCAGACTTGTTATGTACATTTGTTAATTCATTGAGCCATAAATTCATGAATGTAAAACAGAGATTGATGCGTCTTTATATATGTATATTTATCTTCTATCCCGCATATCTTTATTAATTAATAATTTTAGAAAACGATTTTTTAAATTTGCTTGTCTTGTTTGTCGAATGTACGACTTTCTCTCGAGTTTGTCGCTCAATAAGCGATACATTTCGCTACTCTTTCCTTGCAGAATAAAAGAGCGTTATAGAGTCCCGGTTACCCCCGCGTTTCGCATGATTCGTTTCGCAGTGCGTTGCGCACGATGCCATATGTATATGCCTATACACGTGTGTGTATGTGGGTGTGTATGCATGTATGTCTGCGTGTGTGTATGTATATATATACATAATATGTATGTATGTATATATACACGTATATAAAAAAGAAATAAAACGAACTCGCTAGAGTAATTTCCTAGAGACGGTACAAAATATCTGATTGACATGTACTTCTCGCCCCTGTACTTTAAAAGTCGCGCGGTTTATATATATATTTTTTTCTTCATATATATATATCTATCTGTAGATATATGTATATATATACTTCTTCATATTTTATATTAACCTCTAATATATCCTTACGCGAATACCACTCTATGTTAATGTAATAATAGCGTACTGCCTACTGATATGTGTTAGTTCACTTGTAAAGCACTTTAAAATTCAATCTAACGATTCATCGATTCCGACGGTGAATAACGACGAATCCGCCTCTTAATGGCTAATTACAAAATAACGAGCTATTGAATACACCGAATAATGCGTTTGCCGCGCCGCATCCTCGCATCTTTCCAAGATCGACGATCATCCCCTCGCGATCGCGATAATCGAGCGCGTTATCCAAACTCGCACTATCCTCTCCTCGCTACATTTTCTTCCCCCGATCGCTTTCTATTCTGCTCGATATTTATCTTGATATGTTTGAGAATCATCCCCGGCGGATTTATAACACTTAAAGTTTTTCTTTTATCCTCGATTCCGTTAACCCTTTGCACTCGGATGTAATTTATACTATTTTTCTTAATTGCAAAAGATATGCATTGAGAATATTATGGTACTTTTTTTTTAAAGAAGAAGGCCAACTGTGTGTAGAGTCTGGTTCCAAGCGCATGAAAACTATTCCATCCGCAATGATACGCTAATCAAGTCCCTCTTGTATTATTTAATTACCCGTTAGTGTGTAATCATTTGTTATTAAATATCTGAGATAACGGACAGATCTAAATCTTAGTCCATTTCACTGCTCCTCGAATTGTAAGGCCTCGATTCGATTACAACTTAGATTATACTTCCTAAAGTTTCGTAAATTACATTTTATCGCAGTGGCTTGTCAATTAGTTGTAGCGTTAAATCCAAAATTTGTAGCATTACAAAATATCAATTTCCGATGCTTCCCCATTCGATAATCTACGTTGATATGTAAAGTAGAGGACTCAAGCGCGAGAGTGCAAAGGGTTAAAGTGAAAATTCAAACATTTTGCCTGACAATAATGTCCTCCTTTTTCGTTTCCGTTGTCTCTTCTTTTCTCATTCTCACGCGTGTACTCGGATGTATCGTGTGTGTTCGTCAAGTCCCAATATCGCGGAGTGATATTTCTAACGTAGTGCTCTCCAGTCGCTTTCCGTAGAAAAATAAAGAACATACTGACGCGATTATGACTTGACGATCGATGACGACGATGACGACGGGCGATTAATGATGAATGGATCGATCGGTTCGCGCCCGAACGCGCCGATGGATGATCGCCATTAACGATATAATCCACTGTTTAATCGGCGGCTTTTCTTAAGTAACTTCCACTCTTTCGTTAATTGCGGATGCATGTAATAAATGCCCAGTGATACAACGGGGGATACAAAGGTTGGTCGTGAAACTTTCTAGGATTCATCGGCGGAGAAGCTGATTACTGAAAGCTGCTCTAATAATCTTCGTTACGGTTATTCGTTAACATTTGCAATCTCATGTTACAATTGACGCAAACGCAATCGCCATGTTTATTCAAAGTTTCAACTTACTAAAATTCAGCGTCTAAAAAAACAGAATTACATGCAAATCTTATTGTTACATTTTTAAAATTATGTGCATTTACGTGAGACACCAGGTAAAAATATCTCGTGCGAATACAAACGGAGTTGGAGAAAATTTTGTCACGCCAAAGGGAAATTGCCAAGATAGCTATTACAGATTTTCATGAATTTGCTTGAGAGACAAATTTCGGAAACGTTCCGCTCCAAGTCTCGCCGAAAGCTCGCCTTTGATCCTCGAATCATTATGAGATCTTCAATACGCCCTCATCGCAGCTTTCCGCCACCAAGAAAGTAAGAGGAGAAGGTCGGAGGGAAAGGGGAGTGAATGCGATAGGGTGAAAGAGGGGCGAATGGGACGTATTTCGGGTATGGTTGCACGTTTAGAGAAGCGCCGGGAGTTCTCTCTCTCTCTCTTTGGGAGTTCGAAAAATCGGGACAAGATCTATGTGTGTAACGCGCTACCGATTACAGCTTGTGACTCGACCAACAGAAAGGCACTTGGGCAAATTACGTGCCGAGTTGGCCGCCGTTTCTAAAACACACGGGGCACATCACCTTCACTACCTCCCTCTCTTTTTTTTCCGTCCGCTCTCTTGCTCTCTCTCTCTCTCTCCCTCCCTCTCTGCTCTCGCAATTTTTTTTTGTTTTACGGAGAAACGGACGGTCGTTCAAATTCCCCCCTCGCCGCACTTTAATTCTCATCTACAGACTTAACCCTATGATATGTTCGCGTTCGTTATGTATATATATGTATAAGATTGTTACTTACAATCACTCCCTCGCATCTCTCACTTATCATACTCTCGTTCGGGTTGATTCTCTTTTTCCTTCCTCTCCTCCTGTCGCCGTGCATGTTCTCTCGCATTCGCAGCTCCATTCTCGCTTGTATTTCAGCTGGGATATTCTCTTCCTTCCTCTCCCTCACGCTCGCACACGACGCACACACATACACCCATTCGCTCCTTCACTTTCTCCCCCCCCCCTCTCTCTCTCACTCTCTCTCTCTGTGTTTCTCTCCCTCTCCCTCTCACTTCCTTCATCCTCACCTAGGACACTAGACTCTTCTTAACAAGATACAATAGTTAAATGTACGCGCGCTCGTGCTTCGCGCGACGCGCCGATGATAAAACATAAATACACGCTTCTTAGGGCACCTTTGGTATTAAGCTTGATGTACTCATCTTCGCCTCGCTTGTATCGTTTCAGTGTGTGGAATACGCAATTTCGCGTTAGAGCCGCCACCGGGATTCGCATTGTTCTATCACGCGCGCTTCAATCGCGCGTTAATGAGCTTGATTTCTTTTTTCTTTTTTGCGAGACTCGATTCTCACGACTTATTACTTTTCCACCGATACGAACAATTCGAAAAGCTCGAGCTCGATGTAATGACTTATTTAGCGAATTTTTTTACAAGTTCCCTTTCCAAAACACCCAATAGATTATCGTTGAATGCAATTTACATGATACATCGCGGATACACCCCTGGGTGGCATGATATGTCTGATAAAATCTTCGCGACTGTCGCGTGTAAATGTATTTTTGTGTGTGTGTATTGTATACGTGTACGTGTTAACAAATATCGCGATATAACGTGCGCGTGTGACTGCGAAGAGTGCCATTTTTCTTTACGTATGCGTACACATACAAGAAACAAAATTCGCTTCCTCGCCATCCTTCGTTCTTCCGCTGCCTCCTCTTCGATCTCACCTCTTTATCATCCCTCCCACCCCCAGCCCCTTGTCTCTCGCTTCGTCGTCGTCGATCGCGATCAAAGACACGGTGAAAATAAATAGTAGGTAAAGGTAGGTACGCGAATCGAGATAAGTTAAGTTCGTTAAAAAATATATATACCTAGGAATTATTATGTGATTATATTGGGCCCCCCGCTAGAGTCGCGCGAACCAACACGCCTCTCCGCTCTGCAACGTCGAAGAATTTACAAGAATTTGCCTACCGACGTGCTCGCTGTGTCCCTTCCGGGCGGAAGGGAGCGACCGGGATCTCTCACCCTTCCACCCACACTCGCAATTTTTGCGTCTCTCCTCTTCTTTTCTTCTTCATGTGTATGTGTGTATGCGTGTGTGTGCGCGTATATGTGTATGTGTGTGTTTGCTGCTCTCGCGCTCCTACGCTCGCTCCCTGCGATCTCTCGTCAACGAGTCTTCAACTGCTCAATAGCGTGCGATTTCTTGTATGGTTCTTCCTCGTGTCTTGTTTTCCGATGGATATTCTGTCCTACGCACGTCCTGTCGTCTCCTCCGGCAACCCGATAATCTGCCTTCTTACATGCCGTTGATGTCGATCTTAAGGTTGGCCGTTTTCTTGTCTCTTTGATCCCTGAAAAGTCGAGGCATGCGGTTAGAACGATTCGTGGATACATGCACGCTCGAAACGCGACACGCAAGAAGAGATCACCTAATTGCAACGAGATGACGCTTTCATATTTAAATCGCATGTCACTAATACGCGAGACCATCACAGACGGAATTAATTACTTCTTTCTGAAACACAACAATTTCTTTAAGTTTCTCGCCGCTATGCCGTTACGTACAACAGATATTCTTAATAATATACACACAAGAAAGAAAATTGCATCATCTTTAAGCTACGCTGGATAATATTGTTGCTCGAATGTGTTCAGAGAAAATTCAAGTCCCTAAGAACTGCTCAAGTCGAATTTTGAATATTCCAAGACGCGAACGCTCAAGACCCCGAAAGCCGATGGTCATTCATAACGAATCTTTTTTTTTCAACACCGGTTCTCAAAGTCACACGTAGTGACAGTTTGAAAAAAGACTCGGTCGAGGGTCCGAACGAGGATGAAAGGACAACCTACATTTGTCTTGTTACCACATAAAGAGTGTCCGCGTGAAGCTGAAGAGACGACATTGCCATTGAGTAATTTGCGTACCTCATTAGGACGTGACTGTGCTGAAAAGCGCTCTTTCACGGTTTGTTCAAAGCTCTCGGTCGACGAAGGAGCATGTACACGACCGAAGAAAAGGAGGATATAATAAGGGAAGCAGAAGATATAAGGGATATAGACGGATAGATTGAATTTTGTTGTGTCTTGGGAAAGAAATCTCGCGGAAACGGAGATTTTATGAATAAAACGTATTTACATACCAACGGTAGACTCAAGACAGGGCGACGTAAGGAAATAAAGTAATAGAAATCTTACGACAATATTTTTCCACGGCGTATTAGTACTGTAAAAATTTTCCAAGAAAAGTTGCATCGAATGTGTTGTGTATATAATAATCGAGTATTAAATTTTGAATGAAAATAATGTATTTAATTATACGTAAAGAATTATTTTACAATATAAATGTACAATAAAGGATATTTATATGTATACAAAAGTAGAGAAAGAAAAAAACGATGCGTTTAAATTTATATCAATAAATACGATCTAGCAAAGAAACATTAAAAGGTAGATAAAGAAATTGGAGAGTTTAGAAATCCAGAAAGTGAAGAATCTTAGAAATTCTAGGGAACAAATCGACGCAAACGAATTACGAAAATATAAAAACCCAGGGAACTTTTCTCTCAGAAGTCAAAAATTAAAAACTCGATTATTCAAGAGCCCGAGTCTCGTGAGTCTCTGCTGTTTCTCAACAATCCTATAAAAAGGTTCCCCTCATCTATTAAATGCAAAAGATTTTCTGATATACGTGTGCACAGTGAGGACGAGGCGGAGAGAAAATATTCATAGGATTAAATGTTTGCGAAAAGGGCAAGAGTTTTAATTCAGCTTCAACTCGAGTATCCCACGAGGTGAATGCTGCGGTGCCAGACGTCTTTATAAAACGACGTGAATTAACGATGACGTGTTCGGCCGTGCCCAGCCCCAAGCTGGTATCGATCGTTTAATTCGAACATGGGGAGGTCGATCTGTAGCCGCGCAGCTTCACGTTTATAGCCGTGACCAATCGCAACTTTTCGGCGTCACGTATAAATAAACAAGTTGCTACACAATCGCAACTGCAAGTGAACGATATCGATCCAGCGATTTTAAAGGGTAAGGTCGATCCGAAGCGCCCTTTTATAACGTCCGATCAATTTTTGGTGACACACTTCTGCCCCGACGCGATTCCATTTCCGGACGTTTCGAATGTAGAGATTGCCGAATCCTTTAATTCTATCTTTCAGCCTCCCACATATTTCGAACATGCAGTAAAAGTCCATATTTCTTCGAGGTCCGTTCTAATTTTTCAAGTACCTTTTATTCCGTTAACATTGCGTATAGTTACACAGTTGCAAAAATTTGTGTTTTCTTGTTAAAGAAAATACCGGTTAAAATTTTTGTGTTAATTGACCTCGAATGTAAAATTATTACAATACTTGAAAAGAAATGCTAAAACAACACAATGCGTACTAATTTTTTATCTGACACAATACATATGTCCTATATTATTAGTAACAAAATTTATTTCAAATTACTTTGAGATTTGCATTTATTTTGTGTTGAAATATTAACAGAGTATTAGTGTGATCATGCATATCCATATTATGTTAAATTAACACAGAAATTTGTGCGAACCGTTTGGGACATGTGATATCTGTTAAATTTAACACAAATTTTTTCAACTGTGTAGTTTTAATTTAATTATTATAATTCGTTTTTAGACATAAGGTTAAAAAAATAAGAAAAGGTGAGAACAATTGAAATAATTGGATTTAGGCTACATAAATTTTGCCTAAAAGAATTAATTCAACTCCTGGACTTAAAGGACTTGCGTCCTTGCATTCTTTTATCATTCACTTGCACGGTTATTATTCTCTATTTAACTGAAAAATGATGCAAACTTTTTTCTTGACGTGTCAGTTACGCATGTCGAATGTCACACGCAAATAATATCATAGCTGTTATGAGCTTTACCGAAATATTACTACGATATTTCGACCAAGCGAACAACTCCGCCAGCCTCATTTAACGCAGCTTAATTACTTAGCTAATTAATTAGTTCAATCCTTTTAGCGGTTGGATAACCTGTGAGTTGAACTTAGTTCAGCCCTTAAATTACGTGAGTGGAATCGATCCTTAAATGTCCGACAAATCTTCCTTCATCGACGGAAATACGGTCTTGATTAAAAGCGGAACCTCAGAATCATCGTTGTGTCTGACTTTCCTCTTTTTTATCTTACATGAACCGTTGTCATAATTTTTGAAATTCGTTTTGCTTAGACTGATGTAAAATTCGATCGAAACATAAAAGAAACGTATCAAACCGTCTTTGTTTTTATACATATCAAATATTTTTGTACAAACATTTAAATGTACATTTCACCCGACGATGTAAGAATAGGAAGCGATTGCATCTCGACGAAAACTTAAAATATATACAAAGTTTATCACATTGAATATGTAACGAAAACATTAAAGACACTTCATTATCACAAAGCCAAAAGTAATTTCAATCAATAAAATGGATTCGAATATTGTATACAGCCAATCTTTCCCCAAGCATTACTACAACCAATTAGTATAACGTTGCTACAGGATGGTGCATAGTGCTCGTCATATCTATATGATACAGTAAAACAAAGATAAATTTGATACAGCGGAAATAAACATACAGGAAAGGAAAGGATTTCGTATGAAGGGAATTGCACCGTAAGAACGAGCAAATCGACAAACACAGGCATCGATAAAGAAGGAGCATGAAGAGAATACAACTGGAAAAAGAGATAACTTGGAATCTAGGATCGAAACCGTATAATTTGGATGAGTTCAATTTTCAGTGCCACGATAAAATTTACCTTGCTATCAAGTATCGCAATCCCATCCGCCAGAAATAGATATCGAAATCATTTCTGCCTGTCTCTAGCGTCGAAATCTGAACTCTTCGGAATTATAATTAAGTCTCTGTTTGAAAATCGTGCAAAAATTTGAAAAGGGGAAAATCATAAAAAAAAATAATACAAAACAGATAAAAAAAATTATACGTTCCGATCGCAGAAATGGGAAACGTGTATCTCAATCGAGCAATAGAGAGATAAAGAGAAAGAGAAAAAAAAAGAAGGAAAGAAAGACGGACAGATTCGCCGGCTTTCACATGTTTGGTAGGCGATTAACGGCGGATAATTGACAATTGGCACCAGCGCACGAGAGTGCATCTACTGTTCGGATACGAGTCCTCGACGGGACAGCCGTCGTCGGTCTTTCGGCCAGATTTAATTGGCCTTCAAAGTGACGGCCTGTCTGGCGCCTCGGGGCACAAACGCTTTCGAGGGCGAAACCGCGTGAGTTAGATCGAATAATGACCGAATAATTGGATCCAGGATCCACTGGGCCCAATGCATTTCGGTGCCGACGACAAAAATTAAGATTTCGAAATCGATATCACTTCGGTGACGTCAGCTTCGACGCTACAGATGTAGAAAAATGTGCCGTTTCCGCGACTTTATAAATGGTATACAATATCAGATTTTTTATATCTGCAGCATCGATATACATAGACTCATCGAAATTACACCGATATCGATCCCTAGACGAAAACGCACAGCTGTACTCATACATAGTTCCGATAAAACATTGCTTTATACAGCATTTTACTTTTAAAGATTTGTTATTTAAATTTCACTATTGACATTTTTGTATTTTAGATATTTTATTTATAGCACTATTGTATATATTTTTTTCTAATTTTATTAATTTTTCTTATGTCTTCTTTACATAAAATTAGAAATTTATATTTCTTATCAATTTCTAATTTTGTTGTGTTACGAAGACTATAAATCGCAGGTAGAAAAAACTGTTAATAGATAATATTTCATCTTCGCGTTTCATTAAGATATTCGTCGAATAAATTAATATTCATACTTTCTATATATTCTCTAGAGGATCTGATGTGGCAATTCACTGGTTTCAGTGATGATCCACTGATTAACTTTTAAAGAGTGAAATATTATGAACGTTAGAGTATAATAACAATAATTATTAAATGACACGGAATAAAAGTAAGACATAAAATGTTGGCAAAAGTACAGCCCTGCGTATTCGCCGTTGATCGCATTTACGCGGAGGCGGCTCTACCGTAGGGCGGACCACCCAAAGCCTCGTGTATGTGCAAAAGTCTCGTGCTAGATCACAGTAAACACTTGTGTTAAGGACTTGGGCGCATAAGCGAGACCCCTGGGTATTCGAAGGTACGCAAGCTCCACGCTTGACCGCGATAAATACTCTCATCGAGGCTCTCAACATGTGCAAAGTGCGCGAGAAACGCCCTCGCTAAAATCCTCGCGCGCGCGCCAAGATCCTTCTCGGAAGCATCGTCTTCGCCTTATGAATACCACGAGAGAAACAAACACCTGAGGGTTGCGAGCTCGCGAATACCTCGTACGAAAGCTCGCCTACTTCAAATAGAGCCGCCCTCCGCGTACTTTGCAGCGGTCTATCGTAGCATAAAGTGGAACCTACTTCGATCCAGAGATTTGTAAAGCCCACCTCGGCCATTTTTGACTTTGCATATTCGATTCGTATCGCTCCCCGGTCGGAGGAGAGGAGAAAGGATCCTTGGAGAGTGGCCATCGCCTGGGCCGCGTAGCGAACGTCTTGATATTCGACAAAGGCCACTGGCGACCCTCCCTTCGTGTGCATACGAAGCCGGGAGAAACCAGGAAAACTGTGCACAAATAAGAGAAGCGTACAATACGTGCTCTAGTTAGTCGTAAAGACAGTACTTTGGTAAAGGGGAAGTTTAGAGAGGTTTGGCGGGGGTCTTGGTTACTGCTTGGTTGCCATTAATGGTGTCGGTGGTGTCAGGCGGTGCCGACATGGGGTGATTACACGGAGGGGATGCGACACAAACTCAGGATCGAATTTAGATCGTTAACAGCTGTGAATTATTTCCTTCAGCATGTACGTGTGCGCAAATTATTTGGGGGGAATTTTACGTGTTCAGAGATAATTACGTACATACATACGATACACACATGTATGTACGTAAAAAGAGAAAGTTATCGAAATTAAGGGAAAAAAAACTAATCTGTACAATTATTGTTTTTGCAAAATCTTTCTTAAACGTATGAAACAGCGGGTAAATAATTGAAATTATCTGTTAAAACGTGGTCGAATGTTTGAAAAATTATAGAAAGAAGCATATCTACACGCGATAGATTCTCTTAATTATCATTCTTCGTTTACTCATTTCATAACAAACAATAAGATGGTTAATAAAAATTCTCGTATCTCCCTTTCCATTGTACACCACATTGCTCCTTCCGTTTCAAGCCTTTTGTATTAGGTTCACAGTGCATACAATTTACAAATCCGCGATTAGTCGATGGTTCGCGATACAGGGACATTACCCTCCGTGCAAACCCGTTCAGCACACCGACAATTAGTAAACGGCACTGGTCGTATGGCATTGGTACGGGTACTAGTACAGGTGCGTCCTATATGCCTACAATCTACGACGGTGGCAAATGATTAGCGGATGTCAGTGATGTTTGGAGGCGGTGCTGTTAGTACAAAGCTTTCGGCGTTCACGACGGACTTGCACAATTTCGACTATTATCGCGCCCTCGGCACGACGATTAAATTTAGGCGAGCTTGATGTTTTGCTTGTTATCCTTCGATTACTATGGTCAATGTATTCAATTCCCTTGTTTATCATTGTCCACGGATGCACAACAGAATAAACATAAATGTAGAATTCACAAATTTAAAGATTCGCAAACTGATTCGTGCACACGAATCTATGAGAACGCACGTGTGAGCTCACAAATTCATGGATCCAGCGACTTGCATAATTCTATAGAGTCATATTAAATCTCCCATTTTTAAGAAACAATTAGATAAGAGAATTTTTCAACATTTAAAATTAGTGATTATAATAAAAAGTAAGCAGTAATTATATTTATTAAAAAATTTTTAATTAAAAACGATTAAAAATGATATCAGGAATATAAAATTGAAACACAGCTGCGTTTTCAAATTACCTTTAACAAATGTTTCTTTTAATTAGTATTTAATATGTAATTTTCATAGCATCATTACTTGCAAGGTACTTAGCAATTTTATTTTCGAACAATCCTATACGTTGCACAGTCCGAAATATTTTCGCAAGATCGTAAAATTCTGTATTCTCGTCAATGACGAAATGTACTTTTTCTCAAGCGTATTAATGTGATATAATTACCCGTGCAAGAACAACGGATGAATTACATGCGACGAGCACAATGTATTCACGTCGTCGACGACGAAATTCCGTCGAATACTCCCGCGAGCTACCGAAAATTGCAGAATGCGCAGCGCGCCTCTCGCACGTGCAAACGCGTGTAATTAACTCAGGCACTCACTTACGAATTCATACTGCAGAACTCTGGGGTTTGCGGGATAATGAGATTTCGCGGGCTAATTATACGAGGAGAGGAAGAGCCCTCTCTATTGGCAACGGAACTTGCGAGACAGTCGCGCGCAGACTTCAGTCAGCGACGAAACTCGAAAGAGTGGATCGCATCCTCTGGATCGCTATTCGTACGCTGTGTGTCGGGGACATTGTTATTAGCGATTCTTAATACCTCGTGAGAATTTTCGAGGATCGATTAACTGCAGATTCTGTAACTGATGTTTGAAACGTACACAGTTGAAAAGTTTGTGTTAAATTTAACAGATATCGCATGTCTCAAACGGTCCACACAAATTTTTGTGTTAATTTAACATAATATGGATATGTCAAATGATCACACTAATACTCTTTATTTTTTTATCTTTGTGTTATCTCTTGCGTTAATATTTTAATACAGAATAAATTTAAATCTCGAAATAATTTGAGATAAATTTTGCGGAAAATTAACACATTTTTAAGGACAAAATGAATTTTAAAAATGTAATTTTTACGTTTTACAGATGTAATAAGTCAAATGACTGTTCAAAATCAACATTTTATTCTGTAAATTTGAACAGATAAATCTCGTTACTAATAATATATTATAGAACATATGTATTGTGTAAGATTGAAAAATAAGCACACATTCTGTTGTTTTAACATTTCTTTTCACTTATTTTAATAATTTAACATGAATGTGTTAAACATTTAACACAAAAACTTTAACCGGCATCTTTTTTAACAAGAAAACACAAATTTTTCAACTGTGTAAATATGATAAAAATGGTATTTGAATAAAAAATTTGAATCAAAACAAACAATAAAGATAAAAAGAACTTCAGATACTGCCAGCCGTAGTCGTGCCATAAACAACAATGAAACTTAGATAAATTTATTTAGTACGATATGCATTCCTCGATAAGAAACAAAAGACGATTTACAATATAATAACTAACGTGTCAATATATGTATACCATGAAGTGGTTAACATGCACCATTCGACGATTGTGCAGGAAAGGTGAAAATATTTTCTCCAGATTCGTGCTATTAAATTACCTTGAACTGAGCAAAATAATTTTAGATTTTGTTCAAACTCTTTTGTCGAATAATTATCGAGAGGGGTTATTTTATTTCCAAACTTTCATTCTTCTCGATTCAACTATTTGTGTATGCATTTCTAAAGTAAAAAGAAGGTAAGCTACATGTACTCTCCAATGCTACACTCTCTTCTCTCTTTATAATTATCTATTTTTAGAAACTGGGTAAACACGTATACATTTTTACACCGTTAATATTTAGATCCTTGAATTTCTGAGTTTATAATTTGTGAGTCATAAAGTGTATAAAGATACAAGACATATCATGTCTCTCTGTTAATTTCTTCAAATTGTGTACAATTTCTTCCAATGCAACTGTTAAACTTCGTCGCTCCCTTTCTTCGTTTTTTTTTTCTAATAACCATAGTAATCGATATCGGAAATACCAAAGCAACTACTCCCAATATTCTATTAAACAAAGAGTATAATCGAGCAATTTCATCTATCATACAGTTTCGCAGTGCAAAATTACGTAGAGAAAATAAATTCACGTAACTTTCTCTTCTTACCGGCAATTATTATAATCCCGCGACTGCAAATACGTGGTTCGCAGCATTAATCAAAGATAAATTAACGACTCTTTACCGGATCCTCAGGTTTTCCTATTCCTACGTAGAAACTTATGTACATGCGGAAAAGCGGATATTAGCCGCGGTTTAACCGATTTAACGTAGACATATCGAAAGAGTTCGTAATTCTCGACTCAATGATTCACGACGTACCGGAGGCGTACTCAGGATCGTGGGAAGGTTCCGCATGGCGGGGCACGTGAAAATAATTTATTACACGAGCGCAACTGTTATGCCCGGCCGGATAACATATTTTAACTTTGCCGCTTGTTGGATAGCTGACACTCAAGCGAGCAGTCTAATTGCGAATATCTCCGTTTGCAATTAGCGGGTCACCATGTTTAATTATGGTTTTGCGCTCAGCATTCTCAGTGACCCGAAGGTTCCCGTCCATGATATATACATCAGGACTGCGTCAAGTACGACAATGTAATAATTAATAGCAAGTGTACTGACATTCCGCAAATTTTTTAAGCGTCACGAAACGATAAGAATTGCACCCATTAAGCGCTACGGTCGCGACTTGTGCTTTTTAACGGCATTTTTTTTTCCCGACACAGGAAATCCTCGGATGCATGTATCCTTGCTAAAGTTACATAACTATGTGACGTAAAACGTTAACAAGCTACTTCCTCAAACGGAAAACTTCCGATCTTTGGTTCATCTAGAACTTATTCGTGGGTAAATTTGGTTTTAATACAAGAGTTTATGTAAATACGAAATTCTTTTTATTTAAACACGGCAAATCCAATTGTTGGACTCGTTGCAGATTGAATGAGTGTGTACAACTTATATAAGTCAACGGTCCAACAATCGAGAGATCTCTTACTCTCTTCGCTAAAGATTTCCGCCGGATAAAGTAATCTAAAGGTGGGTGGGATAAAATATTGGAGAATTAAAAGCTCGACGATTCTAAAATTGATTCGTAGAATTGAAAAATGTTTTTACCGCCATATTCTCGCTGTTGGTTCATAGAGGATAGCAAATGTTCCGAATACACCACGACATCGTGATATCGCCACCACGTGGTGCACTGATAAGACCCACGTGTATCGGTACCCGTATCGCAATTGGCGCGCATTTACCGCCAGCATGAGAACACATGATATAAACATGACTTGGTCATTTTAAGCAATTCATTATCTTCGTTATCATTCTTATTATAATTAACATCCGCATCTTCTGACATGTCGCGTTAAAATAAAATTAATTATCTATGCGTTCATTACACAATGAACGCGGCCTTTAAATAGCATCTTATCTAACAATAATATTAAATGTAAATTGAGGTCTAAAAGCTCCCGATATAATAATAAAAAAAGAAATATTCAATTTCGTCACTTTATTTAGAACAACGGGATGCAAAAGAAGCTACTTTCTGAAGTTGGAGATATTTAGACTTTTCTCCGGTGTGCTTAATTTTTTTTTTGCAAATGTATCCCGCGACGCCTACACCTTTGCCACACGGCGATAACGCACCTCGGTGCATTCTGAAAACTGTCCTTAGGATCTCGATAATTACACACATGTGTGGCTCACGGAATATATAAATATAATAAATCGATAAGCGAGCGCAACCGATAGGCGAGCACGTTCGATTCGCTCGCGTACGGCTACGGATTAAGGGAATAAAATGCGGACGGGTGAGATGTCTGACCTGCTGAAGATGTCCTTTAGCTCATGCTCGGACACGAACTGGCCCAGGTTTGCCACGAAGAGGGTGGAGCACTGCGCATTGCTGACGATGTTCGGCTGTGACGAGGGTGATCCGACCGGTGACGCCAGTGCCGGCGACGGTAAAAAATGAGGCAGCGACGCGTGTATCGACGTCAACGTCGTAGGATGCGGCAGGGACATAGGCGCCTGGAAAATATAAATACTTCCGTCATACACTCAGCTCGCTCCTCTCGGCCATGAGTAGTCGGTCCGTTCGCACAGATCGACGCGTTTGCGTCAGTCCGCCTCGTCCTTCCCAACCCTACATGTGTCCCTTCGACAAAAAAATTGCACCTTTTCAAACAGTAAAACTCAAGCCTAAAGGTCGCCCCGACGTAGGAAGTGCGCTCCCTCGATCGAAGAAAGCGCCATTCGCGAAGGTATCGCGAAAAACAAACAGGTGTCTGAAGAATCTAAAACGAAATTTCAACACTGTGTGTTTTAACTTTTGCAATTTAAATATGTCTTCTAGAACGTTACGTACTTAATCTTTTTTGTAAAAAGTCTTAAATTGTACGTTGCAAATTGCTACGAGAAGCAGGCAACGCGTGCACCTTCTGATTGTAGATCGAAGCACGTTGTTTTTTCTTCTCTTAAGAACGTAAGAAGTTGTTTCAACCGGTACAATACTTTTTGTTGAAAATAAGAATTGATATAACTAACCAATCGCGCGGAAATAAATTATATAACGCGAGAAAACGCAGTAGATTCCTCATCTAATTATACGTGCGCGAATATGTCTGTAAAAGATATCATCAATATGAAAGGAATGATTCTGAATCATTTGCATTGAGTGCCGTTATTAACTTATCAAAGCGATGATAAATCTCGCCAACGACATTCTCGGTTTCGCCAAGTCGCTCGAGAACGCGTTTAATCGAGTTGGATCGCAGAAGATATTCAACTTAATAAGATCCGACGTTATTGCTACCAGGTTCTCGGTTCGTTATTCCTCAAGTGGATATATCTCAAGATTCGCTTCCTTTTTACTTCCGTTAAAGGAAAGGCAAGATGCGTACGGAGAAAAAGGAAATAATAGCGCGGCAGTCCGGGCTCGAGAGCCTTCGATTTATCAAACGTTCAATGCAACAGATTTTCCCTCTCGTGCGGGTAAATTCGAGGAATATCGGTAATGCTCTCAATTTTAGTAATAAGAATGTCTTGTGTCTGAATTTCGCGTGAGCTGTACAAAATTGACATGCAAAATTTTAGTCCCTTCCAAAAGCTCCCACGACATAATCCTTTTGCTGAATCGATATCCCGCCATGAAATAACCATTTTCCATACATCCGACGTTTCTTGTGGAAGATTGGTTTTAAGAATTTAATTTATGTTTTACAAAACAACACACTTTTACGCTTTTTGCAAAGTTTTTTTTTCCGCAACGGTGTCTGTTATTAAACGAGAAAAAAGAATCACACACTTATAGAATTTTAAGTGTTAGGAACTTTAAGGTGAACGATGCAGCAATGATTTATAGATTTAAGAACTTAACTATACGAAACGATAACCCAAGGGCTTATTTAAATGCAAGATTATCTGCCGATCTGTCCTAAAAATATAAAAGTTCAAAATACGAAAGACCACAAAGTTCAAACGAATATGCTGTTTGGCAATGCTAATGCTATTCATAAAGTCCAGAAATGCCTGAATCAATTAACAGCATTAAAAAATTTGGCCATCCTTTCTATTGATTTTAAGCAGGGATTACGAGTACCGGGATATAAGAACACATTGTATCGCAATTCCTTATCCTCGCGTCCTCAATTGTTCCACAATTTGCCGTGGCAATGTAATGAAATAATATCGATCCGTTATTACAGTGTAAAAAGCATCACATGCTACGTAGTGATGTCGTACGCAATGCGATCGATAGAGTAACTGATTGTATCACGTTCGTCCACATTCGTGGCTACGTCGTCGCGCTATTTGTCCACACACATAGAAATCAGTAGAGCGTATTTCACGAGCGAGTCGCGGCTCGGCATTAATGCGTGACAGGCACCCATGTGATCCTGGCACAGGCTTATGCGACATTAAGAATCGATAGAGTCGTGCGATTTGGTGCGATCGGTACCACCGAATCGTCAATGTCCCAAAGGAAATTGAGGCTACACTCGCGCCGAACAATTATTCCGATTCTTCAAGCTACGAGCTTTCATTGAACATTGATCTTTTCTCCGAATATTCTTTAATAAATAAGAAGACGAATTTTTTATCGTACCGAAAACTCTATTAAGGTAAACGAAAAGTCTCGCCAGTCAATCTTATATCAGAGTTCGATGTAAAATTTAAACGAAAGACGAATTTCCAGAATAACGAAGATTCCGATATGGAAAATGTATGTACCCTTATTTCTATATCTTCACATATCTCTTCATTTAATTTTCCATATCTCTTAGATTAGGTGCTGCTAATTACCTAACATGCGGCTTATCGGTGTTATTTATGGTTGCGCCTTACACTCTTCATCTATCTTCATTAATAACTATATGAAATAAGCCCGAACTGTAGATATCATCAGCGCATAATGTCCACGAGTTTTAAATACTCTTTCTCAGCTCGTAAAATTAAAAGGGCGGATGCGGCTAGACCGGAGAAAGGGTGAACCGCGCAATTATTAACGTTGGTCTACGGCGACCATAATTAATACATGTCGCGACAAACTACGGAGGCATCGCGGTAACTTCGAAACTCTGCGATTCGAAGCTAGCGTGACGTATGCCCGCACGGCTATACGTTTCTGCATAATACGTGAGGACACGCAGTGCGACGACAAGTTGCGCTATCGATTTTGTGACGATACAAAGCGTAATATTCGAACATACGCTGACTAACATTACATGTGTATGTATAGAGAAGATGTTATTTATCCGCATGGTATTATTCATTATGGACGTCGTATTAATGCTGGTTTTATGTAATGTTTATACAGGATTAGGTATCATCACCGCATCAAATTTTAACGATGGACCTTCTGCTCCAATTACGATATTCCCTAAACAAATACATAGGTTTCGAATTATAGGCTATTAATATTGAATGACATTTGGAAATAAAATTTTCGATGCGCAAAATTTTATCTCCATTTAACTTTATCTCTTGACAATTTTATCATGAAAATATTTATCACAAAGATTGAAGATCGAAAAATCTACTCCGATCCACTCCTTATCGAAAAATCAAATTATTCGAGTTAATTATTCCAGATGCGATGACGATAAAACACCTGTCACATATAGTTCGCGTAAAACTTTTAAAGCAACAATATCTTGATTAAATATTTTTTCCCCCGAAAATCTAACATTCTAGAGATTCATAAAACCTAAAGGTCTACGCGAGATGTAAAAAAAAAAAAGAATCAGGGCATCGGAAAAAAAGGGACCGAGGGGCTAAAGCGCTAAAGAATTCGACGACCAAGAATGTAGAGGGAATCCAGGAGTCGAGGGCTCAAGGTAGCCGTGATCGAAAGCATCTTCGGTCCTTGAACCCTCATGAATCTCCTTGTTACCATGTAAGAGTAATCGAGTATAACGATCATGTATCACTAACGTGCATCGGGGCGCTCGTCGGCGGCTCCAGAGCTTTGTCTGCAGATAGTCAAAGATAGGAACGTACGGGGACCTGAGGATGTAACGCCGGGTGCACCAGCGTCGCATGTTGCAGCGTGCCCGGTAATTCGCCGGCTGTAGAATACGCCAATGGATGATGCCACAATTCAGGACCACCGGGGAAGAACGGACTCCCTAGGTCTGCAATAGAGCACAGGATTAGATAGAGTCGCTCCCCTGAGTAATTAAATGTGCGGTTGCGAACCGCGTTTCACGCGCGTTCTTGCCCGCCAGGATATCTACCAATACTGGAAATGCCAGAGATGGATTTTTATCTTCGTACCGGACGTATCATAAATATGTCCCAATTTAATACACTGACATTTCCCAACATAAAATATTAGCAAAAAAAAAGGATTCGTCAAATGTTTATTTTCACTCCATATTTGCATATCTTTATCGATAAAGTAGATAAAGTTATTTGTAATTCAAACATTTTAGTACCCAACCGAAAAATAGAGCTCTTCGAAATTTTTTTAGAGATAGAAGTATATCGGAATGTGAAAATCTTTATCGATAAAGTAGATAAAGTTATTTGTAATTCAAACATTTTAGTATCCAAGCGAAAAATAGAGCTCTTTGAAATTTTCTTATGTTAGAGATAGAAGTATATATCGGAATGTGAAAATTTTGCTTACACATACAATAGATATCCTGTCCATTATTTATATTAGTCGGCAGCCCTTACGTAAAGCTTTGCTGAACATTATCTCTGTTGACGTGAAACATTACTATACTCCTATCATGTTGCGGAAAATCTTTTTCAAATTTATCTAGTTTTCCATCTAGCAACGTACGCTGCTTTTTACATGAAAGCTGCCTATTCGTCTTTGTTATAGCAACACTAATGATATTCATTATTAACAGGTCACAGAACCGTGTTATCCGCAATCAAAACGAGTTATTTAAATATCGCATAAAATGCATCGGGTTCGAGGTGAAACGCGCTTTCCGACGCGGCCCGAAAGGTCGCGCCAATTTTACCGCGCAGATTATTTCAGCATTGTAATCGTCGCGACATTTCCAACACACTCTTCGTAATGAAGAATACGCAAACTTATTTTGTCCCTTTCGCGATCGAAATTAGACATGTGTCTGATCGCAAAAGGACGAAACATTACATAATTCACGTGACAAATGTTTGCTCGTGGTCGAAGGAAAGTGGACGCAATTGGATCGGCATTTTATTAGACCAGCAATTACGCAATCGATAATGTCCAGGTCATTATTTCTCCTTTTTTTTTCTTTTTTGCTAAAAGTTACGAAGACGTACGAAGATAGAAACGATAATTATGGTACTCGGAGATTTTCGGAAGCTGAACGAGATTGAAAAAGGTCGATCGAAGTCGAGAGCTCAGACGTATTAAAGATTATCTTGATTTATGCACGACTATATATCGCAATGAAATAATAATTATGAAAGATTTTATATAAATTATTACACGTCGATAGATATAGTTGACAGATAATTAATAAACGTCACAATTTTATATATGAAATTAATATTGAGACAATAAGCTGGAAAAATTTGATCTTCTCTTATCCTTTAACGATTACGTCGAATACGTTTTTTTTTATAAATAATATTTATATTTTTCATTCAAGATAAATAAATTAATCTAGCAGACTTATACGCTACAAAAGATTTCAAGCATTTACTTCGCTTTATAAAAATATGCGTTTCTTCTTGTAAATTAAGTCCATTTCATCCTTAATCAATCCTTAATAATAGAAGTCGATGACTTCTATTAATTAATTTACGAGCAACTAACGAACTTATTTATAAGTAAGTAACTAGTAGAAATTCACTTGTCGCTCAAGTAAAATTTACAAACTTCGTGTCGCAAATATTGCCACTCCAGGGAGCACCGCGACGCAGATTATTCGCGGTGTAATGGCAGAGTATAGTGCGCCATCGAGCGTAATCGTCGACGGCACGACATGAAAAAAATGGTCTTCTTGGAAGCCGGTAAATCGCTAGAGAGGGACTTATGATTAGGCGTTACGAGCCAGTGACAATGGTGAACCGAGCGTCTTCTCAGCGATTCGCTGGCGGACCTTCATTTGCGACGCCGATCTCGTTACGCAATTGATAATATTTACATTGCGTGGTTTTCCGCGAAACGCGTTCCAGCCTCTAATGATTAAATTCTAATTTCCGAGCGACTTTTGTTGTCAGCTTAATGGCACTACTTAAGTACACGGCTTCCTCGTCATGGAGAGAGAAATGCCAGCGAATCATTGCCGAGCACTCTTTTTTATCTATTCGCTTCTCATTTTGTTGACACGCGCACACGCGATTACCACTGCGAGTGCGAAATCGCATGAAACAATAGCGACGAGATCGATGCAAGCCAACACAAAGTTGGCGTCCACGTGCAGCCGCGCCTTTCTCGCCGCGATCCGTCGCGAACGCGCAATTGCTACGCTACTTTTTTTCACTCGTATGAATTGTCCGAGCCACAGTGGCGTACGTGTAACAAAACGCTCTTTCATACGCGATGGAATATCGCGAAAATCTTGCATCACTCGCTTGCAAATGTCCGAACGATCGACTGGACAGCGTGTGCATCCGGTCTGTTTCTCTCAACGACAAGCCAGCTACGATCTTACATGGATCTTAGCGCAAAATCCATTACTAAATTTAACCGAAATCACTTTCAAGCATTTTTCAATATTTCCTTATTATAATAACATTTTTACTGGATCATAATTACGCAATAAAAATTAAATTGCAAATTATAATTTTTCATTATACGATCCAGTGATTCCCGATTAAATTGATCGTCGGTTAATCGATGATCGTTTATCCCTGAAAAATTTTTAAGCACCAACGGAAATAAAAAACTGACCATTTTAATGGTGAAAAATCGCATAATTAGGCCGCAAAATATTTCTAATCGGACACTCGATTAACCAAGAAATCCTTTCCTCCCACTTTCTCCCTTTCTTCGTTCTTCTTCGTTGTAAATTAATTTCCAAGTTATGCTAAGACACGTTAGTATTCTATATACACGGAAATTAATTGTATCCGCAACGAAAATCGCATTGTTTCCATCCGCGAGCCAGTGTTTTTTACGGGAGAATTGCAGCAATCTAATGTTCCAGCAACTATTGAAAATCCTGTGAAATCTCCTGAGATTTGCACCTTCCCCCTCTTCCTCTTCCCTCGGGCGAAGAAGCTTTATTTTCATTAAAATGTGATCGTTCGCCAACAGAAGCCACTGCATAAGCCCTTACGTGTATATGTCTGCCATTCGGTGGTGTGTTTTAGTCCCTGCCAGGACTGTGCACTTTATTGATTCTAGGCTGACCTCCGATTCGCATGGCGAAGCACACAGGCTCGAGTAAACGCGTACCGTCTAGGTAGGGAGAAAGCTTTCACCGTTGTCGGCGTTCAGTCTTTTTTATCTTCTTTCCATTTATTTCACAAACGACGATCCAATAAATTGGAAAACAACACGTCGCCTTCCAATTTATTCAACCATAAAGACTTTATTACACAATGAATTTATTTTACGCAATTAAACATATTCATAAAAAATTGCGCCCCGTTCCCCGCATTAATTTCCAAATTGGCTTCCGTGAAATTGACAGGCAACAAAAATATATAGAATAATAGGGAATCAATTGATCACTTAAAAGATTATTTAAAAGACTTGGATAGACATTTACATAAATAAACTGCATATTTTTAATTGTTTCATAATCGAATATTTAAATTCTTGGTCATGTGTTCCTTTTACTTCTTCGAGCAATAATGCAATTTGAACACACGATTGGAAGAATATAGCTCGTACAGTTTGTATCACAACGATAGATTTATAATTTCGATGACTTGCGTTCTCCATTCTTATTGCCTTCCTTCGAAATGATTCAATTCTCGTGCGCTTGTTAATGAAAGTTACGGCGAAACATTTCACTTAACACCTCTCACGCGTTCCCAGAGTGTCCTCGTATCATTGCACAGTGGAGAGTTATTTGCACAACGCGTTCCTTCTTCGCGACGCGGTATAACCGAGTGATTAACCTGAATCCTAGAAACATATTTTTACAAAGTTCATTACCGTTTCCACATAACGATTTTGTTTGTTAGTTGTCGCCAACGTGCATCTTTCGGTTTTTAGAACTCAGACAATCTATTTACGCGTTTCACGACCAATTAATAATTATGCACACTGATAAAACAATTTCAAGCTAATCATGATTTGCTAAAAATGCCGCTGTAACTATAAATTTCTAAACCACAGCAAACGGTTTGCACCTAATACAATAGGCACAGTAGCAAAATATTAGCTACCGTAACTGAATATTAGCTGTACATATTTTACAACTGAAATTCAGTTACCACATGCACTTTTCAGCTACATGCAATATTATAATGTAATAATAAATTGAAGACTCTTCTTTCCTCTATAACGTTCGTAAATTTTATCATTACTAATTTGCAGCATTGATATTTCTATGTGCAAATAAAAATCTGCATTGCTACATAAAATAACAGCGACAAGAGGCAAATAAGCAGTAAAGTACTAAGTATCTATCATGATTTATAAATTGCTCTCGCACTCTACCAGTACGTTCACATTTGTATGTTTCATATGGAAAGTAATTTATATATATATATATTATCTCCTGTTATTTATTGGTCAATGACATCAGCTGTTTGTGTCGCTACTTATATCACGTAATCTGCTTTCCTTTGTATTTCATTATTCAAATTAACATATCGAGGTTAATGTCATGTTAAGAAATTAACAAACCGAATGCACAATAAAATGAAAAGGCAAATAAGATTTTACGTCGGTTTATAAATAACTTGGTTCAATATTTGCCATTTAACTTAATTAGCTTCGCAATGCTAACAGAGCGGTGTAAACCCCAATATATACCGTAAAATAAATAACTTAAGTAAATTATTCGATATAAATCAACTCGACTCGCACATTTTCCACGATTCTCAGAGCTGCATTTACACCAGTTAAAAAATGAGCAGTAACAATATAATAAATATAACATACAGTTATGAGAATTCTCGGCACGATTAGATGCAATTGCCACGTTGTTTATTGTCGCCGACAACGCGAAACGTAAGACTCGCAGACGTCAGCAATTATTCCCGAGCAGCGCGTCGCATTTGTATGCGAGTGGGAAATGAGTTGCGTATCCGATGGGGGGAGAAAATTCTACGAAAGAACAGTCCCTTTTTTTAAAAAAAAAAAAAAAGGACGCGCAGTTTCTATATCGATTCTAGGCGGTCATTTGTGATGCACGCAACCCTCGCAACGCTACGCGAACAACGCACGTGGCCTTTCGCACGAACCTATACCCGCAATACCCACCTTCTTGGCGTCGCGCGTCTCGTACTCAATATAACGCACATATGCGGATCTATGTTAACGCTAACGCTATTGCGGCGCGGCCCTCGCGCCGACATCGCGCGTCGTCGTCGCGCGCGGGGGCTCCGGCAGCGTGCGAAAAGCCAGCCGAGCATACCATTTTCCAGCGGGGAAAATGCAGGGCCGCATTCCTCCGCGCGTAGATAATGCATAATACGTCTGAGCACGCACGGTCACACGTGGAAAACTCGGTTAAATGGACCATGAATTTCGGAGCGTACAATCAACGCGCGTGTCTTCCCGCCGCGCGAATCTTGGGGTCTTAACGCAACGTACGGCAATTCATTGCGTTAATTTCGCGTCGTGTTTCGTACACCGCGTCGTAATCCCGCAATGAACAATATTAAAATGAACAAACGATATTGAAACTTTGCAATTGCGAGAGATAATAATTTTGAAAGAACGTGAATCGCCAGTACTTAATTAACAAATTGAGTCCTACTGTGGTCGTTACGTCGGACGCACGTGCCGTCGAACGTAGTTCGCCGAGTGACGCCCAGAGATGGATGTCAAACCTCCGTTTTTAATTTAACAACGACGACGTAATATTTATTATCAAATTGCTTAAAAAGGACCACAACCCGTACGGTCGAATCAAACAAATAAATCATCTGCCAGCCCAATGTCGTCTGACAATTCTTTTTACCGACAATAATAATTTCTCCGACAGAAACGGAGAAGAAGGGGATAAAGAAACGTGATCCCCGAGTCTAACATTATTAAAATGTACAAACGATATTGAAAACTTGCAATTGCGAGAGATAATAATAATTTCCCCAACAGAAATAGAGAAGGCGGGGACAAAGAAACGTGATCACTGCGTTTAATAAGATTGTCATTGAAAGATGTATAAGTATTTTTAGCATGCTCCGTAATTTCTCTGTTAATTGCACTTTATGCAGAGAAAAAAGCCGTTCGTGCAGCCAGCGTATTCAACAAAACATCGGACATTAACGACCACCGGCGGTCGTGTAGATACAATTTAACCTGATTATTCCTTACGACTATTCTCCTCCATAATTCACCTGCAAACAGTTTAGGTGGCGATCATAAATTTTATTGAGCCCGCGCGCGTCTCGCGTAACTTTCGATGTACAAGGGGCCAGTGTCTCTCAACGGAAAATTTGGCTGAACTTCGCTGACAAACAGCGTCCCCGAAGAATCTTGGCCAAGTTTCTTACAATACCCCTCGCGCATTATACCTTAACAACAGATACTTCAATCCTTTAAAATTGGCAAACGTGTTGGAAGCAAACGTTATTTATATAAAACTGATTAGTGTACGTCTTCCTTTTAAATAAGGTTTCAACCAAAATCTTATTAAAATAAAATTGTTTAGCAATTGATAAAAAATTATATACCCGTCATTTACAATTCTAATAATAGCCATTTACAATTCTAATAAATTCACGTAAACATATAATATTTCTCTCTAAGAATAAAAGAGTGAAAAGATGATGTAACAGTGCGGTTAAATATACACGCGGAATAATTCTACGGGTGAAATATTTGCAATGTTAATCGCTCTAAAATCATATTTGATTGGTCAGAAGACGCTTATGTAAATAGAGTTGAGAATCGCCGCAAAAAGCTGGCATGCCGATTTTTCTTCCTGGCCGCTTGTTCGCATCCGGTGTGGTGGTTTTATCCACTGCACCGTGGTTTCGCTTATTTAATTAATAATGGAATATTGTGTGTATCATTATGTTTTATTCTTATTATAGATTATCTATATTTTGATGTGTTATAATACGTACGCTTTGCTCGAGGTAGCAACGCTTTCCTCGAGGTGGCAACGCCTGGGGGTATCGTACCCTGAGCCACGTTGGTTGAGTCGCAATGCTTTGCTCGAGCTTTGCTCGAGGTGGCAACGCCTTGGGGTCTCGGCCCCGAGCCACGTTGGGTGAGTCGCAATGATTTGCTCGAGCTTTGCTCGAGGTGGCAACGCCTCGGGGTATCGGGCCCCGAGCCACTTCGTTTGAGTCGCAACGCTTTGCTCGAGCTTTGCTCGAGGTGGCACGCCTTGGGGTATCGGGCCCCAAGCCACGTCGATGGATTCTTTCTCTGTGCCCTTTTTTGGGGTGGCAACGCCTGGGGGTAACGTACCCTGAGCCACGTCGTTTTGGAACACTCGTTTTTGATGCCCCTTTGGCCGCGGGAGCTCGCTCGTCTTCACTCGCTGTCGATCTCTAAAGGACTGTGTCGTCTCAAGACTACGCTATCGAACCTTTTTTCTCGCTCCCCCCTTTCCCCGTCATGCCCATTGGTCGGTCGAGCTCTTACGATTCCGCCGTTCGGCGATTGGGGGATTGGTGGGAGTTCACTTTCCTTTCGATGACGAGCGAGCGTTCCCTTTGTGACGCATCGAGTGTTCTTTTTATGACGCATCTAATGTTCGGCTTGTCGTGCACGACGTCGTATACTTATTTGTTTAGGATGTAGACACAAAGAGTGGTCATACGTATTTGCTTAATACCTAGATATGAATAATGGTCTCAACAATCGTTTTTATATTGAATAAAAGCATTGGCCAGTGTAGGTCGTTTTTTGAAAAATACTTATCATTGTTTTGAATTACTGGCGATATCACGAGACACGGTAGTGTCTCGCGCCAAGTGTAAGCGTAGCTAGTACACGCGTGCGAGACCGACCGTGTAAGTTTACGCGAGTACACGAGTTGACGGGCCCTCAGATTTTCGGATCTCAACAACGGCTGATCCGACGAAATTAAGACTGCGCTTAATCGATAGCATGGGTACGATTTGCATAATAAAAGTGTTTTTACTTTTCTCCTACGTGCTCCAGGAGTGGAGGTATTGCAATGCAAAAGTCAGATTTGTTAAATTTTGGATTAAGAAACGTCTTTGTCGTCGTCTTCGTCCCGGTCGTCTTCGTCCCGGTCGTCGTCGTCGTCGTCGACCAGACCAGCATTTTCACTTGACTTTTCACTTGACCACGTTGCAATTGACCACGGTCACGATCGACCACATTGCAATTGACCACGGTCCCGCTTGACCACGTTGCAATTGACCACGGTCCCGATTGACCACGTTGCAATTGACCACGGTCCCGATTGACCACGTTGCAATGGACCACGGTCCCGATTGACCACGTTGCGATTGACCACGATCCCGATTGACCACGTTGCAATTGACCACGGTCCCGATTGGCCACGTTGCAATTGACCACGGTCCCGATTGACCACGTTGCAATTGTCTTTCCCGCGTTTCCGCGTCTTTGCGCGTATTTTCTGCGTCTTTTCCGCATTTCCGCATCCCCGCGCGTCTTTTCCGCGTTTTCGCGTCCCCGCGCGTCTT
>NW_011967241.1:1927880-1936018 GCF_000949405.1 Vollenhovia emeryi | reverse complement strand
CACCGCTTTTGCATGATCAAAGTGCAGAAACTTCCCGTATGAGTCACATTTTATCATCGATACGAGCATTCCGCGCAAAGTGAATGGTAACCGTAGCCGTTACGAAATCTGTGCCAAGTTGTACCGTTGATCTAAACATATCTCTATACATTCGCAGAAAGAAAACAGTTCACGAAAACAGTAATATAAAACGCTTTTGTTGCAGTACTCTCTCTGTTTAAGGTTTCTAAAAAGGATTTCAGGATTTCTTTTACACCGCGTATAACTGTGCGTGAAGTCTGACGTACGTCGGAATATTATATTTTTTACAGTGACTTATATTGTCGCTTTCGAGAGCGGATCGTTCTTCGGGTTGAAAATTAATTCACCGGTATGCTATGTAAATTTATCCCAAGATATCGTTTACATTTAAATTCGATTTAGAAGCAACGAATTACTTCGGATAAACTCAAAGCCGATGCCTTGTTTTCCGAAACACAGAAGAGGGAAGTTTCGTCGAATATAACTTGGCGAGTTGGGAAAGCGTTGCCAACAAATTTCAAAATCTATCAGCTTAGAAAGCATGTATACGTAACTTTTACATCCTCAGAAACGTACGTACACATACCGTGTCTCTCACGCTGAAAAGATCAATATTTTTTAACGTTTTAAACACCTTTGCACAGTTATAATTCTCGTCAAATCTTCATTAAAGAAAAGTCAAATCTATATTCGACGGGAATATTGTTACTTTTTATTCATTACTCCGTGATAATAAAATATATATAACTCTATGTATAACATGTCAAATAATTACGTAATTTAAAATAATTATTCGATCAAATAACCGTAAGCTGATAAATTAATCGTTTAATTTTTAATTTCGTTTAAGTGAATAAAGATTATCGATAATGTCATAATGAATTTTACGAGGAAACAAACCGAACATGCGCCCGAGCAAAATGAACGTGGCGGAACATTGGTTAATTATATTCAATAATTTTATTTCTCCGATTTCTTCGGTATCTCTAAAGATAATCCCGTCGAAGCTATAACGTTTGGCAGTTCGATTATGTCTTATTGACGCGGCTTGGCGTGCGGCGCGGCGAAATTGGGTCATCGTACGAAATTGCTACCACCTAAAACGAAATTATTCCGCGAAATTTCCCGACGCTGGATGCGGTCTATTTGCGCGATATTAAGAACGCCATTAACGGCTGGTTCCAGTCGAGGAGGATAGTACCGTCGGTGCTATTATACTAATGTTTAGACAATTGAATAATCAATTCGCCTTTCTATACCGCAAAACGTTTGCTAACTTCCCCAAATTAGATAATTGCTCTAAAGATTATATGACATTACGATTCAAATTATCCTACATTAATATATACATGTATACACAGGGTGTACTAAAACCACCGGATATCCTTTTAATCATAGATTCTTTAGAAACTTTCAAGACAAAAATTCTAATACAAAAATGTCGAGGCTATAATAGTTTTTAAATAATAAGCGATTACATTTCACAAATGACAGGCCTGAGATTTCGCGCGCTCAGGTACGGCGACACGACAAGTGATAAAGGCGTTCCTGCGAATATCGCCCTTTTTAGCATAGCGACAGCTTTCACAACAGACTTAACGATTCATTCTCGAATTAATTGTTCCTCTTGTTATCTTTAACCATTTCTTTTGTTAGCTTTGTGTAACGTCTTATTAATAAAAGGCAGGGGTTCACTATGATGAGCATCTTGATCAGACTGATATCCTTCGATTTAGTCGATCTCCGATATTCTGAGTGAACTAGGGATTTTCAGTTAGATTCAATCTAGTCTCCTGCCTCTCTTTATCCTCAAGTTTTCAAAATAACCGGATCGTCGTCTTCCCAATTATTTTCTGTCCCGTTAAACGGTGACTTTGGTTCTCGCTCGCTCGCGAAACACATAGGAACACTTTTATCACCCGTCATGTCGCCGTGCCTGAGCGCGCGAAATCTCAGACCTGTCATTTGTGAAATATAATCGCTTATTATTAAAAAACTATCATAGCCTCGACATTTTTTTATTAGAATTTTCCTCTCGAAATTTTCTAAGGAATCTGCGATTAAAAAGATATCCGGTGGTTTTAGTACACCCTGTATACGTACATTTTTCCTGTAATCTATCGTTGAGATTATTACAGCCTTGAAAAAGTTTCACCAATGCGATATGCGATACGATTGAATTAGTGACGCAACGAGGACTGGGAATACTTTTTTAATATAATTGGCCTCGTCTTATATTTGACTCTACTAATATGCTAAAATCCCTCAACCTTATTATATCATAAAGACCATTATAACTGTAAGCTCGAGTTCATTCGTCACTGACGCCGGTAATAAATCACCGCTTGGCGGATGATACGTTCGGATATTATGGAAATAAAGACGATCTTATATTCTATACAAAAATCAGACAGCAAAATTTATCACGGTCGCTGTTTCTTCGGAAACTGATGCGCTTTACGTCCGTCCGGCAAGTCTGTTTCCGCAATGTGACACAAATACATATTTATTGCGTGCGCAAAACGCGCACGTAGCCCGTAAACCTTCGAGATTTATTCAACTTTATTCTGCTCCTCTCGTTCCATTACCCGTGATCGATCCTCCGCGGGATATACGTGCACCGCGCCTGGCTTGACCGTTCGCGAACGCCTTTCTTCTGTCCATTTTTATATAAAACATATACTTATGGATTTTCTCGTGGTCACGTACTGCCATTACACATTTGCCATTAAGCTGTTTTAATCGCTCGGAATAATCTCACGTGTACAATAGACGCGAATCAATTACGTGGCGTCAATTATGTCAATTATGAGTTATAATTTTTATAATATCCTCACGATTTTCAATCCTTCGACCACCGACCTTACCTTACATCATTTTCATCGAATAAATTTCACGTGATATCATTTGAGATATTTTTTACACGTGAAATTTCGTAAAAATATCAAGGGAGCATTGTACAATTTCAATTCCTGTTCAATAACTTGCGCCATTCGTCATTATGACAAATTTTCTTTGTACTCTCCACCCGTCTGCACCGCGCAATGCACATGGACGGTTGACCAGCGTTTCTTACAAATGTTTCCAATGTCATGGCACCTGATGTTAGTAACGCGCGCACGGGAATATGTGCGACAAGATTTATACCCAGGATATCTTAAAAGAACGCATGCCCACACGCATCAGACGCAATCGTCCAACAACGATAAAAGTACGCAGGCACAAACATATGTTTTCCGAACATTAAAACGTCATTTATTAGAATTGATTTCGTACGAACCGAAATAAGAGCATCCGACATTTGAAAAAATGGCTTGTTTTATTTCGGTCGAATTAAATAAATTAAAAAGTAAATCAATTTCCGAATTGACCGACGTTCCTAACAAAGGTTTAAACGAGGTTAAAACATTTAGCTCATTGAATGCAGACGTTTTATAACATAGATAAGTATAGTGAATGCATCTATAAAATATGTAATAAATAATGAAACAGCAAAGCGTCGAATAATCAACTTTTAGAATTAGAATACTCGAGTGTGAAATTTGTATAAAATATGTACAAGATGTAAGAGAAAAAGCTCACCTTTCCAGAGAAAGGTTTGCGAGTTTAAAAGTTAAATAAAATAAGTAGAAAATAAAGATAGACAGGCAGGTAAATAAACAAGTCCGAGTTAGAATAATGCAGCACGCGAACAAAGGCCTGGTCTAATGTTATCTGAGAAAATAACAGCGCGTTGACTTTAGATGGACTGCGGATTCGCAGTGTATAGTCACCGCGGAAATCGGAGATTATCTATACTCGACACAGATATTATTATCGCCGATCCTGCGCCGTAATAAGCACGACAATTTGCGCAACATAAGCGCCATTGTAACCGCATACGGCGTGTACGTTACCTGTGTATGTATACTCGATGTACACACCTTACGTTGCAAAATGATATTAATCGCGAAGGTTTGCCGCGAGCAACCCCTTCGTACTTGGATCGGTTGTCGTACGATTCTCGACGACGAGATCTCAGAACCCCGTTGCGGGGGGGGGGCCGGTGAAGGGGGCGGGGGAGTTACGTATGTAAAAAAAATCCTTTTGAAAAAAAACAGCCGAGTGACAACAGGAAGTGGGACACTTTGTAGTCGGTGCAGTGGGTGAGAAATAGTAAGTGAGACGTATCCAGCAAGTGAACGAGTGGCGGTGCATACTTACGTCCCGTTAAAGGGTGCATCAGAGCGGGGTGCGAGGTGGCTGCTGCAGCGGCTGGTTGCTTGGGTTTGCTAACCTTTGTGTTACTTTTTGCAAATTCCAAACGTATGGTTTGTGGCATATCAGGATCGAATCTAACCCCCTGCTGCAAATAGATTCCCTAAATTAGTAAATCGGGAGCACACGTGGATGGATGGTGGTAGTGTAGTAAGGCAGAGATGAGAGAAAGAACAAAAAATGAGAGAAGAGAGAAAGAGAGAGAGAGAGAGCGATAGTGGAAGGTGGATAGCTCCTCTTTCGTCACTAGCGTGCTAATGTTCCGTCAGAAAGAAAATTACGCTCTTAGTCGATTTTGCGTGTTCTTTTTAGGCATATGGTGTTTCTTTTTACAACTTCTTAAAAGTGATCCTTTGGTTGAAAGGCAACGAGTTGTAAGTTATCTTTTAAAGATGAAACAGTTTTACGTACTGTACATTTATTTTGGAACGAAAATTAACATGTTCATGGGATAAAAAGTATTTGTCGTTTTATGTACCAAATATTTATATAATATATATTTATACGACATGTGCAAGAAATTGTTTCCTCGATCAATGTAATTCTCATACAAATCCCTGTAGTTTTATTCATGTTAACACAATAATAATGTCTGCAGAAATATTGATAGATCACTATCCACTCTAATGACGTCAATCACGTTTCTTGCAGCGAGTTATTTTCCTTCAATGTATTTCACTGACACGGTTCATTTTGTATCATAAATTTCACACGAAAGTAAGCCAGATTGATGTTTTACAAAAACATGAACATATTAATCGATACTACATAAATCGTTGTCGCTCGGATATTTAGTCAAAATGATATTCGCCCCTCTTTATTTTGAAACTGACTGCAAAATTGTAGAAGCATTTAAATATCATTTTCTCGATATGTGGCATAATAATGTTAAACATTACGTTAATTACATATCCAATTATTAAATCCGGGCAGTTAAGTGTAAGAAAATATATCCGTAACGTTCCGCGATCTACATAAATGTTTCAAATAATTCGCCGAGGTTGTACCTCAGTTTATCAAAATTATTTATTTTATCGCTGCAAATATTTCCGTTGTATCAACCACCCCCCCCCCCCGTATCTTTTATCACGAATTATCACAAAACTCGATTATTTGAAAAGATTCTAAGAATGGTGCGAATTTTTGTCGCGCGTGTAAAAGGTTTTCCCGCCGGTCATTAAAGAATAGAAAAACATCGGGAGGCTTGGTAGCTATTCCGCGTGCGGCGTTCAAACTCCGATCGGACTACGGCGTATATGTTTTGCGCGTGCGAAATCAAACCGACAGAGCCGATCGAATCACAGGTGGCTAGCGACGAAAGTGATGTAGGTATAATAATAACATGGGATTACGCCAGGTAGAAGGGAAATTAGCACAAGGGCGTGTAGACATGTATTCATGTATGTATGGGTGTGTGTGTGTGTGTGTGTGTGTTTCTCTCCTTGTACGCGTGTTCATAAGGTGGGCTCGTTAGTCCGTTCTAGGGTGTTTCCAGCGAACGTGTCCATCCGACAAAAGGATGTTTCTCTACGCGGTACGTACGTACGTATACCGTTGCCGTACTTGGGTTATATAACATTGCAGATTGCGTGAGGTCAGTTGCAACGGTATGGTAGAGCTATACGGGGTGACCAACTTAACCAGAAAACTCGATCTGATTGCTGTCGTGCAACGAAAGCTGCAAAGCTATTCCGCGCCCGAATTGTATATAGACATACGCCGTGGTATGTCGCGTGACGTTACGAAAAAGTTTTTAAATCAACGTTGATCACCCCGCAGGTATATGTATTTACAGATACATATATATATGCGTTACATATAAATATATTCATACTCGAGATCAATACGTGTATTCACAGAGTTGCCGTGCACAGAAGGAAATTATTTCCCCGACGGAGTTAAATGCAACGTTGTTTGTGGTAAAGCTGTCGGAAATTTTGCAAGTTTTACAATCTTTAAACTCTGGCGAATAGTGTGCCGAGCGTCTGAAATTCTGATCCAAAGATTGGACGCCACAAATATTATGGCATCCTGAATTTATAATATTCTTCTTGTAAACTCGAACAAGATGATGTACAAGCGAGATCGGTTCGTCTGCCTCTTCTCTTGCCATACTCCACAGCGCAGAGATAATTCCTCTCGCAGCGTCGAGCGAATTTTTTGAAATGCATTCAAATATATGTATATGCAACGGGATGATACTTGTCGGAAGGCAAACAACACCATATATAGATATATCAATAATGCCACACGGTGCAGCGTTATTACAATACGCCTTGGTACGTATACAGGTAGACAAAAGGTAGTACTACGTTTGGTCCCAATGAGAGAAAGAGAGAAAAGATAGAGAGAGAAGAAGCTACGGTAGAGAGAAATGAGTAGTCAGATAGAGAGGTCTCGTGGATGTAGTAACTAATGGAGGTAAGAGCTAGAGGTAGCATTAACCCGTGCCAGCTGGAGAATCTAAGGCAGGGTGGAGTCGTAAAGAGAAGTAAAAAAAAAAATACTGCCGGGCAAATCTGTACGAGTGAGTGTCACTGTGTATGTATACTAGATCAACCCGCGCGTCAACCCTGAGACCCTTGGGAGAGGGTCCACCACCTTCTCCGCGACTTTTCCTTGCCTCGCGACACGCCTGCGAGAAAAGGGCTATTACCTGCAGATCCTGCTTCGCCGCCTCCGCGCCTGCCCTCGTGTGAAAAGTCACGAATCCCACCGGCTGAAATGAGAAAGAAGAATACAAGAAGCGCCTCGTTCGTCGCACCCGCGATTAAGCACCTGTCTCTCTCTCTCCCCCCCCCTTCCTTCCCCTTGACGGAGCATTCATTCATTACGCGGGCGTCTCATCGCCGCCATTAGTTTGCCGGCGAACGAGCTTAGAATTGCCAACGTGTCCCTGCCATTCGTATCATTGTTCTCGTCTGGTGACGTTTGTCGTTCATAATAAGTACAAGATCGGTGTAATTGAAATAAAAGCGTTGAAACAACGTCAGTATTAATAAATGAAAAACATCAGATTGGTGTCTTAATAATCTGGATATCTAGTTCAATGCTTAAAATTAAAATCCATAGCAAACACAATTGAGTGAATTACTTATGTTTGCGGCAGCACGTGACGTTAACGTTTACTTGAAGCAACTTCATTTTGCTTAATTCAACAGCATTGCTTTTCCGTGTACATAAACTTTTTGGATAAAAGTCTAAACCTAATATCGCTAATGTTATCATGAAATTATTTTATATCTTAAAAGTAGAAATATACAAATAACAATATCGTTCAATAATCTCTTCCTTACAGAATGCTGTTAGTAATTATAGACATGCAAATCAATTAAAAAACAAATTACTCGTTAGTTACCAAAATTTTTACTTCAATTAAATTGTTAAAAAATTAATTACTCGTATCTACTCGTCCATTTGACTGTCTTGTACCATAACAATAAGTGCAAAGGATGCAAAACGATATACTATCGTCGGTACAGCATTGCAGTTATTATAAGAAATACCTTGCTGACCAAGATTATCGGAGTCATTGTCGCGCTCCCTTTCTCTCTCCCTCGTGCTCGCATCCCTCAATATACAGGGTGAGTCTTTCCATATCCGACAAAATTTTTGAGAAGGTAGAACGGATCGAGATGAACGGAAAAGTCCTGTACCATTTTGCAATTTTCGTAATAGTTAACGAGTAATTAATTCTTAAAAATCATTGTTTTAGGCCGGCCTACCGCCCAATTCGAGCGCGTGGCGAGATGTGCGCATAGCAATATCGATCGCCGGGCGGTCACATCTTGCCACGCGCTCGAATTGGGCGGTAGGCCGGCCTAAGACAACGATTTTTAATAATTAATTACTCGTTAACT
>NW_011967241.1:1923924-1927757 GCF_000949405.1 Vollenhovia emeryi | reverse complement strand
ACCGCCCAATTCGAGCGCGTGGCGAGATGTGCGCATAGCAATATCGATCGCCGGGCGGTCACATCTTGCCACGCGCTCGAATTGGGCGGTAGGCCGGCCTAAGACAACGATTTTTAATAATTAATTACTCGTTAACTATTACGAAAATTGCAAAATGGTACAGGACTTTTTCGTTCATCTCGATCCGTTCTACCTTCTCAAAAATTTTGTCGGATATGGAAAGACTCACCCTGTATACACTCGCCCTTTTATCTGCGCGCTCGCGCGCGCGCGCGCGCATCCGCTAATTTATTCGGTAGACGGCATCGATTCCATCGGTTTATACGGAATTAACGGAGCAACGAGGACGATGGGGCGTCGCGACACGAAAACGCGCGGATCAATCCGCGCTAACGATCGCCCGTCAAGGCGAACCTACCGCGCTTCATAATGCATCGCGTGATTGCACCAGCTGCAATCGAAGGTACCGATTCTATCGATGCGATGAAATAGAAATGCCCGATCGTTAACGCGGCGACTCGTTACTCGCTGCCGTTTACTCCGCTGCCACGTCCCTCGAATATTCATGCATCCGAAAGAATAAAATTGGACGTCGCTCGATCGAGTGCGCGCGATCTCGAAACAGAGGCGCCTTGAAGAGAGGAAAGTTAGACTCTCGCGGGGATTTTCTCTATAAGATCAATATCCCACCAATCAATGGTAACGCAATATTAAGTAGAGGAAAGTCCCCTATTATGAGACAGGCTCCTAATATGAGACAGCGGATTTTCTACTAAATTCAACAGACATCGTCTCTTCGTTCCACCGTGAGTTTGCTGTCCTCGGAGTTAGATCGTGTAGTCGAACGCGAAAAAAGATTTGAATTTGGATGTTGAAAACCTGCTGTCTCTATATATTAAAAGCCTGTCTCGTAATACTTTCCTCTGGCATAATGTAATTGTCACAAACGACAATAAATTTTTGTCCAGCATTTCTCAAATATTATGCGTAAAGGGGAGTTTATCGAACGGGACTGGTCGAAACGAACCGTTAATTATGCCCGCTCTGTAAAAGTCAATCGGTGGATTATCAACTGAAAACAGTGAATATTCACCGATTCGCAGTTATACACATATATGAATTATTCAGTGCTGTACTTGTAAAGTGTAAATCACTGTTTTCAGTGGCAATGCACCGATCGACTTTTAGAGAGCGGATCAATATTCGTGGAAGCGAAGTAGATTCCGCGAGAGAGATTCAGGCCCAGTGAACTCGCGCAGTCACAGATCTCGGGCTAAACGCGGTTAAAAAGTACAAGCGGAAAAAGAGCGGACGTGCCGCACTTTCACCCGGCGCGGCGCGGCGCACGTAACGGGACATTCAGCTCTCGCGCGAGCGAGCGCGGGTTTTTTATTCCGCGGCGCGGCTACCAATCCGTCTCCATCTCGATTCGAGTATCAGATATACATATAGTCACGCCGGGCCGCGTGATTCCCCGCGCGAATTCGCGGAATAATTCTTATCACGGGCACGGAATGCCCGAATGCAATATCGCCGTCGAGCGGTATTTTTTTTTTATCGATGCACGTGCATCGTGATGCGATGTAGGTTAATGGTCATGCGTGCAGCGGCCACAGAGACGATCGATTTCCTTCCTTCTCCCGCGTTTTTTCTTGCCCTTTCTTTTTTCCCTTTTCCCTTTTTTTTTCGTCGCTATTGTCGCGCACCGCGCGCTCCCGATGTACAATACATGCACACGAACCGCGACGGCGCGTATCGGCTTTTCTTCCGGGCATCGCGGCGTTTCTTTGTGGCCGCCGCGCCGCAGCGGCGACAACCCGCGCCCATATGCCACCGTGGCCGTGTAAATGCGCATGCAATTATGCATGTAACCCCCGGATAGAAGCAGGTGGAGCCGCCACTTCGCGCAGGGTGCAACGCGGTCATGTATAATCGAAGGGCCTGGAAATTATGATAACGTCTACGCTACGGATTTTTTTTTAACGACCCTCGAGTTGCTCGGAAGATTGCCGAGTTTGAACGTCCCGAAAATTAACGCGCTTCTGCCTTCGGGAAAAAAAAACTACTGCTCTCTTCGTAGAAAAGACAATATAAGCGTAGATTAAAGCAAGAAAATGCAGCGCAGTCCAGGCACCCTTGATTAGCTCCCGCGTAACGTAAAATAGACCGTCGATGGTAAAAATAATGTGGCTGTGTTATGGAATTATTATAAAAGAACCGGTTGGGAAATAATAACTATCAATTTCATTGCCCCGCAGTTATTGCATTGTCGCATTGAGCCGATAATCTCAATGTAATAATAGCGAGGGGGATAAGAGGTTTCTTGAGAAAGAAAATAAACGTTGCGATATTATTTACTTGGCTGTTACAAGTGCGCTCCGCGCCCGGTAGAGAAATTAGCCGCGCTCCACCACTGAAATTTTTTCGAGCTGCAATCAATAGCAGGCGCGAGAGAGAGAAGTTTCCTTTTTATCGGGAAATCGTATCCACCCTATTATTATGCGATCGATTTAATCTTACTAAACTGAAAACCGAATCGGGTTTAATCCGCGAAAGAAAACCGAAAGAGCCTGCAATCTCAATTGGATCAAGAGGAGATAAATTCCCGCTTGTAGGAGATTTCCAGGCGGCAACTCCAGCGCCGGAGATAAATCATCATCACCGAGATCACAAAGGGGCTTTGTACGGGCGCCGCAATGGCACATCGCACTAGATAACGGAAGAATGCGAGACAACAAAAGCTTCTAACAACATTTGAAAATCTTTTCAGCGCGCGTCGCCATTTTTGGAGAAGTTGCTCCTCGTCCGCTGCTTTTCCCGTTCCCGGCGCAACGATGACCGAAGGAAACAAATGGCAGAAAGGTTGGCCCGACCCCGCTATCGATTCGCACAGTGAGTCGTACCCAACCGTGCCAGTGGCCAAGGAGGTTTAAGCACCGTTCACACGGAAACCGTGCCTCTCCGGCTCTCGTTGCCTCCTCTCGTCCGTTTTATTCGCATTCTGCTCGTATTATATCCAATTACATCACCGCGGCCATTACGTGCCGCCGCGCCGCGCCGCTTGCGTTCCGCGCTGGTTACAACGAGGTCAAACCGCACATGCAGCAACGAAAACATGTTATTAACTTTATTCCGCGTGGCTTATTCGCGGATTATCCCGACAATCGATGTCGAACGTAGACGGAATTCGCGGGGGCGAATGAGGCGAGGATCTCGGCACTCGGGCACTTGGCAAATGTTACGAGACAAAGTTTCAACTTCACTCTACGAGAATCAAAGAATATTTTGACCTTTTAACGTTTATTTTAGGCTTCTATACATTTCATGATTCGCCCTGAGTTGAAGTATCCGAATTGATACGTTCGAGGATTCACGCAGCGGGAAATTGATTGATATACCCGAGAATATACAGAACCACGTATTGAGATGCGTTCAAAGAAAATCGTGAAAGCAACGTGATGGATTTCAGAAATTCGCGGATAAACAAATCCCGAAGTTTCACACTGACCGAAAGGTGTGTAATTTGTAAAAATTGATAGCTCCAAGAGAATCTGCATATAGCTCGGACAATTTCGAAATCCACCTGGCAATTCACAAACTCTAAGGGCCAGTTTCGCAAACGTCGATTAACCGTTAACCAGAATTGAGAGTCGACCACCTATCTTATTATCTAAGAAGAGACAGAGAATCAATTAACCTTTGGTTGGGAACTGACCGTAAGTGCGACTAGCGAGAAATTATGATTTCAAAATAACTCCTGTTGTCATGTCCCAAAGGTCCGTATATAATATTATAGATAATCTTCATTACTTCTAACCGCGAGGACTAAAACT
>NW_011967241.1:1874173-1923359 GCF_000949405.1 Vollenhovia emeryi | reverse complement strand
TTAGCGGTCAATACAATCGTCGCAGTTTTTTGTTTTTTTTTAGACAGTCGTAACATCTATCGCGCGCGAGATACAAAGTCTACGGGATGGAGAAAAATAGATATCAGAATAAAAAATGTTGAAATGCTTTATGGATTAAGGACTTTACAGCGTCAGTATGCTCTCGCGTGTGCTGTTCCAGCGTCGCCGCATAAATTAATGTTATCTCGGGGGATTATACTGGGTTGAGTAGCGCGCGATGGCATTGCCGCATGATGAAATTTGATGTATTTCTCTCTGTCGGCTGATTAGATATTTTTAAGGCTTCGTGACTCACGTAATCAACGAGTGCGCTTTGAATAAATAAAAAAAGCTTTTAGCATAAGCAGCTGCCGCTTTCAATTTTTCATTTTCAAACTGCAATTTTAATACTCGCGAGTTCGAAGCTTACGTAGCGTCGCGTAACAAGACGTCAAAATACTCTTCATTCTTTTATATACAGAGAGAAAATAGTTTATCTCTAAAATCCTGCGAGTTATCACTTTTCAAAAGGGGATATTTGATATAGGAAAAAAAAGAAAATTATGCTCTTTCCACCTTGTGCGACAAAGTGGGACAAAGTTTGCTCGGTGATGAAAAATTTATGCGAATGTGCGGCGAGCGACATTCGACGTATTACATAATTCTGTTAATAAAAATGGGTCGGCGAAGAATCGACGAGAGTGTATAACGGAGAATGCACGAAATCACGTAAACTCCCCGGTGGCTCGAGAATTCGATCGAAACTTGCGGTTTGACCGACCAACTTTTTCCATTCGCTTTTTCCCTTGAGAATAGTCATGCCAAGGAAAAAAAGAGGCCGGGGGGAGGGAGAAAGAGAGTTTTCACTATTTTTACTACTCCGCGTAATTGATTCGGAGTTTTCTCGAAATGTACGTTTTCTAGAAATGTGCTTGAGAAAAGCCGGGATCCAATTTTATCTCTTCGTCTTCTCAAGTGCATGAAGAAACGACGTATATCGACAGTATCGAGCTACCACGCGCGCGAATCTAGGGCAAATTTATCTGTGTTAAAAGCTCGATGCGCTTTTTTCGGAAACGACTGGAGCCGTTAAAAAAACGCGATGTTGCAAACGTAACGTCGGCTAATGATATCGTCAATTAAGCGATGGCAACTTACCGACGCTGTTTTCCCATTTTTACTCGTGACTTTTAACAGCGACCCCTCGTACCCCTGGAACAGGAAAAATATTACGGTTATTAAAACTTTCGCCATATCAAAATATTGTTTGTTACCGATATGGTTAAACAAAATTGACCAACTTTGTGCATGCAATATTTATGGATTTTGTTTAAAAAAAAAAAGAGACACAATCTCTGATAGTTTTATGACGGCGCGCGTATCTACACGGAAAGAATTTTCTCTGAAAATTTACGCTGAGTATCACGTAATCGCTGCAGAAGTTTATGAGAGTTTTTCGAAATTTTACCATACATTTTACTAGTAAAATGTGTACTAAATACAATGGTCAAGTTGTATGGTAAAATTTCAAAAAACTCTCATAAGTTACTTCTCATAAACTTCTTCAAAATAACACGTTGTCCCATGATTACTTGATTTTCAGGATAAATTTTAAAAGAAAACTCTCTCCGTGTAGTAATAAAATAAGAGAAAAATAGACGTACACAAGTATTTCATTTCTAAGTAGTAAAATATATCATACAAGCGTATCTGTTTTCGTGTTTCTGAGAAAAATAATAAGAGGACAGTTCTTCTATTTAGAAGAAATCCTTCGATTTTTCTACGGTAACGTTTTGAAATAATAAACATTACACTGTTCGATATTTGAAAACGGAGCAACGAACGTTTTTAAATGACTAACGTGTATAGAACTATACGTAGTTCCTATTCTGAGGAAGTGTTTTATAAAAATATAGTGCACACATGATGTATACGGTTGCGTGACTTAGCCAAAATGTGTTCGCCGCGGGTCTTTTAGCCATAGGATTTATGGAGACAATTCAGAATAGCAAAAAGCAGCGGGGTAAAAAGTGAGGCGAGACATTCGCGCACATTTTATTAAATATCTAACGCAGATGCGAAAGTACAAAGTGTCGTTACTTCCTTAGCGGCCGTGAATTATCTACTTTTAACGTTCTCTATTTCGTTTCCCGATACGAGAAAAGCCGATTATTACATGTGCAAGAGAGTTTTTAATTTGCCGCGAGTTTTATGTGTAACACTTGGTTACTGCGCTATCGAGAATCTTTATTTTCGCGCTACCGCGAAGGATAAAGCAATCCTCGCGGTGAGGTAACGTTTCCTTAATTTTTATAACAGAACCGCAAGTGGAACGCGCGAGATGAGCACTCGCTTACATGCGAACGCCATAAGTAGTGTTCATTACCGGAGTACCAAACTGTTAATAATTGCGCGATCGCGATGGAAGCGCTAATTAACGAAGCCGCAATTAGAGAGCGCGGTAAGTCTCGGAACGTTTATCCGACGTGCCAGGAAACGTTTTTTCGAGCCCGAACTTGCATACGCGAGCACATCGCAAAAACTGCTTCGTGCAACTTTCCGAGATTTATGTAAATACCGATAACATGTCAATTAACTGTGTATAACCGCAATTCTCATAATATCACCCGAAATCAATGCATATGCAAATAAAAATAAGATGAAAAGTCTCGTGGCAAAATCTCTTATAGTTGAATCTACAGTTGCGTAAGAATATAATATAAATTGAGAACTTTAAATAATTAGTTAAATATTTTTTTATAATTATACTTGAATTAATTCTATATCGATTGTTCCCTCTCGATACAACTCTATTAACAATTTAAACATAAAGGTGGACGTTATTATTTAAGTAAATTAAGAAATTTTATGATAAATTTGAGTTTCGTCTAAATGTCTCACTTTAGACGCATGGATCGATGTGCGAGATTTCCCAAGTATCTGTTACAACATTCTTGGCACCCGCGAGCCTCTTAATCTCGCGTCATTAATCAGCCTGTCCTAACCATGAAATATTGCTGCATAGTTGTTGATATCAATTAAAATAAAAATCCTTAAATCTGCGAAATGTAAAACTTAATTTTGCGGCGACACTGTAATTGTTGGAAAGGCAAATTGATTTGTATCTAGCGCAAATCATTAGACTGATTAATCGTTTTTCTATAATTCATCGCGTTCAAAATATGATGAATACACGCGGCGCTATAAATTTCAATATTAAATTTCACTTACGTCGGTCCAAAAAACTATGCGTCTTATTGTTATAAGGTGGTCTTAGATATATCGGTACGTGACATCCGTTTCAACATTCTTGGCGCTCGGTTTGGTCTCGCGCATTATTAATTAACTTCCCTTAACTATGAAATATCGCTGTCATTAAAAGGCCTCTCGGGAGGGAGAGCATAATCGAGTCTCCGCCGTCACTCGCATATGTTGCGCCCGCGCGATACTACGCGCAAATAGTCGCTGCGCTTCTCCGAAAGTTTCGCGATGAATACGAGAGCAACTGATCCGTCCGACTCTTCTTCCGGCGCGCTGAGAACTCGTCGTAAATCCACGGAAAGCGGGTCGCGCGGATTATGCGCAACGTATAACGTTACGATATCTCAAAGACGATTAATAACCGGATTCGCGGCGACTCCGGGATTCCTCGCGCGTGCACCAAGGGATTTGCGGGCGAAAATAACGCGCGAGCGGTGCCACTCAAGGTTTATTGTTCGCGGTATGTCGCCAGTTATGCGTCGTATCGATGCCAAGAAATCGCATTCTCTCTTGATACGAGGAGTTGCAATTCGCGTGCGTAACACGATCGCCGTCAATATACATCACACCCACATCGCCGTCGTTGCACGGGAAAACGCGCGCGTTTCCGCGCCCGCGACGCTCGCATTCTCTCCGCCGTGATCCGATTTTCAGCTCTTCGATAACGCAACATGCTTCAAGGCAATTGTAACAATAATTTCGACTTTTTACTCGACAACGCCGTAAAACGATCCGTTCGCTCGCGGAATAAGATATTCAATTCGTGCTCTGCGAGAAAAACAAATTTATGAAAAGAATCACGGCCGGATGAAGGTTCGCGCGTAGAGGCAAGTTAATATTTCTCGTTGCATCATGTATATATAGAACGGCATCAGGTATCGCATCCAAAATTTTATCTGGGTCGTAATAGAAAGCGAACAGCGCGTATCAATTGAGTGAAAACAAATTGATGCACCGAACAATTTCTGGAATACGCGTAGATAACAGTATTTCATTTTTCATTCGGTTTTAAAAAGCTTAGCGGGAACTTTCATCGAAGATAATTAAACTTTTGTAATTTCAGAAAGTATTAAAGGGAATTGAAATTTGCAGTAAAATAAATGTTTCCGGAGTCATGGAAAAATTTAGAGAAACCAGAAAATCAACAGAAATCCATTGAAGCCGTGACAATGGTAAATGGAATCGATTTGCATAATCGATACATACAAAGAATTTCATCGCGTTGCTGTGCACTATTTATGTTAATAATTATATCATTGAGAGCCGATTGTTCCCAACCTGGCAATTTAACTAATAGTTAAATCATATGTACGTCTTTGTTTTTCCTGTCTCTCTTTAAATCAGACAAAGATAGATATGTAATTTAACTATTAGTTAGCTTACCAAGAGGTTGAAAAAACCGGCCCTAAGAACCGGTTGTTCCAACCCCTCGGTAAATTAACTAACAGTTAAATCATGTGTACGTCTTTGTTTTTCCTCTCTCTCCCTCCTCTTTAAAGTCAGACTCTCTTAGGGCCGGTTGTTCCAACCTCTCGGTAAATTAACTAATAGTTAAATTATATATACATATACCTCTGTTCTTCTTTCAAATTGGACAAAGACAGACATATAACATAATAATTAGTTAGCCCACCAAGAGGTTGGGAAAAACCGGTCCTAAGTCTTTTCAATTTCACACTTTACATTATCGCGCACGTACGTGCACGAATAATCGCGTAATACGTATACAAATGATGCCACCTCGATGCCCTTCAGTATTGCACAAACGCAATTTACGAGTTCATCGAGTATCCTTTCTTTTCTATTAGGCCGTAATTCAATCAGAAAATTACTGTATTACACTTCGTCGCGTAAAATCATATTATTTAAAGTGCCCCGAGGCTGTTACGTAAAGAAGAGACGCTGTTCGGACTCTATGTATACTTCGCTCACGGCGCTCGCGGTACCGACGGAAATGTAATTCCCAGCACACCCACGCGACTAATCCTAATCCCTTTGAGCGAGCTGCTCGCAACGATTTCATGAATATACAAAACAAGGCTCGAAGCTAGGAGTAAAAAAAAAAAGAGGCCGTGTCGCGCCGCGCCGCGCCGCCTTTTTCGCTGTCGAATAACGACACGCTCGAGAGAGCCCCCCGGATTTAAACTTTCGAGGGAGATTTCCAAATGGAGCGAGAACAATTTCGCCGTTTTTCCACCTGTCCTTCCTTTCCCGGCAACAAATAACCGCGGTTTCTCTTCACTCCGGCCGCTATCGATCTAAATCGCGATTCAATTTCGTACCGAAGGCGCACACGGAACGCTTCTGGCTTTCACTGTAGCATAGTCTTTGGTAAATTTTGTCAGACTGGTCGTTAATTAGGTTGGCATTGATTTGGAAAGCGCAATTAAATAAAATTTCCAAGTAGATATAGTCCTTTTTAAAAAGAAACTTCATTTTTCTCAGCCCCCTTTGCCATTGCTCGGTTTGCGAAATTGTCATCTATGTACATCAGCCTGCGGTTCGAATAGTCAAAATATGAATGCATGAGCTAAAAGTAACGAGAGTTTTCGTACACATGTCGAATTACGGGATTGGAGGAGCATCAAATTCCATGGCTATCGATTTTTCGTCCCCGCTTGGTGTCGGGGCTTGAAATGCAAGCTCGTAATTGGCACCGACATAATTAACCCCCTAGACAAACTAAACTAGGATCCCGAGTCGGGCAAATATGACGTTATAGAGGAACACCGTCTCTCCCGTTGCGGATGGTCGGCGTAGACGAGTATGATTCATAAGGGGAATATTCCCCTTGTGAATACAGTTCGAACGTTTCAGTCATAATGTTGCGTTTCGCACGATACCACGAGAACCGTAGACCGCTCAGCTTATTGAACGAGTCGAACGCGGCGGCGAAGAGTCAGATGAGGAAAACGATGGTAATTGGCGCGATAATGAGGAAAGAAAGAAATTACCGTCTGCGAGGTATAAATAAATCTACAGCGAAGTGAGATCAATTCGCGACTACCGGTCTGTTTTCGTATTTCGACATTTTTGCATACGGATTTGCATACGGTGCTGCGAAATTAATTACCAATGTACAATCGTTAATTGTTAAACAACTTTACCGCGAAATTAATGGAAAATTATATTTTCATTTGTCCGACGGACATGAAAAAAAATGGAGATTTTGAAATGCCGAAGTAGAAATGTTTAAACGTAAATGTCCCGAAAATTATGACTCAAACATGCCACATACTGCCGTAAGCTCTTGGATCTTTGAACTCTGTTTCCGCTTTCGTTTTTCGATTATGTTCCACGATAGAATATTAATATTGCCAGAACTTTACGTCCTCCAATATCACATCGTGCACATTCGCGAGCGCGATGGGTCCTCCCGCATCGCCGTCAGAATATTTGACTTCTCAAATCTTGAATTCTCCCCGGACCCTTTGATCTCAACATCGCGAATGCACATCTATATATAAAATAAAGCGAATAGAGAGAAATTCTCGGAGAGAGAGAGAGACTCACCTCGTATGCTCTGAAAAGCAGATAGAGCTCCCTCGGCTTGGTGTCCATCGGCAAGCCGCTCACGAACAAGGTGCGCACCTGAAACAGGAGAGAAAGAGAACGATAATTGAGTTAATTAACCTAATTGGCTGGTGTAGAGGGAAAGAACAGCAGTCGAGAAATATAGAGATAGGGACACAGATAGACAAACAGAGAAAGAGAGAGAGGGAGAGAGAGAGAGAGAAGAGCGAGGAGGCGTGTATTCAGATTCGGAGACAGGGAAACCGACTTTCTCGATTTGACTCCTGCCCTCGTCCTGCCAGATAAGTCGATAGCTAATTGCAGATTCAATGTAAGATGCCCCGAGACAGGAAGGAGTCGGCCCCCTCGTTCGTCATCCTTTTTAATTTCACGATTAATTCGGTAATTTACGGACGCGATCCCAATTAATTGGCGGCGCAGCCCCTAAAGATCTTTGAAAGCGATTCCCAAAGATATTCCCTCCCCCCCTCGTGATATCGATCATCTTTTCCCGGCTGCTCGTTAACGTCGGTGTAACTGAATTAATCCGATATTATTTCGCCTTCAGCGGATAATGCAAATCGGTTTTTCGTATTGAGTGCCGTTATATGCCGTCGACACGGCAAGAAAGAAGACTAATGCTGATTGGACGCAGCTTTCCCTATTAGCGAACACTTGCATTACGCACAGTTGGTGCGCAGATAATTGTTAATTAAGGGGTCGTTCCACTTTAACATTCCACTTTACCTTAAAAGGAACTTTTCAAAACTTTTTTCAAACTGGCACCATTTTGTTATTTTTAAATAAAAATTCATAATTGAGGTTCAGGGCATAGCGACACTCATATAGATTAATTAAAAAATTGTTTAAATTATGGCAAATATTTTTTTGTGTTACTTAAGAGCGCCCTAACAAATCCCAGAAGGATTTATTTCATTGTATGGTGTATTTACTGTAAAAAAATTGTTAAAGGTAAGCATAGCTTTTGGGCTGTTAAAGTGGAATGCCCTTAAGTGCCCTCGATCCAATAAGAATGTTAGTAATTCGTCTATTACGACGACTAACTTTTTATTATAATATGAACATAAATTTTGGTAACAATTTATATTTAAAATATTCTTATTGCATATGTTAAAATGGATTCGATTGATTTATACAAGATGAATCGATAGCAAGTATTTCATTAAGCCATTCCACGAAAATGACTCTAAGAAATATTTGATATCGACAAGACGCTTAGACGGGAGGAACGTTGATGCGGGAATTGTTCTTCTCGGTGTAATACTTAGTCAACTTTCTTTAACTATTGGCGAATTAATAGCCAGTTTACCGTGCTTCTTGTCACCTAAACTTACAACGCTGATAAAAACCCGGCCGCGTGTAAACGCTAAAGCGCTAAAGCGAGACACGTAACCGCAACCGTGTCGCAGGGCGGGCCCGTCTACTAATGGATGAGACTAAGAGAGTAACCGGTAAAGTTTCGTCGGCCAAGTTACATGAGCGTCTTACACCGACTGGGCCTTAAGTAATTGCTGCGGCTATGTACACACACTCGCACATGCGGCGCATCGCGGGCGTAGGTGCGCAGGTAAGTGCGACACCGACGCTGTCTCGCGTTCGCGCTCCCGCCGTCTAACTTATAATGATCTCCACAGCGAAGCATCAAATTGCCGCAATGAGGTTGCAGCAATTAATAAAGTTAAGAAACATCGCGGTGGTCATAAAAGTATGATGCACGCGCGCGAATCGAATTACAGAGCCCGTCTCTCTCGCTCCGCCGCGCGCGTAATTCATTTCTCGTAAAAGCGCTTTTGTCTCGCTATCGACCATCAAATGCCTCGACAGCAAGTGCCTCAACAGGCCCGCGTGAAATCAAGATAGAATAAGATCAAGCGTGGATACGGGCTATCGAGAAAAAGAGACTGCGATTATGTAAGAAAAGTGAAAAAAATAATAGAGACTATAAGGGCCATAAATAATACTTTTTAAATTCCAAACGTGTACACACGACTGTATTACGTCACCTCGATATGTAAGATCTCTCGGGGAAAAGCAGAAAAGTTGCTTTGCGTCGAAGAAACTATTTAATAATTTTCTGTAAATTGTTTAGAACTCGACGGAACCTCGATAGCTATCGGGACTCTGCTACATTTGCACATTGATCTCGAGTCTGGTAGAACACGTCGATCGAGAAGGAAGGAACGCAAATTATCCTTCTCGGCAATTATCCGATTAGATCGCAGAATAGATCTCCGCCTACTGCGAAGCTGAAGGCAGTTCAGGGAAAAAGGCAACTCGTTAAATCGTGCAGCAAAGTTCCCCAGAAGAATGTAATTGCTCAATACTTCACACAAGCCTGATTTTTTTTTTAATTTTCACGTCAGACTAGATTCTTCCCGTATTCTCGGGAGGGGGAAAAGACAAAGAAAGCAAAAGCCGACAAATTCGACTATTTAAGAACTTGATCAACTTTGTTTCGGAATTTCTGCGAAACCAAATCGTTCCGAGAGTTTGACATTTGATAAATTTCAAGTGACATTCCTACTAGTCCGATTTGCAAACAAGCTTAATCTTGGATACGCAATTATTTTAAATACTAAGTACACCTGCCGTTCCTTCGTCGTCGGCGCTACATTTTCAACAAAAAAGTTGTTGCGATTTACGTAATTGTGTGTTTCTTCTCTTTAACAACGTAGATCGCGAAATCGTGTTGTTGTTCTGCTTACGAATATTACTCGTCCGTTACGCTAATTAAACACAGCACGCATCAGATCTTTATCCGGAAGATTGTAAGTTTCCTTCTCTGCTTCTTCTCCTTCACTTCTTTTCCGCGTTGTGCGTTTCGACTGCGTTTACAATCTTAGATGAGTTTTGTCAGGCGTAGCTTCTAGATGACAATAATTGATCATGGACGAGCGAGTCCGCTCCCAGCTTGCGACTGACCGTGTCGCTAGTTCTCATTGTTTCATCTTGAAAACTATGCCGCGTCACCACTTGCACATCCGCTGGCGGCACTCCTCGCCCTATATTTGCCTTCCCCTTTTAGCGGTCCCTATTATTTAGAAATAATCGTTACAAGGTCCTGCTCTTCGATTAACTTACCGTTTTTTTTCGCGCAACTATAAATTTAGTGACTAAATTTTAAGTACATTTTTTCCCGGCAAGTTTTATTAAATGTAACTTTCTTCACGTTTTTTTAATTTTTAAATATCTTCGTAATTAAAACGTAATTACGTCCAAGTAATATTGAAACTTTGACATAGCAGATTAACGGAACTAAAACATAGCCCTTATCCGTCTATTTATCCATGTGCCTGAAAACTGCTTAATAAACTTCCTTAATAATTCATCGCTCGGAAATTTTATTTAGATGTAAATTAATCCCTGGGGTGACAAAAGTAATTTCAATAGGAGAATATTAATCGTATACTCGGCTTATTTCAAGATTGCACGATTGACAGAAGGAAGGCAGCGATTCGTTACCGTCCCCTCGTTAATTTCCGGCAGGAAGCGTCGAGGACAGAGAAAAGCGGCGCAAGCACGCAAGAAAAATATCAATAATCCCAAACTGATTTGCTCCAGGCAACTCAATAGCCCCATCGTATTAAATTACTTCTTCAGTAATGAAATATTTTTTACCCCCTGATCTTGACAGTTTGCAATATTGTTCTAGCAGTTATAAGTCAGTTTGTATCGTAAATAATTTTACATACTTAAATTTGACGCGCCATCGAAGGTTACATTTTATTTCAATAAATTTTGCTGTAATATATTGAGCTCCGCTTAATAGTATCATCATAAATCACATCGAAATATAAAAACACTTAACAATTAATTGCAAGTAACGAATAAACTTTAACAAATAAATAGAGAACACGCTCATAAAAATTTTTCGAGAACTGTTATAAACGTACAAATCAAGAGAGTAACATTAATTGACATATGTCACTTAGTAAATTTTTTCTTTTATTATTAAAGGAATAAAGAAAGGAGTTGAGAGCTAAGTTTCATACAGGCTCAAAATTCTCGTCCTACTTTCTTTCTTAATCGTACGCCTTGTTTTTCTTGCCAAGTTTATGCTACATCGAGTTAAACTGACACTGTATCTACACCGAAGGTTGCCCGTTTTAATTCCGCTGGGAATGCAGATTTATGGATCGATTCGATAGCGTAAACCGAGAATATTTGTGCTGTACGTATATTATTATCCGGTGCAACAATACAGGCGGGAGACCAGTGTCTGGCTCAAAGCTCATTGCCTCATAGAAACGTGTTGGCAGCGTCGGTCAAACGCAACGGCTACCGCGGATTCGATTAATCTTGAATCAGAATTTACAGGTAATTCAAGAGCACGCCGAGAGGGACAATTTGTAAAATACACGCCTCGCCAGATTCCAAATGGAAATGCGCGGTTACAAACATATCTCTTTACAGGGCAGACGGAGCAAAGCCGTGTGAGATTTATTCAATCCAATGAAGCTTTCGTTCGAACGTGTACGCGTATCAACACAATCACGATCGCGCGTGAATATACTAGCGCAGCCAGTGCACATTCGAATGTGAACGTAAACACTCGTGAATACAGGAAAAGCAGTAATAAAAGACTACATGGGAAATAGTGATAAAATAAAAGACAGCGCAATTTTCTCTCCGGTGCAAATTATTTTATTCTTTCATAACGTGAACGTGTCATGTTGGAAACAACAGACAATTCGCTAGTAAAAATATTCAATGTACTGCTGGCAGCGGTCGAGAATACAAGAATACTGAATCAAATTAACGTTGGCGAATAGGAAACGTTTTTTGACTGTGCGCATCATTCGGGAGCGGATATTTTTCCCTGCGAAATAATAGAAAAGAAAAAATTTTATATATCGTGCAAGGGGCAACAGTTTTTATTTGTTTATATTTTAATGTAATTATTATCAATATCAGCGTCATTTATTTGTAGCATATTTAGGTCTTTTAATACGTCAAATAATTAAAATAAATAAATATATTAATACCCTGCTACTTGGCGTCTGCATATTTAAAAATCGCTCTACTGTACGTTCAGTTGAAAGAGTCTTGAGGTTTAGGTCACTGGAAAATTTATATTTGAGGGATCCAGACACACGGTCGTGAGAGCTGTGTCTCCTATTTTCTCATCCACTTTGCTGCGCTTTACAAAAAGAATTAACGCGAAGCTGTGACAAGGTCGTATCGAACTGCATACGAATTGCGGAAAATGCGTGCTATACGACTTGACGCAGCACAGGAATGCCGCATTTAGAGCGCATCTAAGCAACTTCACGTCTCAGTCGACAAGCCGGCCGCGGTGACGCCGGAACGTGAGAGAACAAAGTTGCGGCCGGTGTTTCCGTCTGCGCGCACGCGGATTTCCGCGTCGTGTTCTCCGGATCTGGCTGTGTGACAATTAAACGGTTCTGCACCGCGCACAACAGCGTGTCTCTTTCATTTTTAACGGTTGGTTCAGCAAGCGCGACCGAGGCGCTGATTTCAGCCGACAAGCAGGACAAAGAGTCACAAGTGCCCTCAAACTAGCACAATCCGATTTCCAATAAGAGAGAGATCAATCTAGATTGTGCGACACTTTACTGAGAGGTGCCCCCTCTGTTTAGAGAAGCCGACATCTAAACGTCACCCGCGAAACCATTTTTCCCCCAATTTCATCTCTGCTTGTCTCTTTGCCACACTTTGGACAATTTGCTCCCCTTCAAATCCTTCACCGCGCGTTGCCGACAAATTTTAGGCGACTGGAGAGAAATGTATGCGACAGATACGCGGGGCTGTGTAGAAAATATTCTTGCCGAATTTCATTTTGAAGGTAACGCACGCGAGAGAGATCGCACGAGAGATTGAGGCAGCATCCCGTAAAGACGAATCAAAAAATCCACGCGGCGAGCCGTCGTAAATCTCTCTGCAATTAAATCGTCCTCGTGATCGCGATTACACACATTCGTGAATATTCACGTCGGCTGGCGGATTCACACTTTTCGATCTAATCTTGCCGTAATTACAGCGGGTGGAATTTTCGAGCGCTGATCCGAGCGAGGCGCGCCGAGGAGCAAGGAGCGTGCTTCCGTTAACGCGGGACGAAATAAAATACCGGAGCTGGGGTTCGATGGGCACAGGCTCGTTTTCAGCGTGTACGTTCTCTACAGATGCACGCACACACAAGGCTCGCACACGACAAACATAATTCGCATCATCTCCTTACGAGCGTATCAGATTTTACAGTGACCGCGTCGCGCAGAAGGCTCGCATCTCGCAAATTTTCTGACGTTCTTTTATCTATGTTCGGCCACCGTGAACTTAAAAAAACATCACAATGCCAAATTTGTCAAGCATTGAAAGCTTGACAATTATTTTTTACCGCCAATAGAATTTTGAACGTGCCAGATGAGATGAACTTATTTTATTGTATTAAAGAACATTGACAATTTAATGTTGTAACATTTAAAAACCTGTTTTAGTTTAAGAGTTGGATTGTTTTTCTAACTTTGCCCCTTTCTAGATTGTAGAAAAAGATTGTAGAAAGAATGTTTCGCGTCGTTTACTTCGTTCTTAAGCACTTTCGAAAAGAACTCGATACCTTTTTTTAGAGATAATATCGTATTGGTCTTCGTAATAACTAATCGTATTGTCGCGTAATTAGGCCACGTAATATTCGGGGGAGGAAGGGACATCGACTCTTGCGGACCCGAGAAGAGAATTCGAGGAATAGCGAAAGTCAGGGAGTTCCGAGAATAACGAGATCGACTGCCCTAATTTTCGAGCAATTAATTGTAACGCGTAGACTAAATCAAGCTCGAAAGCGAAGAAATTTCCTCTACACCCATCGTCCCACCTACATATATAATTATCTCTATTTCAAATAATAAAGAGCGTGAGTAAAATTTGTCAGATTCTGAAATATGAATCTCGCAGAGGAGTGCACTTTCGCAATCAATTAACTCTTCAATATATCAAATCTTTATTACGTTCGAGAAGAAGCTACTATTATAGAACATAATAAGTGTCCCACCTATGACAAAAAGGTGCACTGGATCAAGACGCTGGAAGCGTCGCACCGCCATTTTTCTTCGCCTATCTTTATTCTTGCCAGAATTTTGGTGGTGTGGGGTATAATTAATAATAGATCAACCAGAAGGCGAACTATATCTTCGAGCCTTTAAATATAGTCTCGCACAGGAGTGCATCGCCGGGGCTGCAGCGGTGCAACTCTGTTAAGTAATACCAGCGATAGTAATCGTGTCGCATGAAATGTCACAGAGCCACCAGATGTTCCTGTACATTCTGCGGGAGATTTAATTGCAAAGTTACTTAGCTTCGAAAATTCGATTTTCAACTCGACTTCGGGTAGTTTCTGTTTTTACGGAGGAATTTCATTTGAGACTCATCTGTCAAGGAAATTTACGGAATGAAGTATACCGGGGGGAAAAAAAGACGTTTAAAAGTTGAACGATTGCAGCGAACGATACATCCGTTGGCGACGCGTTAAAAAATTTAATTCAAGCCTTATAGATATGTGTGACCCAGATGCGTTAATGTCGTGAAACACATATAATCAATATGTGTATCCGAAATAAAGAGTATCAAAAGGGACTGTCAAAAGATAAAGTAACGAATGTAAATTGTTTATCGCTATTTGAAAAATTGGCAAATCATCGGGTTGTGTCCGTGTGTGTGTGGAAGGCCACTTCTACGAAAGTTATCAAATACAATAAAAATTGACCCTGTTTTATTCGCTTGACACATTTAAACGCGGAGCTTATCATCGGGGATAAAAATATCGGAGAAGATCGATAACCACGCGCAGGACGAATGTGAAGTATCGCCATTACGCAGATCACATAATGCCAGCTGTTAAATTACGTGCGACGATACTACTGTAAGGATAATATAAAGCGCGCTATTAATTATCCCCCTTCATACGCGAGGCCACGGCCATTATCCTTCCCAAGGAGAAACTCGAAGCGGTGTAAGTAAGTGGCAAGACATAATTAATAATAGGATCGCTAGGCGACGTGCTATTTTTACGTTCGCTCGGATATAACGTCGCAGGGCTTTCGACGCCGATATCGAGCGGATGCCGCGCGAGAAAGAAAAGCCCGCTTGCGTTCGCACCTTCGCGAGCCAAGAGAGCGTCTCGCACCCGTCACATCCCCTCGGATTCGAGTGTCACGGAAGCGCACAAGTGTCGCCCGCAACAAAAGAGCGGAATTAATCGCGAAATCTCGGACACGCACGTGTTGAGTCTTTCGTCGCGGCGGAATTACGTGCCAACTCGTTGCTGCGCTAAATCACAGTTTCGGTAAGCCGCAAGATCGCACTTGCGTGCGGCGATGCAGACTATCGTTTTGTAAGACGTCCCCCGTCTGTCGGAAGTGACCTCCTCTTAACGAAAAATCATTTAACGAGGTAAACAACTCCGTGGAACTAGAAACGTGACAGTTTATCTCATACCAATTTGACCGGATGTCGGGGTTATTTTATCCGCGCGTTGCGTAATATTGAAACTGGCCGTTTAACCGGACTTATAATAAATTCGCTTACGTATTGTCGACAATTTTTCGATAAATCCGACTTAATTGTATTAACGATATCTTTCTCCTCTTTGAAGCAGTAGACCGGAAAGCTATCGATGAAGCAAGTATTTTAGAAGATAATCTGGATTCAACACACCGCGTTCCCTCTTGAATATATTATTATATATATATGTTTCATAAGCGATTGATCAAATTAAGACTATCACACCTACAAAGCAACATTAACTATGACAAATTAGTCGAATAGAACTACGCTTTGTCACTTTACGACATTATTAATTTGCAACAATTTACAGGAAAATGAAGATTGCAATTTTTCGTTCGCGTGCGCGCGTTCGTCTCGTAAAAAGAATAACTGCCCTTGCGATTTACAGTATCGTGTCTCCAAAAATTTATTGAAATTCTTTAACACGCATTTTCCTCGCATTTTCTAATTGTAAAAAACTTAGAAATTATTGATTTCTAATTAAGACAAGTAATATTTCTCTCGATTCTCCATTTAAAATATGCATCTTACAATATTCCGTAATCAGTTTACCCTTGACATTTATTCGAACGAACATCACGTCCGGTTACAATCTGCTTCAATCGTTTTCCACTAACAACTGCCGTAAGTGCCTTCTCTTGAGTTTCCTCTACTTGATTTTGCACACAAAGCGCTCCCTTACATTGCAAATGAACTTCCGATCGTATGTTCATGCTTCTGTGTTCTTGCTCCTCTTATCACGAGCTTATTCTTCCACGATGCGGCTTTAGTGCTCTCTTCTCTTCCGTTTTTTTTCACACGAAACTCGCTTTCTCTATTCATACGCAAATCTAATTGAGTCATTAGATTTGCAAATAATCTATTCATTTTATATTTCATCTTTTACATTATATATTATATACACCTGTATAAATGCATATGTTCCTTCGTTTTCGTGAGAAAGAGCATACATTTCTATTTATTAAGACATACTAATTACACGGCGCTACGATTTCGCAGTCTTCTTTTATTTATTATTAAAAAAAAGAAGTCGTTTTATTACAGCCATAAATATTCATCTACCTGACTATGCATTTGCGATCAAAAGAAAGTGCTCAATCCGTCCGAGACACCATGTATATTCAAGCGATTCGAGTTCCCGGCGTTGCGAATGCCGGAAGCAACGGGGTTGCATTAATATATCCCGCAATAGCAGCGTGGAAAGTAAGAGTAGTGATCAGCACAAGCCAGTGCTATGGTCGCTGTAGTCCAGCGAAATGAATGTGAGGATCGCGCACATGGTGCACGTTACAATTGGTTTGACCTCGCACGCTTTCATTATTGATGTCGCAGCGCGCTGTTCTTTACTGCACTGTGACAGGAGACGCTATATCGCGCGGCAGCCGCCGTGGAAACAATTCTCCTACCTTTTGTGAAACGTTTCCCCCGCGATTTCTACGAAACGCAGGAAATTGTGGCAAAGTGCCCGACGGTCGCGTGAACGTTTCTCAACCTGCAAAATGCAGATCGCTCGCCGGTTTTTATGCGACCGAGAAGTATCTGAAGCTGCCACGAAAAACCACTGTAAATACCAAAGTCGCTACCGGACGTTTACGAGTTCTCTACAGAGAATACAGTTTGTAAGATTTTTAAAACCCGCATTTCTTCATCCGCCGGTCCGTTCGACATTTATCTTTTTCTTTTACCAAACTCCCCCAAAAAAGTCGTAGTTTTCTTTTCTCGCTATATATTTATATGTCAATAATCTCTTCGAAAAAATATTACAAAAATATTCTTGACGTGCTATATATTCTTCAGAGAATAAAAACATTACAGAACATTCGCAAGGATCGTGTTAAACCTTTCCCGATTAACTTTCCAGACACCATAAATGAAACTTGTTTAAACTTGCACACGTTTCTGGAGAGACTGACCCGTGCGACTGTTCAAACTGTAACGACTGCCGGACAAACGATACCTCGGTAATGGTGTAAAGCATGTCTATGGGGTTACAATTCAAAACGTGACGAGGACAAAACTCTTTATTGACGATTTCGCGCAATAGAGTGGCCGAAGGGAACGTCATTCCCCGGCATACCGGAATAAAATAACTCCCTGTGAAAGGTGAGAAGGTAAACTGATCGTGCGACATTTTCTAAACGATTCTCTGATCACGATTTGTCGAAACGTATTTGACGCGTTTGACCTATTGTCTTCATTGAACAGATATCGCAATTCGCAGGCAAATCACGATATAAAAATAACCGTTGAGTTATCGATTTTAATGTTCGATCTAATTACCGCCACACGAAAGAGTCAGAGTGATCGCAATAATGATATTTCTATGGCCTGGTAGTTTGTAAATACAATCGTTCAATATTGAGTTTCACGAGTATTTTTCTCACAATAATGATGGATATTACTCTCGCGTTTAATACGTCAGGCTAATGGATGTACGTAATCGATCCAATGCAGATAATTTGTTTATAGATGTGTTTGAAATTCACCAATCTTTCTCTGGAAAAAAAAGACAGAAATTTAGGCTCCACAATTAGTAATCGAATTATTTTGATTGTTCGTAACTCTAATCTTTTACGAATTTTACCCCGCGTAACTAAAAATTGCAGCTAGCTATTCCATCTATTCATGGCATATTCAAGATTTTTAAGTAAACAATTCTCTCAATTAGTTCTGTCGATATTCAGTAACGCAAAGATAATTTTCACTTAAGGGGATGCTGGAGTGATTCTGCACTTTTGCACCTTTCTAACCTAAAAACTGTCAGTTCGCGGAAACATTTGTGTAATATACAAATTAAATGGCTTACGTGTACAGATCGAAAGCAGCTTGCTATTCCGGTCAAATGAAAGAACAATATGGCATCACTGAAACTAAGTTTGTAAGTCTAATAAAAAATAATAGTGAGCAACACACATACTACACGTACTGTAGTTTCAGTGATGTCATATTGTTCTTTAATTTAGCCGGAATAGCAAGCTGCTTTCGATCATCTGTACACGTGCCATTTAATTTGTGTATTACACAAATCTTTCCACGAAACAGACAGTTTTAAGTGCAAAAGGTGCGAAAGTGCAGAATCACTCCAGCATCCCCTTAAGAGACACTAACCGAAATTTTTTCCAGAGTAGAGTTACGAACCATCAAAATGATTCGATTACTAATTGTGGGCCCCAAAATGAGTTACTGTCTTTCTTTCCCCAGACTTGTTTTTCGATTTTATGTTTCTCTTACGTGCCCCATTCTTTTGCACGTACAAATTTGTACGAATTGAATTGAATTGAAAATTTGAATTAATTAAATTTGACAGATTTTCATGAATGGAAATTATGAGATAACTCAATCACGAACGATTAAAAATAAAGGAGAATTCGCTTATTAAATTTACTAATCTCAGGTGGGAATAGATAACGATTTCATTCTTTCAAGTCACAGTGGTTCCTTCGACTTCAATTATGTGGCCTACTTTTAAAAATACCTTTTGTTAGTATTAAAACGATGCGAAAAGGGGATAATGTTTGATAAGTTTTTTTTCTTCTTAGAAAAACTCAATTTCGTATTAATCGAAGAATCTATAGATGAAGACCTATGAATGTCGGTTCTGAATTATCCATCGGTAACATGAGAAGTCAATTTACGATCCAGATGCAGGTATACACTTGACGATTATATTCTAACATAAATTAGATACAAGTATTACAGTGAGATTGCAATACATTGTTTGAAAACCTACAGTATAACAAATAGTACTTTGTCTAATTCATGGCAACATTTTTCAATAATATACGAGTTTGATCGGATCGATTTAATATACCATTGACTTTACTCTTGAGGGAAAACATTTTATTGAATTTACACGCGTTCGCGACGAGACGCGTGCATCCGTCGTAATAGCACTATTCATTATTAATGACACAGCCCGACCGACTGAAAGAAAGTTCTCCCACCGTCGAGTCAAGAAAGAAAAGTTCGCGGTGAACGTTTCGCTGATGTAAGAAATTCTAAGGGAAGGCGCGGGCATGCAAGAGTATACAGTCCAGGCCCCTGGCCTGGAGCTACTACGAGTGTAGAGTCGAGGGCAACGAATAAAGAGAGGCAAATAAAGAGGGGGGAGAGAACGTGTTAAAGAGAGAAAGGAAATGTCTATGTCAGAAGGATAGGATAGGTTTGCAAAGAAGAGAAGAGGATTGGCGGAGGAAGGGAGAAAAGGAATATTAATGAAGAGAGAAAAGAGTGCACGGGAGGATGGATCTACATAGAGGAAGGAGGTAAGGAAAGAAAAAGTGTACGCGAGCGTGGGAGAAACAGGGTCAAAGGGAGAGTGAGAAAAGACGGGGCAGAAGCAACAGGAAAACAGGATAAACTCTGGCACGGGAAGAAGGAAAGAAGATAGTGTGTACTGAGTGATTGAGCGAGAGAAGAGTCGGAAAAGAGGATGCTGTAAGTGGAAGACAACGGTATAGCGTGAGCAGAAAAGGGGGGGGGGATAGAAAGGGAGAAAAAGAGAATATCGAAAAGGGAAGAAAAGGGTAACGCCGCGGAAAGGAGTGCAATGGAGTGAAAGAAGGAGGGAAGGGAAGAATCCCTGTATTCTGTCAAGAGAGATGGAAGGGTCGCGCGGAGAGATGAAAGAGTTGCAAAGGAAGCAGCGAGAGAAGGACAGGATCGAGAGAAGTGGTAAATGATTGAAGTTACAAACACATATACAGGGAGAGGGGGAGAGAGAGAGAGAAGAGCGCAGAAAAAGGAAGAAAGAAAGACCAGGAAGAACAGTAAGAGCATACCGGGTGTTCGAAAGTTTGTATGACAAATTTCATCTGCAAATCATTGTCTATTTTAAATCGATTTCTTTTTAGCAAAACTTTGATGAGATATCGATTTCTCAATTTTTATTCATTCAACCATCTCAGTAAGTAAAGTTGGAATTAAAACTTTGCAGGATTTGTAGACTACATTGAAATTAAGCGAAGAATAAACTTTCATAAGTCAATTCGTGTGATTATCTTATCAATTATTGTCTAGCTTTGAAAACGTTGATAACACGGTAAGTCTCTTTGAACAGAAATTAACCGTGCAATTTACTTAAAGAAACGGCAAGTGTTCTTTGTAAGAAATTGATCCGGACACCCCGTACATACACGTACGAGCGGCGAAGGGGCGAGCCGGGAGGGTTCGAGGATGACGAGGGTAAAGAGGCCGAGGGGCAGAAGTGAGGTCGAGCTGGCGACGTCGTGTCTGTCTCGACGCTCAGAAACGAGGGAAGCCGACGCAACGGGCCGATCACTTATTCATGCGCTCCGAAATGATTCCAGCCTTGTAACCGGCCGGTGCGGTGCGGTGCGAGTCGCAGTTACACGCGGCTTTGAATTAAAACGTCAGTCTGCCATCCTTGCGGCGCGCCGCGACGCGCCGCCTTTCACCGACCGAGATTCGCGCGACCGATATTACATGAAGCGAGGCCCACGAGCGAAGTGCAGGTATTTCCCGACGGCACTTCCGGACACACACGGATCCTCGGCTGCGCGAAACTACAGATCGGTTCAAGACCCCGGCGTTAAATAATATACATTAATGTCTTTCCAATGTTTCACGCGAGCGAGACAAAAGTTGCTATTCTTGTCACAATTTTCAAACAGATATGTGTCTGGATCTAACTTGCTCAAGGAACAGATTCTAATTATACGTCGAAAAAAAAACATGCAAAAGAAAACGAGGATCCAACATGTCTTCTCGTTCTGAGAAGATCTTCCCGTTCTCTGATCTTAATTTAAGCAAATAGCAAAATTGATATAGTTTTCCATGTGCTTGTGTGTAAAAGGAAAAAATTATTATAATAAGAAATCGGAAGATACAAACTAAAAATGTGGAAATATTTTGATTTGACGACACCTTAAATCGAGAAAAATTACGTGTATTTATAAATTTCAAGATAGAATCTTCGAACGCGTAGAATTGAAAACCGTAAGCTAGAATATAAAAGAAACACGTAATAGGATTAACGTGAAAACCGTTAGTGTGCATGTATTCATTTAGCCACGATGCAGAATGAGAGTTCGTATTTAAGTATCACGCTTGAGAAAGTGCTTCTTGACGTTATGGCACGCGCGCGAAGCTGCCCCAACTTTTTTCATTAATTCACAGTGCATCGTTTGTCGAAGAAATTTCCGACAAAGCAGAAACGCCAGCTAATTAAGGGCGAGTCGTGAAGACAAGCACAAGAGAGGTGTTTACATTCTCGGAACTTAATTCGCGAATCGCTCAGACGCATATTTTCCACAAAGATGAATCGCTATCAGCTGTTTAGCACCGTTTACATCGTGGCAAAATTCCTTGAAACCTGATTCCATATTTCATAACTGAAGCAGCCGGTATTTATTGCTCTGCTCCTTGAAGGTGTAAAAAAAGAGACATTCCATTACAAATTTATCTGCAATAGGAGCAATTTGTATGAAATTTTGCTACTACAAAGTATTATATGGGGACATTGAATTAATAATGTCTGTTAAATGTCTACTCTTCTAAAATAATTCCTGCGTCGATTAAATAAGCTAAATAAATTAATATTTCAGTCAACGACTTAACTTCTTCCATCAAAGTTAATTGACTTTTCTATATTTTTCTATATTAAATTATATCGACATCGCGTAACGGATGCGCTTGTACGAATCTTACGGTCATCCAATATCTTCCAATTTTTTGTTCCTTTTCCTGCAACGACCACATGATTCACGTATCTGGTGTAATATCTCACGGAACATTGTTCAGTATAACATCGTCCCATGGGAGTTTCTCTGGGAATTTAGCGGGAGTTATACTTGAAAACGGGCGTGCCTGTATCCTAGCAGTTGTTAACAATCCGCGCTCATACGTGTGCTCGTATCACTGACACACACACACACGCTCGGACTTCACCCGCTTTTAATCCGGAGTGGGTATCGCACATTTTAATTCAAAACCTCGCGCTATTTATGACGTTACCGCGTTGCCGCAATACGTTATCCTACGTGAATGCGCGGGGCTCGTATTTTCACGAGGACTTCTCGTCCCCGCGCAGATCTCATTCAAGACCGGCATCAATCAGCTCATCTTCAGTCGTTTAATTTACACACGCTTAAAGGCTCTTAACCTGCCCAAACGAGATTTTAATATACAGCCGGGCGGGAATCCAAGAGATTTATGGCCAACGGGCTACCCTTCTCAATTCATAAAATAACAATGTGCTGAAAGGGCACTTTCCTGACGCGATTAAAGATGCATGAATGATTGTCTGAAGAAAATTGGAGTGTATTAAATCACGCTCCGGACGGTAAAATTTGTGACTGATCATTCCCCTCGTGTGAAAGAGTTACGACGTTACAACAGCGTAAATGTGTGGTGATTAAAAGCGCGCAATTTATTTACTTACATATTCCAATAAGAATTTAATAAATATTGAAAACTCAAGAGATTGCAAAATAATAGGACGCAGGTTTAACGCGGGACTCGTATACCTATCTTCGACGTTAATCTCTTTTATGATAGAAATTATATAAATCTTCTCTTCGCTTTTGGGCATAATTGCATCCGTAGACTTGATTAAATCCTATTGTGTCTCGCTGAAATTGCGAACACGTCTAATCTCGTGTATTTTAACGCAATGCAATTTACAATTCCAGCTTAACATCTGCGATTAAGAGCGTGCTTGTCGATTTTACGTGAGGCTTTCACGACGACGTCTCTCAATGCGCGCTCCGTTTGTACAGCTTGTACAGCGCCGGCGAAGAGTGTGAGCGGCTCTGAATGGCATAATTGTTCGCAGACACAGATATCTGATTAGATATTATATTAGCGAGCGAGTAAACTCGCTTAACCCGTTGCGCGAATTACAGAATCCATAGCAGCCTTATTGTTCGGCGTAACCTCGGCATCAGGCATAATTACCGACGCAGTGGGTGATTAATCACCCACTGGTCTGCTATCGGGGACGCCATTGGCGGAAGTCATTGGCTGAATCTTGTCGGATTCCCGTTTCCTCGCGCGAATTTCCGATACTTGTTAATCCTCCTTGGCGTCAACCGCCTCGATAATCGTCCGGCGCATTTCTCCAAGAAGGAGAAGCGAAAGATTGCAAAAATAAAACTCACCGGATTTACATCATTTAACTCTCTTGCATATCAAACGCGAAGATACGTCAGACACAGCGCAGATAAATTATAAAATTTATTAATATTTTAGTACTTTTTTTTAGCATCAAGTAATTAAAAAATTAACTGCACTCCCACTCGCTCATTTGTCTCTCAAACTTAGCATCGTTATAATTGTATGTACCAATTTATACAAACAGTAAAATTAACGCACGCCGCTTTATTAAATTTATCTCCACAAAACACAGTACAGAAAAGTTATGCCGACACCATAGGAAAACCGCAAGCGTGTCCCGGTATTTTTAAAGCAACGCGCGCACGTTGATGGAATAAAATTTAAATACCCCGGAAGAGGGCCGCGTGTTCGAGCGTGTTTGCTCACGCGCCGTTTCACGTGCACGTTCCAGCAATTTAGTGACAGACAGTTCGCCGCGATGGTGGAGCATTTTATGGACGAATTTTGCCGCCGCTGTAGACTCTCGCGGAGTATCGATATCGAGACCGGAATTTTCGCCGCTGCAACTCGCCCTCGAATTACAAGATACCGTTAGACCGCCTATTGATTTCCAAACAAACAGCTGGGCGTGAAAGCATGTCTCATGTTCGAAAGGAATCTCCGCGGCTGCGAGAAAGGCCCTGCAAGTGGTCGCGTTTTCCCATCCGAGGGTGCAATTTGATTCTCACATTTATCCATTCTATTTATTATCTCTCACACTTTATTTTCCCTCCCGCTGTGAACATTATATTTCGTGCGATCGGCATGTTTCCATCCAGTTGTCATTGATTCGCGACGGATTTCCGGTACACTTACTTTCATTATTCTTGTTACATTTTTCTATCGCCATTTTCTCCTGTGTATGCTACTTCGCTACTTTCTATTTTTCTTTCATCTGCTTTTTCTCTTTCCGTTTATCTTTTTAAATGACTGAAACAACATTACTTTCATGTTATAATAATGTTGCCTATTTATCATTTTTGTTAACTCGCAGTTTTATATTAGTCTCTCCACTGCCTCTTTTCTTTCTACCAAATGCAGAATCATAAACATATTGCACGATGAATTAACAATCATACTTTCTCAGCATCGATTATCGAGGTTTCCATACTAACAGATCACAGATATTTCCTTGAAAGAAAACAAGATTAATTGTGTCTCTTCTGCCAAGCGTAAAACCGTCCCATGTACTCTATGATTTCTAAGCGTCACCCATCGACTGACCAGTCAATTTTCTACTTGATTTACAGATCTTTTATGTCCTCGAAGAAAATATATTTCGTGAGTTCGCGATGCAACGTAATTGTACGGTGAAATTAAGCGGAAGAAATTACCGTCGACAGCCCACGTACGTCATTCTCAAAGTCGATAAACGCGGCCGTCGATCAAATTCGACATGCGCAATGATACATCCGTCGACGCGGTTGCAAAGAGATATCCCCGCGTACCTCTCGCCCGGCTCATGCTCGCAACGCGTGCCGTTGATCAGCTGGTCCGTTATCGCACTATCGCATGTCGATCGTAAAATCTGACGTAATTATTGGTGCGCGACGCGGTGTTCGCGGCCGATTCCGGTGCGCCACCGTAAAAACGCGCGTAAACGTCGGCGTTAAAGCCAATGCGCGAATAATACAGCGAGGCGGATAAATTAAAGGGCCGTAATGACACTTCCGTGTTAATACTTGTTCGCAACAATGCCGACTGAGGGAGACGCACAAAGCGTGCGCGTCCCGACGTACACGTGGCTTTATGCGTCGCGTATAGTTACAGGTGACAAGAATATTCCACTAAGTTGGAAGTTAAATTGCATACGCATATTCATGCGCACAATGTGACATAAGATTGGTCCTCGCGGTGAAGTTAAGTGATAAATAAGTGACAAATACGTACAGTACCCTCCGTAAGTTTGGAAACACTTAATAAAAGTGCGTAATATGAAAGAAATGCATAATAAAATCGATGTATTTTGCTTTGTAAGTGTTTACTTAACTAAAGAAAGCTAAAACGGAGACACACACGTGAACACGACAAGCTTTTGATAAAGATTTAAATTGAATTTTAGATTCCTCAAAGTAACCACCTTTTGCTTTAATGACTGCCTTGCATACTCGCGGCACGGATTAACTTTTGCAGTGATTCAGTCGGGATACGTTTCCATTCTTGCTGGAGAATCTCCCAGAGATGCACTTCGAGGTTCTTTTAAAGAAAATTGTGTAAACATTGTAGCATCTACGATTATAACGTAAAATATTTACAGTAAATATTAACGAAACCCCCTTGTGTATTTTTAATACCAGTTCCACTTAATTGTACACGTGAGCCGTTTCAAAAAATTTGTAAAAAAAAAGGAATTTGTCACAAGATTTCAAAAACGATTTTATCTCGAAATACAACCAGTATCGATCTGTTTATTTGCACCCGTCAGATAATATTTGTAGTTTATTTAACTGATTTTTCTTTTCCGTCCCCTTTCTTGCACATTCAACAATACAAACAATTATTGGAGATTTAGTGAATCAAAGCGAATGTCATAAATCACGCCTACGCAAACGAGGACACAACAGCTGCGTGTAACAGTAATTCAGCTTACTTGCAACAAGTTTCTCTCGAGTAATACAAGTCCGTATTCGCATATGTAAAATTATGCTTCTTCTTTCCAGCAACGTTTAATTTGCATCCCTAACAACTTGCTTGCTTTGTAATTCTCAACAAAAGTATAGAGCATAATTATGCTAGTTATTAGTTAATTACTGGCCATAATATAACGACTGGACGCAGTCGTTACAGATAATTACGTGGCAGTTAAGATTTAGCTACTTTCACATTTATCCTGATGCATCGCGAAAATGTTTCCTCTGCGTTAAAAAGCTACAAAAAGTCTTTCTCATAACTCAAGAAAATATGGAAAAAGTCCATCTTAAATTTTATTACGCTACGGCAAAATGTAATAAAGCCTGATTGAATTGATCGCGGGAAAAAGTTTACTGCGATGCAATGCATTTCTTGTGCGTCCATATACAATACACACACAAATGATATTAATGATTATAATGCAACTGAAGTATTAGAATGTATTATATTATAATAACGTAAGATACTTCGCGGATAAGATACTCCTGAGAATAAGCGGTATCACGAGGTAACCCTACAGGCCGACAGTGGCACGATAATTAATCGGACTGCCGCGACAAGCTTTTCGTCTCTGATTCTCTCATTGTCCCGTTCCACACCGCGTCCTCCTCGAGGGTTGCCCGGATTATAATAGGGATTTTAATTGCACAAAGGGAATCGTTAGGATAAATCCGGTTTCCGGAAAAACGACGTGCTCTCCAGAAAGATCAACGACGTTTTAACTGCCGGGTTCCCGACAGTGGTGCAATTAAATGACAAATTCGTCGGATCGAGTCTCAGAAAGTCCACTGTCTTCTTCTTTTTAAAAAGAGGCGGCGCATTCGTGAAATACCTCGCGATCCGAGAAATTATTCGTAAAGATGGGGCTTTGTTTGAGAGCAAAATGCTTCCGCGTCGTACGCGGTTAAAATTGTACAAATATAATTTTAATATTATCTGTTAAAGCAGAAAGCTGCATAATTAAATAATTAATCGTATATAATTAAATATGCATTTCTATCGTCTATAAAAATATATGTTTTTGTATATCAATTTAATATAAATTAGTTCTTTAGTGCACTGCACAACTAAATATTTAACTTATTCCATATTATTATACGTATGTACGCAAACAAAATATGATATTACACGGAGCTACCAAAAAATGAAATGGCAATTTACTCGTTTCAGATTAAAATTAAACGTAAAAATAGCGCGCAAAAAATTTTTTCCCGATCCTTTTAACACTCCTGTTATATACTTTTCATACAAAGTCAAGAATGGGTGATTTATAATATAATTAACACGTCAGAAACACGTAAGGAATTTTTTTTCACAAAAATTAGCTTACATTATTCGAACCGCATATTTTTAACTATCTATTCAAAGTTCTCCTAGATTTTGCTATTCATGCATTTAAAAAGTATTATCAATATAAATTTACAAAGAATGGTCCCAATCTGTCAAGTCCTAACCCGTTTTCGAGCACTCTTATCGTAGGGTAAGAATCGACCTAGATCGATCGACGAGCATTGACGAGTGCGACTGTTATATCAGAATGTACTCGCCTCTAGCAGTGACGCACGACCTGTAAATGTCACGGGTAATGGTGGGACATAGAAAGGAAAAAGATTCTCGCGGATATTTGCGCTTTATTTGGGGGCCGTCCAGAGATTTCACGGAAACCCGCGGCGCTAAATCGCGCGTCCTTAATAAATTTTTCAACGTGGATTAACAACATTATGGAGGATCGCTCGGTTTGTGCGGTTAATCCGTAATTGGAAAATTCCAGCTTTCGTTGCGTCAGTGCCGCAGCAGCTTGCAGCAGTTTAATTTTTATATTGACCTAATGGAATGCCATATAAAGTTCGCTTTCTGGCGTAATTCATTTTTTATATACAATAAAAAAAAAAGAGGGACACGCGCGTCACAACAATTTAGCACGCGCTCGCAAATTGCGCCAATCTCCGGGATAAAAGGAGGCATTGTTGCGCATTGTCATTTGAAAATAATTTCAGCTCAATTTCTCTTTTTCCTAAACGCGTAAGATAATACCATCAGCGTATCAATTGCATTACGTGCGTAACAACGGGTTGGCGAGATTGCGTATAAGCCCCATGAAGAAAAGAGGAAAAATGGAAAGCACTGTCGTGGATGTCATGAGTATAATCTGTTTAAACGAATATTAGAGTTTTACAAGCACTTATCGTGCGTTTCACCGCAAAAGTCGGAAAATGGAAGGGTAATTACGAGAGTTAACTTCGCCGACTGAAAGTCTCGAGGATCGCTTCCAGTTTGCTGCTAATTTATTTGCCGGAATCCGCTCCCGTTTCTCTTCCTATTTTCTCTTTTAAGAAATTAGACGCGTGTTACGCGCGAGTCTGACTTAACCGTTACAAAGCCGACGTAGCGCGATGTAGAACGGCGTTATCGTACGTAAAACTAGAGCGCGCAATCAGTAGTTGGACCATGCCAGAAACGTCACTTTGTATTTTACTCATAGAAATCGAAATTTATGCATAATGCGTATGCGTAATTACGAAGTCGCCGAAACGTTCCGTGTGTTTATCTTCGTCTCGCATAATCCCGACAGTCGAAACTTGCCCTAACGCGCCGCACGCAACTTCGGCACCGCGAAATTGGAGGAAACGAGCCGAGCAGTAATTAGCCGTTCGGGCCGATCGATTGAAATCTCTCGAGTCGCGTCCCTAGAAAATGATAAGTTAAATGCGCGATCATCCGAGATATCGATTGCAAAATGTGACGTCGCGCTACGTTGCACATTGGGACGAACGTACGAGCGTGAAAATACGCCGCGCAATGCTCGGCGTAGCCGACGACGCGCGTCAAATTGCATTTTGCCGTCGGTCAGATTTAATTGTCTCTTTAATTGAGTTTTCTGGCGAGAGTGTGTAGGCTCTTTAATTACGGGATATAATTCAGCGGCGCGCGTTTAACGCGGCCACTTCGAACGTCGGCAACCGTAAACGCGCGTTTACGAACGGGGCAATAAGTCGCCGCCTGCCATTATCATGTGAACGCTCTCTTCGTCGCGGTTACGAGAAATGCTCGCGCCTGTGTGATCTAAAACCACCCGTGCAGCTTATTTAGAAGGCAGACGGCGTAGAATAAAAGTTGCGAAAACCGCGAGGGACGCATTTAGTTAATCTCCTAGACGCAAAACTGTGAATACACCTGAAACGTATGTTGTAATTTCGCGCGCTGAAGCTTTTACTCTTTCCGCAAAATTACTTTGTTGCATTTCTGATAGAATTGTGTAAAAAAAATGCTTTTCCATTTTCAGCAATGGCTTGTTTAAAATTGCATAGGTAACTAGACGAAATAACAATTTGCAAAAATTAACGAAAAAGTTACCCAAAACAGAGGTGGAGGGAAAAAGGCGGACGTATTCTCTTGGTTTATGGAGAAAATATAATTTCAAACTGCACGAGTATGAAAATGTTTCGTGTAAATATTTAAAATGCAATAATTAAACGGAATTAACGCCATAAAAAATTTTGCAGCCGAATCTGATTGCATTTTTTTCTAATGTTAAAACGTTTCTAATTGTAATTCGTTATTTTCAATTCTAAATAAGAAATAATGTGAATTGCGAACGTTATATATTATTATAAATCAGGGTGCATTAAACATTTTTCCTTATTGTAAACGACGGATGAAAAGAAATTGCTACAAAAGACAAAAATTATTTGCTCATCATATATCGCTGTAAGTTATAACAGTTGTAAATAGCATAAAATAGTTATGCGTGACCATTGTCTATCCGTTATCTAACCGTCACAACATTTGTGTAACATAGAAATGATTTCTCAATCACACGCCACATATATGAAACATTTTTCATATAAAATGGAATAAAATTCGAGATTTATTATTCTGATAAACGAGTTGAAAATGCTCATTATGACTGATCGATTGCAGCTGTTTATATTATAATGTCATTATCATATACTAAATCTCACACATAAAGAAAAATATTTGCCTATCATCCTGCTTACGAATACACCACATTGGCTTAATACCCGCATGAAGAAGCGAAAGAAGCATCGGTGACGTAGACTGTCAACCTATCGGCTCGCTGAAGTTATCGCACACGCTCACAGGAAAGAAATCGCTTTATCAGTGGTTCTCAGTTTATTAGGTCGTAGTAGCGAGGAATTGTTTGGACTTTGAAAAGATCAAAGTTTCACGGACACAAAAATTGGAAAGCACAAAAGTTTAGGAGTCCGAAGAAATGGAAGCTCCAGCGATCAAATATCTAAGAATATAAAAGTTTGAGGGTTGGAAGATTCAACAAACGTCCGAAGCTTTATAATTTAAAAGTTGCACACTTCGGGGGCTAAAAATTTCACAAGTTATAAAGAAATTAAAAGTCCAAAATGCTAAACAGCGAAAGATTTCAAAATGCAAGTCTACGCCGTTTGTTCGATCCGTGCGAATAAGTCTCTAAAAATCAATGCAGAAACGTACAGCGAAATTAACGTGAAAATCCGTGGAAATCCGTGTTACACAACTCTTACACAATTTCGGTGACACAAGACCGCGTCGCGCCCGTAAAAGATCTTGTCGTCGTAAATGCGAGATGTCTCCTGCAGTAATAAATTCGTCCGCAGAAAATGAAAATACTACTGTCGTGGATATCGGCTCGGTTTTACTATGTTATAACCGTACAGAGGATCGTCCCGAGAGATGAATCGTGACTTGAGCGCATGTGTACACACATCCCGTCCTTTTGTACATATATACCTTTATATGTACGTGTATATTCAATAGTCCACCTGGGATCGTAACATTTGATTCTTTTATTGGCACTTTTGCATTACGAGGAATGCTAGTATTGCCATTGTTGTAAAAACAATTGAAGCGTACTTTATTGAGGAAACCTTGTAAAATCTTCACCATACAACTCCGACTTTCCTTCGATCAGACGTCTAATCAGTTTCGTTAATATGGTGTACAGATGTAAAATATCGCCAAGAATTTTCCGACGGTAGCCGAATGGAAGAGCATGACGTGCAATTGTAACAGGTCGATCGGAAGTAAAATCGAAGAGCACTGCATGAATACGTAAGGTACACGTGGAACGCGAGATCCTTTCACGTGCGAATTATCGCTGACAGCTGTCCGCCGAAAACTAGCGAAATGTATTCAAGCCTCCTGGACAGGTGTGCAAGACGATCACGCGCGCCGAACACCATTCCGAGCGCAAAGTGACAAACCATTGATATTAGTCGGCTTGTCGGCAAACACGTTTCGAAATCCATTGGCCATCGGCGCGCAAAATATAAATTCCGCCGGCGGATAGGTTTCGCACTGTTTCGGACTCTATTCATAGAAAGTGTCTATTGGCCGACGCGGCGGAACAGAAAGAGAGACATGTCAGTTGCGACAATTATTCATCGCTGGTCCGCGATCCGCGAGCGCGGATCCGAAACCGCCGCCGGACGGCCGCGGCGTGTCCGCGGCGGATATATTCGGCGGTGACTATATGCCAAGAGAGATATAATATTACTTTAAATTATACGGGCGAGACATTATTTTAGATTAAACCGCGCCGTTTGCCGCACTCGGGCAGACGATGAGTCCCGAACACTATTTTCACACGCGACTTACTCTTGCAACGAGAAAAAGTATCGATCCTTACGGTTTTCTGGTCAACACCGAGGGGGAAACCGCTGACCAAAATCTTGTGCACCAATGCCCACTAATGCCCGGTGGGCATTACTTAATCTTATCATCTTATTTATCTTGCTTTATCTTATTTTATCTTTATAATGCCCCAAGAAGGCCTAATGCCCAAACTAATGCCCAAACTAATGCCCAAAAAATGCCTAGTAATGCCCAGTAATGCCGCAAATCTGTACTATATAAAAATAATTAACTAATTTACTACTCATTGCCTGGATATTTCAACAGAATAATAGTTAAAAGCTTATATTTTATAGTAAATTTCTTTAATAGTTGGCATCACTGTGTCTACATGGTTGCTATTACTAATATTATAGTAATAATTACTATAGAAATGATATGCCTGGCTATAATTATTTTACTGAGCAATTATAGTTTCAACTACTACACATATTTCTCTATCAGTGTACACCACAATGCCATCAGCGGTTTTCCCCCTCGGTCAACACCGTCCTCCGCTTGTCTCCGAAACGTTACGTCAGTACGACGGAACCTCGCGCATATTCGCGAGCCACAATTACGCGTAAGAATAGGAAACTCTTAGCGTCACGAGAGATTGCGTCGACGCACTTGCAACAAAGGACAGCGTTAATTCATGGGTACGTCCCGCTGTACGAAGGATTTTTCTAAATACACGCGCAGGCGTCGCGCTCAAGTGGAACCGCTCGCGTAGTTACTTGGTATTCACGTGTACCAAACCGTGTGTACCGAACTGCCGGTATTAAGCGAAAAGCGAACGCGCCTGCTTTAACGCGCGCGATATCGCCGCTCATTAAAAAAAAATGTGCACTTCCGCGCGTTCCCCAGCGACAGAATGCACACGTCCATTCGCGTATTATCGAATTACACGTGTATTTACAGAATCGCTCCCAGCCGATGGCGGAATCATCAATAATTGATGAACAAATATTCTAACTCGCTTTGCAATTTGATCCGTGTTGCAAAACTGGCGACGTGCGCGTTTCGCGCGCGTGTGTAAGTCGAAATAAATATAAAGGGTCAATATATATGCGCATAATATATATCGAAATTTGACTGACGTGCATAATTATTGACGCGACTCTCGCGCGCAATTATTTTGGCGTACTGTAAAAATTTGGATTTTTACAAAATCGTGAAAAAAATTGCTGCGATAAAACCGGTTACGGTTTCGCGTAGACTATGAATAAATAATTTCGGCGCCGTAAAATGTCGTTAAGATTTATACGAGTTACTATTGTGTAGATATCTTGCCTTTATGATATTTCGTTTGACGTTCATTACTTTGCGAGTCCCTTAAATAAGTTGTACAGTTACTGCGACTTCGATTTATGACGTTCTGTTCTGGGCTCTGTTTGCCTCATGTCGATTTTCTATTTCCGACTGACGGATAATTTTCTACGTTCGTAAAAGAGACCGTAAATAAATTTGAGAAATAGAATCTGAAAATTAATCGACAATCTTACGCATTCCCGCTCGTGTCGCGCCCCAAAATTCAATTTTAACGAGCAATGAAGCTCTTATTCCTATTTGCCGCTTCCTCCACGAAAATTAATTCATTTTTCACAAAATAGATCACCGATGTGATAAGCGCGAATACGAATCTCATTGTTATCTCCGGTAAACGCATTGTTTCTAATAAGAGGCCCCAACAGTCGCTTCACAAAACGGCAAATAAATATTACGACCAATAACTGTATGCTTTACTTTGTCCGTGAAAGAAACACGAATGTCACTCCATTCTATGCCGTCATGCACGCATCTGACAGGTGCGAAACGCGGCCCGTGCTTTCCACGGGTTTGATATTATTTCGAATAACGTCGTTGCACGAGAACAAGAACGAGACCGAGAGAGAGAGAGAGAGAGAGAAAGGGGGGGCGGGGGAAAGGAAAAACCGAGAGAAAGAGAGACGAGCACGGAGAGAGAGGTTGAACGCTCGTGGCGTTTACGGTTTGCTGCTCCCGTCTCGTTCCTCTTCGCTGGCTAACCGTTATACAACATCCGCTCTGCCATAATGCCCTCCCGCTAGAGTCCCAGGTCCCATTGTTCATCGTTATACAATCATTCCCCGCGAGCAGCACGAAATTCAATACGTCGGCTGCGTGCGTGCTACAATATCGCAAACTGAGGACCGACCGACCGACCGGACGACCAACAACGACGAGAGAGGACCTCTCGGTCGTTCTACGACGGGAGAACAACTCAATTTATCGATACCGCACGGAGAAATTACGCGTACGAACACTGCCGCTCATTAATGCTGCCCGCGGCCGCTCCTGTTGCCGACGCGGACTTGTCAGTGGTGCTCAACGCGCGCGCGCGCTAGATCGGACACCTTGGCGCACAAAATGGAAAAGTTACTTACGTGGAATGTTACTCGAACAACGCCATTTAATATTCACCTCTTACCGATACAATTGGCTAGTCGTTTCATCTCTAAACGATCGTTTCTTCTATCGCGCGAGTTTATCGTAAAAACGAAATTATTACGAGCAGAGGGAAGGTCCTCCATTGTGAGATTCTAATGTGAGACGGTAGATTTTCAACGTCCGCATTCAATCGCAAATGTTTTTTCGCGACGATCGCGAGATCTGACAATCAATTTTCCACTAAACAGAGAGAAAGAGGGGAGATATTTCACTCCAGGGACAATAAATTCACGGTGGAGCCAACAGACGATGTCCATTAATTTGGCAGAAAACCCACTGTCTCATATTAGGAGCCCGTCCCATAATAGGGGACTTTCCTCCGTTAATATATAAGCGATTCAATATTTATTATCGTATTTTACCGATAGAAATGATTATTTGTTAAATGTAAATTATTGCTTATTAAAATGTAACAATATATTATGTGTAGCTAACGGCGTTACCTTTCGTTATACGTGTACGTTTCATAATCGATAAGGAATGGACCAAGTTTGTATCACGCACGCGTTTCTTTATCGCGCACGCGAGTGCGGGCCCCGCCGTAGGAAACAACGACAATTTCGCATGACCGAACGAAATTACTTGTATTCCGCGTTTATACTCACGCACGATGACTCTCGGCTTCATGTAACGCGATCTAATGGCCGTACAGTCATTCGATGACGAAAAACATAGCATTAGCCACGACCCAGTGCGTGCGTTAACGCCGTCAGCGGGCCCCGCCGTACAATCGTTATTACACAATCCGTTGTTTGTTTGCATATCATGAATCCAGCGTGTTAGCGACCAGTCACATAAATTAAATTCAACCGCCCGCCCGCCCCGCCCGCGGAGGACCCGAACAATCACGGACTCGAAATTTTGACCGCCTCTTCCCGCCGCCGCCTATATACGCCCGATCGGTTCCGTTCCATAATGAAGTGGTTACACGTCTGTCTGACTAATAAATCGTTAGTCAATGTTGCCCCATTTTGTATACGATTGGGATTTACGGTTAGCTTGGCTATGCAGGCAATTAGATGATTGAATACGAGGTAGTGCATTCTAACTCGCGGCGCTTTCGAAGCAGCATTGGTATGTCGAAACGTAATTTCGCGATAATAGCGGGGCCATCAATATCGAGTAAGGTCTATCGATGTATTCGCGATGCCGTCGTAACATTTAAATAAAATGTACCTTCGTACTTTCATAATTCACGTGCCACAAACGAGAACCGTATTTTTCTCCCTTTAATACTGAAAAGTTGTTTGAAAAGCCAAGTGGGGAAAAAATTGAAAAAAAAGACTCGCGATGCTGCCTTTCAGAAATTTAGAAATTTATCAGATTTTGTTTTGTTCTTCGTTAAGCCGCGTATTTTACGAATTCTAATGGAGAAAAATATTTCACGAGAGCAGACAATAGATCCCCGCGCTTCGGACGAGCGACGGGTTAACGGGGGGGCCTGGGGTTCGCGTTTTTAACGGCGAGATCGTCGGGCACGCGCAGATATCCTCGGCGATCGAGTATCGATCGCGCATCGTCTCCACGGGCATCCGCGGCGGCAAATTCGGGCGAGAAAGTCTTTCCCGCCAGTGAGTAAGGAGGTCAGGACGAATCGGCGAATCGCGGGACAATGAGGATCTCTCGACGTTGACACTGCGACAAGGGGACCGGCCGTAAAAAGGAACGCGCTCGAGAGAGCTCGTTCCGCTCGTAGATTATCGATACGCGAATCCGCGCGAAATTCATGAAAGCGTCCCGCAATTTACTCGGCGAAAGTTGACGAAAATACGCTCGCGACTGAATCGTAATAACTTGGGACAACTTGGCGTCGCATTGTACCCTCCCGCCACACCGTTATAACGTTATTATGCGTCGCATAATTGCATTACAATGCGCTCCTTACGGAGATTAAAAGCGCCGCGTCAATTTAAATTTAAAACAGTTTCAAATCGTGGGAAAGTATTGCGAGAAATGTAACCGTAATGCTTTACGTTCGCTTTTGTATTTCACGAATACGCGACTGCACCGTCTCCTTCGGAGACTGTTTATAATTAGGCCCGGTCTCACCGAACGTTGCCTAACTTTAATCTTAGTTTAATTTATATTTGTCTCTTTCTGACCGTCCCCTTGGAAAGAGCTAAGAAATGAGCTAAGAAAGAAGCTGAGATATTAAAGTTAGGCGGCGTGTTGATGAAACCCTTAATGTTCCTATTAAATATCTGACTCGAGTATTTCAAAAATTGAAATTGCTTATTAGCGCGCAATGTGATCAGAGAAAGGCTGGAGAGTCTCCAAATAATATTTCGATCATAACGTTTCTCTCCTCGTCGCACATTCTGCAAAAGATATCGTTATTGCTGCACTGAAAAAAATTTCTGGTTGAATATGGACGAATCAGATAATTCCTTTAGGATTTACCAGAATTCCTGTAATCCTACAGAAATTCTGGTAAATCCTAAAGGAATTATCTGATTCGTCCATATTCAACCAGAAATTTTTTTCAGTGTGCATATTACTGTAATTAGTAGCAACCAATATATCGCCTAGCGTTGCCTCACTTTAATCTTATTGTTAGTTTAATTCATATATTTGTCTTTTTCTAACCGTCCCCTTGGAAAGAGCTAAGAAATGAAGCTGAGATATTAAAGTTAGGCGGCGTTGATGAAACCCTTAATGTCCGTATTAAATATCTGACTCGAGTATTTCAAAAATGGAAATTGCTAAAATAATTAGTGCGCAGTGTGATCAGAGAAAAGCTGGAGAATCTCCAAATAATATTTCGATTATAACGTTTCTCTCCTCGTCGCACATTCTGCAAAAGCTATCGTTGTTGCTGCATATTACTATAATTAGTAGCAATCAATATATTAAGCTAGTACACTGCTTAATTAAGTCGCTCAATTAGTAGATTGTTTGCGCATAGAGCGGTTGCTCGCGGCAGATATTAGTTACTCTGGGCTAATTGCGCGCTCAAACAGAATCCAAGAAAGATCAGGCCGAGATATCTCGGCCTGACAGAAGATAAACAGGGCATGCGTTCTCACGGCGAATTTTCTGCGGAAGCGGCGGCGCATTTCGGGCGTAGAGGTACGTCGTTGCAAGTGCAACTGCGCGCGAGAATTGCGACCGCTTCACAATGTAAAGGTGTAATAATGCCGGTTTGCGTAATCACGCCGATTGCAGAGTAGAACCGCGAGTTTTCTTGCGAAACGAGCGGCCCGTCTAACGAGGGAAAGAAAAAGACTGGCAGGCGAGGCTATTGCACTCCGCTTCCCGAATATCCCCATCGTCACCGTAACTCGCGACAACCGTTTCAAACCACCGAGCTAAAACCATCTCTCGATATCGAATTGGTCCTAATACATTTTATATATATTATATAAATTCACGTTTTACAGTTTCCCCTCTCTAAACTTTGAGAGGCTCCTCCTCGGAATTAAATGCATCTTTTACGAAGGGAAAAATCCAAAGATAAAGAAGCGTTAAACTTTCACAAGTTACTCACGGCGATCCGTGCGCACCGCGATACTCCGCATTATTCTATTAACTCCGCGTAATGTTATAAACGTATTATTAACTATATATTATGCCCTTTGTATAAACCGCGTATTACTATTATTGCGGCGTACGATTATGCTCCGCATAAAGCAAACATGACACGACAAACATGACAAATCGATGCACGTGTAGCGGAGCGAGAGACTCCCCCGGAATAAAACCGGTAGTTTCGGTCCCTACCAGCGATATTTCCATCATTTAGCGACGATTATCTCAAATTCAGGTTCTAATCAAGATTTTATATCGGCCTCACTATTTTATAATTCATCCATTATTCACCGCGGGCCGCGTATCCTATATTCATCACGTTTACCGAACTGCCATATTTACTCCAATTCATCCTACATTTCGCTCAAATTTGTGCCGGGCGGAAAGTCAGACCGAAGAGCGATCGCGCGAGGCGCGAAATTAAACTTTCAGGCACGTTTATCGATGCACACTCGCTCCCTCATCGACGAGTTCGTAAAAATTAAAAAAAAAAGGAGACGAAGACTTCTGTCATTCAGCGATCAATTCCAGCGCTCCCGGTATCGGATTCGCGGCAAATCGATTTAGCAAGGTCCCTCATACCGCCGACACGTTCCAGCAAGCAAATCCCATCACCGGGAAGACGAGAGCGGTCAAGGAAAGAGGATTATTCTCCGACGTGCGACGACTTCCTTAGCGCGACTCCCTCCTCCCCCCCCCCCCATAACTGCCGAACATCCGAGCTTCCGGCATTCGCCGGGGAAGTTTAGACATTGCCGATCACCGAAGCGGACGGACTTTTTGTCTTTACATTTCCCTCGACCGCCGATGATCGATCGCTTAAGTCGCGCGCGCGCGGCAACAGCTGCTCGTAACGGTCCGAAGATTTCAGAATTTCCACGCGCGAGCGTTAAGCACGGCAAATCGTCTGCGGCCGCACGTTTTTCAGGTGCCCGATAAATGGAATAAAAATAATATATCTCGCGGCGCGACGCTTCCTGCGAAGAGAGTTGCGAAGCCGAGGCCGGGAGCAGCGTGGTACACGCACCGGCATAAATGCTGTCCCTATCCTCGTGAGGTGCACGCACACAACTAGAGTCCCTGTAGTTGTGCGCGTGCACCTCACAAGGATAGGGACAGCATTTATGCCGGTGCGTGTACACCGGATTTATAAATGCGATTGATTAATAATCGATGGCGCGCATACGCGAGGCGCGCCGAAATAAAGATTCATATATTTAAATGCAATATCGAGCAAGATATTCGCAATTTCTAAAAGCGGCTGGATTTAAGTAGAGAAGTTTTTAACTTGATTAAATTTGATTCGGTATCTGGGAGCGTATCTAAACTATTTATAAATCATGCACGCGGATATTTCTTAACGCGGTCACAGGAGGAAAATGATCCTAAATAAAGTTTTCATATAAAGAAATTATTTCCACGCGCGAATATCGCAAGAGGAGCATAATTACTGGATCGTCACAGCTCCGATATAAGTCAGTTGTGCTCAATTTTAGCTCGGCGCTCGACATTCTTAATATATCGCGATACTCTTCGCCGCAGTTCGCAAGGACATATTTTTTTACCGAGAGCATACGTAACGAGCGATTTTACCTCGGACATTTGGCGCGTTTCGAAAAGTGAGGGAAAATTTTTTCAAAACGCTAACGAACAGGTCAAGAGACCCGCGGAAAATCCTGCCGTGAGAAGCGAGAGTCTCGTTGCTGCAGTCGTGTACCCTCTTTTTTTTCCCTGCAGTACATCCACTTTCTGTATCAGTTTCTCCCACGACAGTCGGCCGAGAGATCGAGTTCTACTTTCTAACTACAGCGGCTACCGGCTCCCTAATGCGGGCAGCGTGATTCGATCGCGGAATTATCAGAAGTCGATAAACGAATCAGCTGGGAAAGTCGTCGCGTTCAAAGTTTCCTCGCGGCTCTTGCAAATATAGCCGGGGCGCACGAGGAGAGGAGACTCGCGGAGATTATTCCCACACGGCATGACTAATGTCATCGCGGTCAGAAATGCACATGTTAATAATTCAATGGAAATTATGTAATTGAATATAAACGAGATTTATATAATTATGTAATATTCCTCCTCTTTAAATACAATATCGCTATGGAGATGAATATCGAATCTCCGCGTGAGTCAAAAGGGCGCAAAATTATACATTATCTGTGTCAGATTATCCGATTAAAGCGCGTGGAGAATCGATCGATTTTCTTCATTGGATCCAACGTTAGAACGACAGTACTTTTTCATTACGACCATCTAGGCAGATATAAATAATAATATCAGCAAATTAGAATTTTATCAAAATACAGTACATTTCGTTCCTGCCGCGCTTTCAAGAATCTCAATGAGTCGCGGAGCAAAAGGCAATGATAAGCCGCGAATAATAGGAATAATTTCGCCATAAACTTTCCACTCTCGTCCACATGACGCTTATCGCGCGTTTCCGCCCTCTCCGCGTGTATACCACAATTCCGGCGATTTCTCCGGTGTAACCGCGCGCATTTATCCCGCTTTCGTTCCCAACCGAGATTTCGGTCCATCCGAATGCATTAGCGCGCAGCTTCGGGGATTCGAAGCCCGATTCCCCGTTCGTTTCTCCCGGGAACGGGACAGACGGAAAGAAGGGCGGAAACGAGAACGAGAGCAACTGCGCGAGGGGCGGCCTAGCCAGCCGGTGCTCTTTATGCATGCACCTGCACACATCGATGAAGGTTAACGCATAATGCGGACTCCGCCGCCCGCCTCTAAGAGGATAATGCCGTTGTACTCGAGCGCTGATCGTTCGTTTGCCTAACGAATTCGAAATATCTTTGTGGATTTTCTCACGCGCCGCTGCTCTTTTGCGCTGTCTCCCGGCGTCTGCGCGTGCGTGAATCTCGATAATTATCGGCACGCATTCGGTTGTAGTCACACCATTTATTACGTACAGTCTTATTCATTAACGCCTGGATCTGCATTTTTATCATCGATGCCTGAAGACTATGAAAATGTGAATCCTAGCAAAACTCAGGTCCCAGGCATTAATGAATAAGACTGTACGCTAGGAATCGCTGATGCCTTCCCGTATAAATTTAGACACATGTAGAACACACGTACATTTTTCACGTATGCAAAATGCGTTGGTACGTGCACAAATTCATGTGGGAGGGCATCAGCGATTTCTAGTGTACACCGCGAGGCCTCAATGAAATCGAAATCTATCGATTGATGGCACGGGGAACATGCGCTTTAAACGTCTCACATTGAGATGTATTACTATACACCTATACACCCATGTTATAATCGAATTTTTGGAGATGCCGCAAATTTCCTTTTCACAAGTTCATTCCAATTTTGCGTTTGATTGAAATTTAATTTAATTCGCAACGTAATTTACAATTCAGTTGAAATATACAAAACCAAATGGCTCATTGGTATTAACATGCGACAGAAAATGTTACTTTCGGGACGCAACTCTTCTTGCCGTGTGCCTTAATTTATTACGTCGCACAAAATGAGAGAATTAGACTTTATTAAGCGAAAAAATTACCAAACAAGTGTGAAATGTAATTATTCCTCTCGGCAATTTTTATGTTGAAGCTAACAACGTATATTTCACTAACTCGCAATGCCATAACGTTTCTAAATAACGTCATTATACTGTCGGAACTGATTTAACGTGACGCCGTACGTTCGCGAGCGACAATTCTGTTTCGAGATTTATCGCGTTATTGTAGACGTCACCTCTCGCAGGACATCGATACTCGTATTAAAAGCCGTAACCTGTTCGCGAATTTCATTTTCTCGATTAACGGGGAAAAGCATGAAAGCGTTTCCTCGTTATAATCGCCAACTCGCCGCGCGCAGCAAACGTGTCGTCATCCGGAGGAAAGACCGACTGAATGAAATGTTCCGCGACAAAACAATGGTTTGAATAAATATTCACTTATCATTTCCCCGTCTATCTCGTCGTTACGAATCAAGCTCGAAAATCCATCATTTTAATGACCACCGTAATAATCGCAATAATAATTTTTTCGCGATTTAGACGAGTTTCTCAATTACGAAATATTATCAATTTGTAAAATGTGCTTTTCAGTCAATTTTCATTTACATTTTAAAAAATTCCAGATTTACAAAATGCGTATTCAATTTATTCGATTGCTCTTCAATAAAAATTATTCTAATTGTAAGACAGAAACGATGACAAACTCGGTTCGAGAATTAAGCTGCGCGATATCTAATATGACGCGAATCGAGAGGTAAACCGCTGACCAAATTCATGTACACCAATGCCTACTTTCTTATTTTACAGCTTATTTATCTTGTTTTATCTTATTTTATCTTTGTAATGTCCCAGCAAGGTCTAATACTCAGAAAATGCCTAGTAATGCCGCAAATCTCTACACCACACACAGAAAAATATTATTGTACAGTCAAGAAAAGTAATTACTCGGTTTATTTTATTCCGTTTAAGTAATAGTTTGCTTTAACAAAGAATATTTTCTTAATAATAGTTTTAAGATACACTTGTTACTAGTCTTAGAAAAGCTTGCCATCTTATACTCAAAGAAAGAATTTATTCTTCTTTGAAGAAAATTATAAAACTTATTGAAGAATTCCGTATGCTTCTTTTAATAAAATCAGATGAAACAAAATTGTTTTGCTTCAAATAATTCTATGTATTCTTGTTTGAAATACTAGACTTACTAAGAACCAGAATATGTTTCGAGGAAATATAACACTTGCGACGACATTATGATAGATTTGCGGATATATAAACTTATCAAATACTTGGAACAAATAATCTTTACTTGCAGGTAGTATATATTTTTCTGTGTGCACAATACCCTCAGCGGTTTGCCCCTCGATGCAAATTCAAAACTCGCGGTAAATGATTTAAAAAATTCCCCGACATCTTCGCGAAAAGAAACCGATCAATCGGTGAAAGAATTTAATAAACGAACGACAATTTACTCTGCGATTTCTCCTTTGGTAAATAAAATAATACGCGCTCGCGCTTGCGCAATCTCCGCTTGTTGCAGGTAAACTCGATAGCGACTAAGGCGTGAATGAACGAGACCGCGCGACAAAAAGTATCGAGAGGGCGAAATTAAATGAATTAAATCGGCAGCGTGTATCGCGGGCTTAAAACACAAGCCTGAAACTTTTCCCCTTGGAAGAAACGGCGTTTTTGCCCAAACTCGACGGCGCAGAGCGCGACTCCCCCCCCCCGGTCTATCGCAAACACGCGAATCGATTGACCCTTCGTGACAAAAAAAAAAGCGGATGGCCGGTGTGTTACGCTTCGTTGGGGTCGCCACCCGGTACGCTCTGCGACCTAAGTCAAATGATTAGCGCGCATACGTATGCCGCCCACGTATACGACGTGCACGCACACGTCCTCGGCACCCACGTTACCGTCACACGAGGCGTAATCCACCTCCCGTATGATGTGACACAGCGTGCTGGCGGGCCCTCCTCGGTGGCCCTCTCGCACAGTCGCGGAAAAATCAATAGCGAGCGTAGTGTGGCGCGGCGTGGCGGCGTCACTCTTTCAGGTGGCCGCCTGCCTGCGCCTGCTAGAGGAAGGAAGCCAGGCCGGCCTGGCGGCGGACGAGGGGATGGAGCGGGCGATAGAGCGAGCGAGCGAGCGAGCAGCCGTCCGATCGAGCGCGCACCGGTGAAAACGAGTCACCTGCGAGGCACACACTCCGTCGTGGCAGGCACGCGATCGAATTCCCGCCTTCCGCGCCGCGAGACGCACACACACACGCACGCGCGCACGCGCGCGCGCGCGTATATTACGTGTGTATGTGCGCGCCGCTGCGCAACGATAGCGTTGCGCTGCTTTATCGAGGCGGCGCCAGGACTGCAGCTTCTCCGAGATCGCAGGAGCCTGCCTAAATTTCGAGCCCGCCCGAGCCGCAGAATTTTGGCCCTACTGATAAAGAGTTTCCGTTAAATTGGACCGATAATCGATTAGACGCTCTCTCCACGTTTACGTGGCCGCGAGGGCAACCGCTGTAATTTAGTAACGCATGCGTACGTGTGCTGGTAATAAATAGATTTTCACGATTTGATAATTGTCCCTCGGGAAACAATCGCTTTTGTAGCTCGATAAATTCATCTATCGCTGCTCGGCTAGAGCCTTCGTACCAATTCTTGAATTCGCGACTTGTTAATATTTTTATAGCTGTTTCGTTGTGTCTCACGGCGTCTGTTTAGTTAAGGATACGTTTGCAGTGATAATCAATAGAGCCGTAAAATTTTCCGATGTGCCTATCGATTTGTTATTTGGGACGCGAATACGCGTGTCTCTAAAGAATCTCGTTTTAAGAACGAAACATTTGTAATTTGCAACAGCATTTGTATTCCTTCAAATTTGCGTTTATCACATTTGAGCCATACCAGTTTTATTAATTTGTAACTTGCCTCAAGCCTAATCTACAATGCGCTCTCTGCATCTAGGAACATTAGATTTTATACAGGAAAGTCCCCTATTATGAGATAGCGGAGTCTGCTTAAATTAAAGGGCATCATCTGTTGGTTCCGCCATGAATCTATTGTCCTTGGACTACTGTCCTGGCAAATTGATTGTTAGGTCGCGTAATCGTCGCGAAGAAAGATTTGCGATTGAATTTGGACGTTGAAAACCTGCTGTCTCATATTAGAATCCTACATCATGATAGACGACTTTCCTCCATAAATAAATCGAACCGCTTAAAAAGTTCGTCGACAATGTACGACTGTAGAACGTATAATATGCAATTTGTCCACCTGTGCAAATTTTTTGGGGGCCGATTTCACAAGCGTCGGTTAACTGTTAACCGCAGTTCAGTCTACTCCCCATCTTTTTTTCCATCTTATTATTTAAGAAGAGACAGAGAATCAATTAACCTTCGGTTAGCAGTTAACCGATGCTTACGAAACATCGGTTAACCAGAAGTTAGTCAACTCCGTCGCCTCTCAGATAATAACATAGAGAAAGATAGAAAGTCGACTAACTTACGGCTGACAGTTAACGAGAAAATGGAAACCCGGACCTAAGGGCCAGTTTCGCAAACCTCGGTTAACTGTTAACTAGGGTTCAGCCGACTCCCCATTTTCTTCTATCTTATCATTGAAGAAGAGACAGAGAATCAATTAACCTTCGGATAGCAGTTAACCGACGTTTGCGAAACTGGCCCTAAATGTACTTGCTGACTACAAACTAGAATGTTTCTAAACGCAAAGGGCACACTGCGGATTAGGCTTTCGAAGAAACCGGCGATGTGTGCCGCGAAACGCTAAAAGATGAAACATTTCGACGAATGAAACGCGTGAAACTTTAACGTAGCGCAAGTACGCTTTTTTTTCCGCGAGACCTGCCCGCCGTTTTTGTACTTTCTTCCCCCTTTTTTCCCTCTCCGCGAGAGAGAGAAGAAGTTTCACGGCACTCTCGATGTGTGCCGTTGCCGTCGAGCGCGCGGTACAACGACACGGCTCGGAAACTTGGTTGCGGCGCGGTTTGAAAATTAATGTAAAACAAAGTTCCCGCTATAGCCAGCGCGCGTAATACTTCTCCGCGGAGTTCGCGATCCGCACCGCGCGCACTACGTCGTAAATTAAAGATACGATTTGCCTCCGCTCCACGAACAGTTGCGTCGTACAACTGTTTCAACTCCGAACAGTTGCGTCACGCGCCAGCTGCCCGCTCCACCGGAGACTACGTTACGTTACGGGCGGTCGCAAAAAATTGCGCAAGATTATATAGTTACGGTTGATCGCGAAGAACAAAGGATCCTGATGAACCCCCGCGCGCGCGCGCGAGCATAATGGATAGTACAATTACATGTAATTGCCGGCCCCGCGCTCCTACGTTTCATAATCGATTTTGCCAAGCCGCTCGATACGCGATCATACATTAATTCCAATTAATTCCTAATATCTCCATGAATTGCTCAGGATATCTGATATCCTCCGCTGTAATAGCGTAATGAGTGATTATCGGCAACATCGGCGATGCGCATACAAATTGTTATATCTCTCGCGATCGTTCGACGATCGACCATTTGTTTTTTTCTAAAATCGAGCGGCTCGATCGGCGCAAATCGATTCGCCACGGGGTCTCCGCTGAAAAGAAAAACCGCGTTAGGGAGATCTCAATGATAGCACATCGCGCGGTCCCGGTAATTATAATAATTTATAAACGGCGCACACACACCTTCTCCCCGGCCTCCGTTTAATGCATTCGCTATGCCTAACGTTGGACCATTCCGAGCATGCATGATGCATCGGGCTTGCATCGAGTGCATCATTAATGAGCGGCATTCTACACGCGGCGCGGAGGCGCGCGCGTGTCAGCGGCGGCTGCCCTCGCCGCGCGCCTGCGCGCGCTGTGACGCGCGAGGGTTGGAGCGACCAATATGGCGATAACACACAAGTGCGAGGGGGAGAGAGAGAGAGAGAGAGAGACGGGAAAGAAGAAGAAGAAGGCGATATCTGATATCCAAATGTTCCCCCTCGGCGAGGAGACGAGCGAGAGAAAGGGGGTGGGCTTTTTCGGGGAGGGAGGGGGGCGCAGGGACATCGATAATCCCGCGTGAAACGTTAAAGGCACTTCTCGGGGCGGAGAGAGAGAGAGAGAGGGGAGAGAGGGAGTGCGTCAGAAGGGGTGGATCCCACCCCTTCGGCCATCGTACGCGGCACGGACCGGCGCTGCGCCGCGCGCGCGCGCGGCGTCTCTCGGGAGGGTTGGGGGAGGAAGGGGGGTGGGGGGGGGGCAGGGGGCAGGGGACACCGCGGCGCGCGTAACACCCTTAAGATAACACCCACCTCGTCTTCGCCGGTGGCCACCGTGTTGACGGAGTCCATGCTCTGCGAAAGCGGCGCGTCCATGATGCAGGCGAGTTTGCCGGACGGTCCGGGGTTGCCGGGGGCTGCGGTACGAGCGGGTGGCGGCGACGAATCCACCGTGTCCCGTCTCGGTCGTTTTAGAGCGGGCGGCGTTATGGTTGTACCGGCGAAGACGACGGGCGCCTCCAGGACGTATCACTTGAAAATAACCTTCCCTTCGGCGAGAAACACGGGGGCCGCGGCCTCCTCCTCCTCCTCCTCCTCCTCCTCCTCTTCCTCCTCCTCCTCCTCCCCCTCCTGTTTCTCCTCCACGCCTCCTCTCCTTCGCCGACCCGATCCTTCTCTCTCTACCCTGGCCGGCTTCTTCTCTTCTTCTTCCTCTTCCTTCCTGGCGCTTTCTACCTCTTCCTCCGCCCCTGCGCGTCTTGTCGCGCGACCCCTCGCCGGCTCACTTCTTCTTCCGCTTCCTGCTGCAGCTCCTCGCCAGCGCCACCACCGACCACCCTACGACGATGTCGCCGTCGTTGCACCTGTCATACGTTTGCCGCTGCGAGAGAGTTGCGGCAGCGACGACAAGCGGACGAGCGAGCGAGGGAGAGAGAGAGAGAGAGAGGGAGAGAGAACGAGCGTATATATGAGTATGTGTACGAGGCGCGAAACACTGGCGTGTGCGGCCCGTCGCGCGTTTATGCGCTTGCGAGCGGCATGTGTGTACGTGTGCCGTACGCCTGGCCTGCAGGTGTTGTTCCCACGCGTCTATTTTAGAGCAATCGATACGCCAGCAGCAGCGTGCCCGCCGTAGAGGAGGTAGAGCAGGGCAGCAGCACCCGACGTGTCTCTCCTGCGAGCGGGATGGTTCATTTATCGGTGAAGAGCGGATATTCGAGCGCGTCCGGCGAGCTCCAGCGCTGCTGTTGCTGCAGCCGCTGCTCCTGCGCCGCGCGGCTGCACTCCACGACGACGAAGAGGACGACGGCGACGGCGACGATTACGGCGAAGACGAGGTTGCGCGAGGCGTAGTGGCGGTACGACCTGCCGCGCGCCAGATGACCCGCTCCGAAGCACCAGCGACGCTCGTAGGTACCGGCGGCCGCGGCGGCGATCGGGTAAAGCTCGCAGGCGATCGGCTCGTACTTGACGTTTTCGCGCTCCTCTCTCCCTCTCTCCCTCGTGACAGCCTTCGGTCTCTCGGTCACTTTATCGGTGCGCCCCGCGTCAAGGTGCGCGGCGTGCGATCGCGGGTCGCGGCGGGTTTCATGCGCGAGCGCGGACGTATCACAGCGGTGGCGGCGGCGGCGGCGAGTCGGCGGCGAGTCGGCGATTCCCTTGGGGCGCGCGCGCGAGAGAGAGCGAGCGTTCTCCCGGAGCGTGAGAACGTAATTAAAAGGGCGGCGGAGGGCGGGGAGGTGGGACGGCCGCGTCGAGAAACCAAACACGCGCAACGAAGTCGAATAAACGGAGAATCAACACACCACCGGCCGAGTTTCAAGGCAAGTAAAGAGTGATGGGTAATAATAATAAGAATTTTGTTACGTGAGCGCTGCGACACGACTGGTACGCAGGTTGCCGACAGACTGACGTAGCGTGAACCAGCGCGATGACGGTGAGACGTGCGACGCGCGCGAGGGGGCGCCGCGCCGCCCCGCGCCGCGCCGCGAGGGTGAGGTGGGGGTGGCCCGCGGGCCACTGGGTCGGGGTAGGTGAGTGGGTGGCTGGCGCAGGGGGGGGGGACTTTGGATCGAGCGCCGACGACGGGCGCGAGGGGAGGAGAACAGGTCGTTCGCGATTCACTGACGAGGGGCACGGCGAGGAGCGAGGAGGCGCGTGCTTGAAGAGGGACCGTCGCTCCCCGCTTCCTCCTCGCGTCGCGACTCACCGCCGGAAAAGGTGACGGGGAAAACGGAGCTGCGCTCGGCGAAGGGATGACCGCCGTGTGTTGCGGGGGAAACGCGCGAGGACAGGGGTGCGTCGGGGTCGCCGCACGTGTTCTCGGTGCATCCTCGGGGAAGGAAGTCGCTGGCGCGGCCAAATTTCGAGCGCGGTGCTCGTCTGCCAACGAGCACTGATAGATAAATATGTAGTATTTGAAACTATAATTGTATAGTGAAATAATTATAGTCGGGAATATCATTTTGCTTCCTTTTTTCCTCAGTTCCTCAGGGAACTCGCAAAATTCGGAGTGAGCGTTCGCTGCGAGTTTCCTAAGAGTTCTCATGCGCAGAGAACTCGCGAAATTCTCAGCGAGAGCTCTTTGCGAGTTCCCCGAGAGTTCTCATGCGCAGGGAACTTGCAAAATTAGCGGCGAGAGTTCTCTGCGAGTTCCTGGAGAGTTCTCGTGCGCGATAGATAAATATGTAGTATTTGAAACTATAATTGTATAGTGAAATAATTAGTCAGGAATATCATTTTGCTTCCTTTTTTCCTCAGTTCCTCAGGGAACTCGCAAAATTCGCAATGAGAGTTCTCTACGAGTTTCCTAAGAGTTCTCATGCGCAGAGAACTCGCAAAATTCTCAGCGAGAGCTCTTTGCGGGTTCCCCGCGAGTTCTCATGCGCAGGGAACTTGCAAAATTCGCGGCGAGAGTTCTCTGCGAGTTCCTGGAGAGTTCTCGTGCGCGAGAAGCTCGCAAAATTCGCGGCGAGAGTTCTCTGCGAGTTGTGAGATGTCTCCGAGAGTTCTCTGCGAGTTC
>NW_011967241.1:1852839-1872809 GCF_000949405.1 Vollenhovia emeryi | reverse complement strand
TCTGCGAGTTCTGCGAGTTCTGTGATAAGTTGCGTGGACCAATATTGTGTCTATGAGAACTATAATACATTGTTAGGTCAACCATAACTTACGTAGTTGGAAAAATGATAAAAATGTGGTTGGCTCCTAAAATAACTATAAATTATAGCGAGATTGTGGTGACTGCAACCATTTTTTTTTCTGTCAGTGAAGAAATTAATAAATATATATTTCGAAGTTCATTTTTCCCGCGGTGCTCCTTCGCGTGGAGCGAAGAGTTGGAGATCACTTTACGAAATGAAATCAACTTGCCGATAAATACTGCAATTTTTATGTCGATCGAGCGCCGATGGATATTTTTATTTGACTTTTTCATTTAATTTGTGCGAATCGTTACTCGCGGAACGAGAAGAAATATTTGCGTAAAAAGCGTTGAAAATGTATATACGAAGTCGGTCTAATTACTAATCATAATATGTACTTACAAATGTAATTTCTTCCACGAGGACTTCCTGTGGAAGTTTCCTGTTTAATAAATTACGTATTTACTTACTTCCAAAGTTATGACGTAATATTTATTCTTAATAAAGCGCGTGCATTAGCGATACGAAAACGGTGTTGCTTAAATTATAAATCATGAAAATTGCAAGTAAATTACTTCAGATATTGCGGACACCTTATTCCAGGAGAGAAATAGGTTTCGTTTGAAAAGATCGGCAAGTTTTGTCAGAAGTTCGCGTATAGTTGTAATGACGCGCGCTTTGGTTCTACGCTTACTGCGCGCCGTTATTATAATAACCATAATTATTGAAGTTGCGTTATTAAAATGAGTTACAACAAAGAGGTCAAGAGAGAAGCGTCCCCGGGGGGAAAATCCCCTCGCCGAGTTTGTTACAAAAGGCTGAAGGCGCAGGAGCGTGCAACGAAGGGAGGGTATTGTCTGTTATCAACAAATGCCCGGGCTAATGCAAAATATGCGCGTTAGAGCGTAAAAAAGTGCAAAGATTACATCTAAAAATATGTCACGGTGATGTAAATGTAATAATATAAGTTTGAGTTTTCGGAGTTCACGTCGTTCAGTTGCCTGACAATAATAATTGAGTTCAGTTCAAATCTTTCGTAATAATCGATACGGAACGATACACGTGTAGGTACACGTGTGTGTTTAATAAAATTAAACTTTTTCCTTCTCTCGGAGTTTTACCGAAACCCCTGAGAAAGTCTGCGATCTTTCTTTCATTTTACAGCTCTCAGACTCGTGAAATATGGATATTACACGCAGTAATCTGTGTAAAGGTGGAATTCAATTGTATCGCGAAAAATTCCAACTCGTTCGCACATGAAAGAACCCGCGTCGGTGCTTCGAGAAGCAAATCGCGAGGTGCAACGATGCGTCGAAGGTAATGGTACTTTCTTTCGAAGCACACCGCGTTGTGCATTCGCAGTGCGTCTCTTTCTCTCTGTCTCCCCCCCCCCCTCTCTCTCTCTCTCTCACTGCCGAGAGAGCGCAGATGCCACGGGTGGAAGAGCGACGCACGGCGCATGCAGCTTCGTTCTACACGAGGGACTCCGTGACTACACGCTTTCCCCCGTAACTAACAGGTGGAAGCCGCTTGGAACGCGCAGCTTTCCTCGAGATTAGCAGGTGGAAGATGCCCGCGGCTGTGTCGCAGATGATTCAGAAACAAGACCGGCGAAAAGAGGCGGGAGTAGCAAGAAAAGAGACGGGGGCAGATGGACGATACGTGAGCTGCTTTTGTTCCAACTAGTTCCAGAATTATGGAATGGCACCGGAGTCCCGTTGCACGCGAGCGAACAACGCGTTTCCGCGGTATGAAGAAAGAAAAAATCCCGCTACAACGGTTGTCCGCGCGGTATACATATTTCTCTCTCTCTCTCTTTTTTTTTTAATGGGTCAGGTCGCCTAGAAGAATGACAAGTATCGCGTTTGTTAAGACGATAAAAAAAACCTCGCATCTGTCAGCCCGGTTTTTTGTTAATTATCTGGAGAACAATGACTAGAGGAAGAATAATTGCCGAGTATTATAATATTCTAACGGACTCTGATCAATTTGACGCACGTGTGTAAGTGACAATATTAGAGCATCTTCTCGGTGCACGTTTCACTAATTGTAAGCAGATATTTGACTAATTGTAAGATATGAATTCAATAATGAATACGTGCACAGAGGAAAGTCCCCTGTTATGGGACTATTATAGGTTTCTATTAAATTAACGAGCATCATCTATTGGTTCCACCATGAATGCTCTTGTAGTGAAGTCTGTTTAGTGAAAAATCCGTGGATCGTGTAATTGTTACGAAAAAGGATTTGCAATTGAATTTGGACGTTGAAAACTAACCCGCTATCTCACATTAGACGCCTATCACCTACTAGGGGACTTCCTTTCTAAATATTAGCCATTCTTTTATGTCGATTTCATCAAACAGGATGCACATAAAACTTTTTCGCGATGTGGAAGGACACAGTGGTCCTTTTGTGCAGTGGACATATATTATCCTTGCCGTTTCTCTCGCGTGCTATACATATTTCGGTGTATCGATCTGGCAGAATTAGACCACGCGGAATAGAACGACACGTTCGCTGTCGATGATATCGTTTTCTCGCGCAATCGTACGAAGGGACTCGCTGCTTCCGCGCGCGTAGAAATTTCTGTGCAACATCGCGAAGGAATCGCCGAGGAAAAATAGCCGAGTTGCGAGTCTATTACTCCCAGGCATGTAAATGCGCTAGTATTCTGCGTGTATTCTGTTTGAGTATACGTGAAATCGTAGCAAGTAGACTGTATTATTGACGGTTTATTGCCCCGATCGACCGACGGACCGGCGATGGTACCACGGGGCACAAAGCAGCGCATCGGCATACACGCGCCGGCCGATCGACGAAAATATACGAAATAATTTATTCGCCGTGCGCAATTATTTCTCTATCCTTGGCCGGTGCTATCGCGCCGCCGTTTATTATTTTATGAGGAACTAGATCCGACATCGTGCCAAAGTCAAAGAAAGTTCCCGTGTACTTTATGGAAGTCTTCTTCGGATCACATTTGCATGAAATTTTGATGGAAAAAACTATGCGCGGCATATACAGAAATTGCACGAGGCAGAATATCGCTGTGGCATTCTCATTTATTATACTTTGCTTATTATTATCTATATTTCCTCTTGTTTGCGAGGATCTTGAAAAATCTTATTGTCTCCGCCGCGAGGTCCTTTGTGACATTTAAACGAATTGAATACGGATTGGTCGCGTTTTATTAATTTTTCGACCGCCTCAATTATGCTAAGCGGTAGAAATGTAGGTGTAATGAAACGATATTGTGAAACAATTGAATTTAGAAATGGAATAAACGGAATAGCTTCAGCATTATTACGAAAATCATAAAGATACTCATCAGGATGTAAAGAGAGATTATAATGAGCAGGTATCTGCGCGTTTAAGTGCAAGCTGTGTGCCAGCGTATAGTTAAACGATAACTGTACATTGTGCGTAGGGAACATTTATCTACTATTCATCGCATAATACAGTAGAAAGCATCTCATAAGGATTAAAGCAGCTGCCACTTTCACGAAACAGCCATGGAACCGTTTAATGTTTAATGATCCTAAATACATTCCTTTTAAACCTCTTGTCAGGTAATTATAATGTATATGAAGCGAAATAAAATAGCAGTTGTTATAAAATTATTAAATTTACGGCCGTTAACGATGTTCATTAAAAAATTATCACGTTGCCCTACTTACCTAAAGTATAAAAATGTGGCGGGCAGGAAAAGCTTTGTTTGATAAATGCGTTTTACGCAAACTCAAATGGCAAATAACTTTTCAGATTTCAGGCAGCCATTAAAAATCATTTCGGTAATTTGCCGAGGAACAATCGACTCTATTTCCCTATAATGATTATTTTCTTTAACGGCTATTTGAATAATTAAAACCAATTTGCCATTTTGTCCTCCTCCATTTCCATTGGATCCTATTGTCCCTCGACAAAACACCATGCATGATGGAGATCGCGTTATTACCTTATGCGATATCTGTAATATTTAAAAATAACACGTCCTAATATTGATCCGCGAAGGGAAATAATGTCGCGCTGCCAAGAGTTAACACGGCGACGCGAGACTTCCGATTAAGCATTTCCAGGACGTATTTTCGATACATGCCGGCTGCTTGCCTCCTCATCCGCGAGAATCGCTTAGATGCAAACTGACTGCTTGAGTTAGTCCGACTGCAACATCTAGTCTGAATATTTCATAAGGAGAGACTGGTCGATTTCCGTGCTTGCGGCAAGCGCGGTCACCTCGCTACGAAAATCGTTAGCCCGTGAGTATAAATAACGGTGGCGCGCGCGATTTCATTCGTACGGGTATTTGTGTGAACCCGGCACGAACGGAAAGCAGTATTTGTCTTTTTCTTTTCAAAGAAAAGTAATGTACTTTCTTAACTGCCACACTTTAACGCTGTCGTTAAAGGCAGAACGTAATTAATGTAATATTAAATACCACAATGTTTTAAAAATATGAAAATTAAACAAGCGACTGGACCCTCGAGACTAAAAATAAAATGGGATTTGGGCTGTGAGAGCCAAACGCGGTAATTAGCGCGTGTTAATCTAATTGTTCAAATACAATCAAGAATTGTAACGCACTAATAACCGCGTTTTACTCTCACAGCCTAAATCCTATTTTACAACATTTTAAATAACATCAACGTATATTACACACACAGAAAGTACGCGTGTGCGAGCGAGACTTTCTAGGTGTGTTTAAAATTTATAACTTTAACCCCAATAATACTGTGACTAATTCGAGATCAGTTCCATTTCACCAAAATACAATCTCACGAGGAGTCGTGATTCGTTAGAGTTTTTAATAATTATTGTGAGTCTTTTTGCAATTAAATCAGAGCACGAACTTTCCCAAACGATAAAACCCAAATTTAAATAAACAGGAATTTCCTTTCTCATTTGCAAGTAAAAACGATATCTAATAAGACGAGCCAATTTTTGACGACGAAGGTAACTTTTACATTAATTAACAAACACTATGTGCTGTTAAATATAGAAGAAGAGTTGTTCTCGGACACCCTATATGATAGCATGTGCGCTCTGATTATATCTCATTAGATCGTAGGAAATTACACATCGGCGACGATGAATCAGCGATCATGCGATTATTCGGCGACGACTGCAGATCGCAAATAATTTATTGTGAGCAATAGCTCGAACAGAACAATCGCTAAAAATTGCCGACTTCCATGCCTATTTTATCCTCGAGATAGAACAGCGTAATATCTCGTATAACATACTTACTAAAATTAACATGATACATAAATTAGTCTGCTAACGAGGCATTAGTAATTCCAGATGCGGTTCTCTAGAAACGCGCGTAACAAAATAAGTTGTGTATCCGTGAATTATTACACCGTCAAGTACGGTATTCAAACTATATTATACACGTTATATTTTGATGCACGTGTAGTGTGACAAATATTCCATTGAAATTATACGTTTCGGTTTGTGAGCTCACGTTAAAGGGGAAATAGATATTATTATTGGCACAATAAACGTATCTATGTGGTATTGTAAAAATTACGTTCATAAGTGAAATATTCTTCATGGTCGGTTTACAAATTATGTGACTAAAAACACCAGAATCTATTAACTTTTCATAATATTCCTGTATTTTTAATGAAACCAAAGGGAAAAAAAAGGCAAATTTTGTGTAAAAACTCGTGAAAATTTAGGCAAATCTACCAAGAAATAAGTAAAATTCGCATTGATTTTTATCGGTGCGGGACCGACGTAGCGATTGCGCGCGACGCGTTTTGCACGCCGGATGTGCGGAAAACGCGACGAGCCCCTCGACTCCGACTCCGCGGCGCGGCGCGTTCCCAGAGCGAGCGCGATTTGAAATCTCTCGACGGCTATCGACCCTGCCGCGACTCTCGATGTATCGAGACTATCGAGGCGACGCGGCGCCTGCGCAAACGAATTCCCGCGATTCGTCGGCTCTCGCCGAAGGGCTGTCGTCTGCTAGACACATGCTGGAAATTGGCGGGCCGCAGCTGACGACGTCAGGCGCTTTAATCGTGTAAATAAATTGTACATAAGCGCAAAACCTGCCGAGCGAAAATCGTGGCTCGACGGCGCGAGCGATTTCTGTGATGCCGAAGCGGCATTTTTGTTGAATTGTTAATATTGTACGGAAAATGTACAGAAGCCCCGTGTAAATAAGGTTATATTTTACACTTGATTGTGTGAAAGCAGACTGTGTGGCTCAGTAAGAACTTGGAGTATATCTTGGTAGGTAAATTTCTCCTCGGCTTGTCAACGCTACGTGCAGAGGAGAAAAGAATTTCCTTGCGCGTGTGCGTGAGATTCAATACTAAGCAGCTTATAATCAATTCTAACGGTTAATTGGCTGATTGAGTTAATTAACTCCATTTGACATTACTTTATCCCCATCTGAGCGTCCTGTTACCTTTCTAGATTATGCCTTTAACTTGGGTACAAAGCCGTAATGGAATTAAATGCTATTCGACCGAACGCGAATCTACCTTATTTCTTTCATCTCTCTCCTTTAAGAAACATGGAGCACGAAGACAGCGATTGCGATCTGGACATCCTGAATAATCTCATATCAAATGACACCGAGGAGGCCGAGCGATCCAAGCAGCTCGGAGGACCCCAGCCGCCCGAACAGCCCGAGCCGAGAAAGACTCTGACGGAGCTGCAGTTCAGCTTCCTAGACTCGACGCCTAGTAACGTGGGCAACGAGAGTAAACCAGCCGGCGAGAAAGCCAGCGAGATTTACGACGACAAGCTCGACTCCTCCGACGACGAGGACAGGCGCTACTTCGAGGAGCAAAAGTACTCGGATTATGGGCGGGAGATGAAACGGTTGCTGAAGGAGCGCTCTCCGCCCAAGTCGGAGCAGCCTGCGAAGTTGCGGAGCGAAAAGACTGTTAGTCTCAACGGTAGCAAGAGTAAGACGTTCGACTTCAACAACGCCGCAAAGGGTAGCGGCAACAGCACGGCGAGAGACGTGTACAGCGACCCCTTCTTTGGGATAAGAATCGTCAATCCCCTGGTGTCCTCCGCCGAGTTGAGAGAACGTATGAAAGATAAGGCAGCCGTAACGGTGTCGAGAGTGAAGAGCCACGTTATTTCCGACAATGTGCACAACGACTGGGTGATCGCCGGCGTGCTGATCAACAAGTCGGCCACGAAGACCTCGCAGAAGGGCAGCTCTTACTGCATCTGGAAGATGAGCGACCTGTCCGACGACCTGAAGACCGTGTCGATCTTCTTGTTCAGCAACGCCTACAAACAACTGTGGAAGACCGTTGTCGGCAGCGTGATCGGTATTCTCAATCCGAACGTGCTCGAGAGCAAGGACAACGTCGACCAGGCGACGCTGTCGATCGACAATCCCCAGAGGCTGATGGTCCTCGGCAGGTCCAAGGACATGGGCAAGTGCAGGTCGACCAAGAGGAACGGCGACCCGTGCACCGCGGTCGTGAACGCGAGTCGATGCGAGTACTGCGTCTACCACGTAAAGCAGGAGTACAAGAAGTGTGCGCGCCGGCCGGACGTGCAGTCGAGCAACACCAGCTACGGGTTCACCGGGGACGCGATAAAACGCATGAACAGGCAGACCGCCGCGCGGCCGCCTCGCAACGGATTGGCGTCGTTCGCGCCGGTGCTGGCCAGACGCAACGAGGAGCTGTACGAGAAGGACCGTGCGCGTTTGGAATTACTGTCCGAGGCCGCTTCCGACACCGGTAACAAAAGAGGGAAAACTGACTCGGGCTGCGAGCCGAGCAACGTGAGCGCTGGGAAGAAAGCGATAGCCATCGAGCTGACGAACAAGCAGTCGAGGAAGGATTTCGAGCGACTCGGCAAACTGAGGAACTGGCAGTCCTCGAAGCAGCTCATGGTACAATCGACGCCTGCTGGGCCGATTTTGTGTCCCAGCCCAGCGCGATTGAAAGAGAGTAATCCCGCGCCGGGCAAACCTACGAGCGGTCGCACAGGCGAGATCAGTTTGGCCTCTCCGGCTTCGCGCCCGCGACTGGGAGCGGGATGTAATCGGGACACGATAGACTTCTCCGAGCCGATCACCAAACAGCACATTCGCAACGCCAAGATGAACGCGATCAAGTGGGTGCAGGCGCACGGAGGGATCCAAGCGAAGAACCCCAATCAGGTCCGCGCGAGCCCGAGGGAAAGGGTGGAGAAGACCGCGAAGCGGCAGAGGGAAAGCGACGAGAGGGAGGAGCGGAGCGCGAAAAAGGCCGACGTGAACGGGAGATTCAAGGAGATGCTGGAGGCAAGGTCCTCGCACGCGGATCTGATCGAGAGATCGTACGACGAGGCGAAGGAGAGGTACTTCGACAAGCTGGAGGCGAAGGAGAGGATGGAGGAGAAGATGATCAACACCTTCAAAGTCGACTGCAAAGCCGTCAAGTGCGCGGTGTGCAAGTACACGGCGTTCTCGGCGTCGGACATGTGCAAGGAGCAGAGACACCCGTTGCGCGTCATCGACGCCGTTAAGAGATTCTTCAAGTGCGCCGATTGCGGCAACCGAACAGTCAGCCTGAACCGCATGCCGACGCGCAGCTGCGCCAAGTGCAGCGGCTCGAGCTGGGTCAGGGCGGCGATGATGGACGAGAGGAAGACCGCTATCGCCGCGGAGACCCTGTCCATACGCGGCGCCGAGGAAAAGTTCCTGGGCTCGGTGGCGAGAGACGCCAACCTCGATCTGCTCGTCCCGGAGGATTGACAAGACCAGTCAGGTTGCTGGCAACATATTTTGTCAAATGCACGCTGTAAATGTCTATGGAAGATAGAAAGAAAAAGACAGTCGATTAGAATGCAAATTGGTGCCACGTTTGTGCGCAGTACGAAGTATTATATTTATACAAAATAAATGCAAATGATGCCGAGTTGTGCTACCGTTGCCTGTGAATCAGTTTGAAAAGTATTATTTTTAATCTGAAGAAGCTAGAACTTTGACAATTGGTAGAACTTGCCGTCTGAATTAATGTCCGACCTCTTAAATTGCCGTCGGCTAAATAAGGAGACGTGAATTTTGCTAACCGCGACTGATACTTACTCCTATATTTTATATCGTAGAATCTACAAATGCAGAACATTCGATATCCTTTTGTTTATTGTCAGTATTATCAGTTTTTCTTTTCTTCATTTTTTTTCACCTTATGAAATGTACAAATATAAAGAAATCCTAAGAGTGTACCTCTTGCACATTTCCGAAATGAAATACATCGAATTTCTCTCTCCGTCCGAAATGTACACAGCGAGCAGAAACGTTTTGATATACAGCCAGGTACAACAATCGTATAAAAAACACCATGCCGTCTCGACTACGTTCTTCATTAAATTACGTTCGTTTGGGATTTACGTTTAGGCTGAGGTAAGTCATCGCCGTCCTCCTGTTTTCTCGTGGCGAGAAAAGCACTCCTCCTTCCCCTCTTTACAAGCGAGATACGAACTGTCTAAATGAAGGTGGACATCAGTAAGTTTCTAAATATGAAGAACTGTGATTGGGGTCCGGAAGCATTGCGTTGACATAAACCACCGCGAGTCAAGCTATTTGTACAGCAACACGTGAATTGCGGGAATCAAGAGCGATTTTCCACGAGGTGTTGTATGCCAGTGTAACAGTTCCGGACTCTAATAACCATCTGTTTGTATGAGAAACATAGATTGTATTTTTTTTTTCACTCATGTACTGTTTAATATCCTATGGTTGTCCAGTTCTATTCGGCATTTCATATTACGATGACATGTCACTCTCTTCCTTTCATATAAAATTTCGAATAAAATACGCGTGAGAAAAGGAAGATTGGAAATAATGGTTATTCGACAAACCTCAAAGTGTTGTGTGCGAGAGTGCTAAATTATTGTTATCCCAAATCTCATCTCACGGGACGCGGTGCGACAACACCGATTTGTCGTAGCCCTCGCATACTTTTGTACATGCATAATCAATTTTCGGGCCGAAAAATCACTAAACCGATGAAGTGAGCCGTGCAAAATATATGCATACGTATGAGAATCGATAGTTGACATCAATCAACAAGTCTATGTCGCGCTATAAAAAGATTAACGTTGTTTTTCGAAAGAATCATTTCTGCCATTCCGTATTAATGCATGGTACGTGTATATACATATGTGGAATGTTTCATTATTTCAATCTCCCTCTTTGTCACCTGACAAAGCATAGATCTCGCAGAAAATGAGCAGCAGTACCATCGATAATCTCTTTTCCGATCCTTAGCTATGATCCATGTATACTTGTAATTCAGCAAAAAAAGAAAAACAAATTTCATTTTAGAACAGCACGTGTGATACACATATACGAAAAACGTGAAGCATTACAATAAAATTGTACTCTGGAAAATCGGCCGGGATAAAATTTTCACAACGATTACGCTCTCGTATTGCCTTTCCTGTCGGATACAAAATGTAACGAGGTGTTAAGGAAACAATTGGTTTTCGATTAAAAGACACATTCCACTGGCAAAAAGTATGTGGGGAGTAAAATAATCAATGACGAACATGTTAGCGGATTATACAACTATGCTTATAGAGATCATAGGCAAGCCATAATCTAAATACGTCATCGATCCGGTTATTAAAGCAACTCGCGTGGACGACATTTCCGTGTATCTTTACCTTAAAACAAAGATTACAAGGCTTTCCCTACTCTCTTCCTTTCTCTCGTTCTCATTCTCTCTCATTTTCTCTCTCTCTCTCTCTCACACACATACACACGCACACTTTCGCTCATTGATATTTATTGATTTCTTAATTTACCTATCTTGCGTACTTAAATCGGATGTTCCGCTAAGCAGAAACGTAGTCGCACCGATGTATAGAAATAAATAACTATCTAGACTCCTATAGTGAGATGTTTACATATAAAAATTTGAAGAAACGTTAAGCCGGCAATTAACATCTGGGTATCTTGAGAGACAATACACAGATACAAATACTTCGAACCATCACGTTCTGGAATTCGTTGTGCACATATCGCAAAATCGGATCTCTCTCGAACGTTTCACTTTGATGAAGTTCTCTTGTACGCCTGTTTTTTGTCTCTGCAAGGTGTACATTACAACAATATCGCAAATAATGTAGATACATTATTAAATAACGATACACCATTTTCGTCGAGTAAATCTCACAGCATTCGAGACTCTTTGAGAAACTCTTTGCTCTCTATACAGTATTCTTTCATAAAGGATACTTCACCAAAATTGCACGTTACATTCTTTTCACATTTATACATACATAGCGTCGTTTATTACAGAGGCATACGAATAAGCGAATTAAATTAACAATGTTAAAATAAATTTCGTAATATCTTCAGTAACCGTTTAAATATTGCGGGGAATATCTTTCTCTTCACTGAGGTGCACCACTATAACAATGAAAAATTACTTCGATACTTTTGCGAAGCGTTTTCTTATGTACAATTGTGTGAATGTACAAAAATCTAAGAGCCAAGAGCCAGCAACGGAGCAATGTAGGATTGCGAGGAATTATCTGTCCTTACGTTTACAAATGTGTATCACTGCATAAGACGGAAATACTTCATTTACTCCGTGGATCGTGTACGCGACCTCAACTTATGTCTAAGGCAACTGTGCCGTTTCTTTTTTTTCTTTTAAAAATTGACATCTATTTACAGAACTCTTCTCCGTATGAATTTTGCAAATATCGGTGTAGAATGCACGATACGCAATTGTATGTTCATAATAATCAGTTTATTACAGCTCTTTCATGATTGTGTCTGAACAAAATAGCGCTACAGCCGCTCTTGTAGTTCAAATACTCATTTCTCGTAAAATCTATGATAAGATGACAAACATCAATTTAATATAAAATTACGATCGAACCACCATACACTGTACATTTGTATTTGGAACTGTAGAGCGCGTAGTGTAATTGTTTAAAGGAAATCTCTGTGAATAATTAAGAACCATAAATTGTAATACAAGGTGGTGAATGTATGAGAGTAGGCAGGTATCAAGCTGGCTTAATTAAGTGTCACAGTCTTCGAATCGCCTTTCCTTTTATAGACATGGTTTACATCAGCCGCGCCATATTTGCTGGTGCTCTTCTCTTTCGTGTATCGATTTGCTTGATGCTTGGTAAAACTCTAGACAATAATTTTATGACGATATCGTACGTGCTGTATTGTAAATTTTGAAACATGTTTTCTTTATTCTGCTTTCTTCTCTCTTGGGACATCGTATGAGAAAGAACACACTCATGTCCCTCCTGCTTTCTCCAAAGCTAAGAGAACCAAATGTCGATTGAGTCACGGACTTAGTAGTCATCCAAATCAAAGCTATCGGTTTCGATGTCGTCCAGCTGCATACTTTGAAAGTCCACTTTGTACCGCAAGATACCTGTAAGATATGCATTTCAAGTCACACGGAAGAAAGCGGCAACTATTGCTTAAGTTTTCTTTGCTAAAAGAAATTAAATTGTTTTATATGAAGTTATGTTATTGAATGTTGATAGTCAAAAAACAAAAGTAAGTACGGAGCAATAATACGTAATGAAATATAAGCAAATTTTTATACAAATAAATTATTAAAATTGCCCAATTTTTATGTTTACGGTACTGCTGTGCTGCTAAATTATAAAATCAAAGTGACATTTTATGACAGCGCTTTCTTAAAGTAGGAGATGTAATTTTATATATTGTAGTTTACAATATACATGTAGTAAAACATTAGAACACACATATAAAACTTGAATAAAGCGTAGTGAAAAACTATTATACAACGAAAGCACTGTTCGAAAGAAACATATTACGATTAGTTGAACATTTCATCAATTAATTTTGAAATTGTCACGTGAAAACAATACGAATTAATATAAATATTTTAGTAATTAGGACGATCATACACAATAAGAAAAATATATAAAGTGTACGAATAAAAATTATAATATTATAAAGGATTAATTAAATAAGACCATGTAAATGCATACGTATACAAAAAGGTATATCAATACTTGTGATGAAAATTATGAATGATTAAATATATCGATTGTTTAATCATTGCTGTATAAATTAGTAGAGAACATGTACTGTACCTTTCCCAATATGCAAGCTAATAAAAATAAGATACCGATTAGTACTCGAGGAGTATTAAATGTTTGTATCTATCTTAAGCAATTGCTATGTGAAAGCGTAAATACTCATAGATATCATAATTGCTTGATACTTGTGTTCATTATCAGAGATAACACCTCTCATAGTATTTGTCACAGCCCTCGGCTTGACATCTAATTTTCGATGCAACATTATTATGTAGGAAGGAGAAGTGCCAATGTGAGCCACAAAATGAACGGAGCTCGGTAACATTATTGTTCTCAATTTTTAAGAAGTATATTATCTATGATGATGAACTTGATGTCGCTTATCATTTAACATGCATTATTGGGGTATATTACATCATTATTTCTTATTTTCCATTATAAGCATGGGCATAGCATATAACAGAAAAGAAATATATTGAAAGCTGTAGTAAAATTCAAGATACAACGTGTAACAATGTATGATCTTGTTGATTACTTTCCTGTGTCGCAATATTAATTTTACGATAAACATTTTAATGAGAGTGGTAGTGTCCAAAGACTTCTAAATAGAAAATCGAAACAATTAATTTAACAAGCCTTTTGCGTGTTAAGCAATTATTTCCAGAAGTACAAATTACTCTCCACTCTTTTATTAATAAATCAACAATCTTATGGCATATGTAGAATGATGTGTTAAACTGGAGCAGAGTTCGAATTATTAAATTTCTTCTTGAAATATTATACAGACAAAATGTGGAATTATATTAAAACATACATGCGCTTGCTACTATCTAATATAATTTGTCATTATCTAAATGTATTGCCTATACAACGCCGTATAGAGTAATAATGTGAAATAAATTAAGTAATATACAGATACACAAAATTGATCAAAACTGAAGTTTAAGAAATAGTACCATCACGTTAAATATGCAATGCTAAATTCTACCTGCCAAGGGATAGATTGGAAATATTATGAAGGTTATCATGCAAATATAAAGTATTATATATGTATCGTAGTTGTAGAACCAAAAAAAAACAAATTTGGTAAATTAAAAACTCAGATATACGCACGGTGCGTATTTCAACTCAGCAAAATTTTCACATAACTTGCGAATACATGAGTGGTAATACACTGAATCGAGAGTTATCGGATAGCGTGTGTGTGCGTGTGAAATGTCGTATGTTTAAAAAGTAATTGGTCAGTGAGATGAATATCGATATCTTCAAGGTGGGAGAACATAGACGTAAGTAGTTATATTTTTAGCAATAATGCTGAAACTTGTCACTGTTGCCTAAAAGCTAACATTTCAAAGCGTTATCAGTCAGATTACTTATAACACATTCCTGTGAACACGGCCTTTAAAGTTCGTAACGGATTTTCGTTGTGTACGACGGTACCGTACGAAGATCGAAGATGATATGCGTTAAACGAATAAGAATGTGGCTATACATTTGTGACAATACATGTGGCTATCAAGCAATACTATTTTTCTCCAATGAATCAACCACTGTGTATATTGTATATCTACTATTCCAATCACGAGACTAACCAATGAATCAGTATGTATGAATCTAACAACGCGACAATAGCAAGAGATAGGAGACTGGAAGATTTCAACTCACCCTGTGTATAAACAGAGTTATCCATATCTCATGAGTGTGTTGTAAAGGATTTTTCTTTATGCGCGTTTTGTACGAAGAAAGGAAAGAAAGACAGCGAGGATTCTCAGACTTTATTTAATCGTAGAAAAAAGAAACATAATACTTTGAGAAATATAAACTAAAAATGTTTATCACCACATTCAAACTTATTTTAAGAGACACATATGCATATGTATACTACAGATTTGCACAGAAGAAACAAACTATTTAGTGAGAAACCCAATGAAAGAAATCGTGAATTCCTTGGACAAATTTATCTGTACACTTGGACTAATCGAAAGCAAAATATTTTACAACAGCCATAATTATCTTTCTGATCATTAGGAAACAACATATATTAATTCCAAGAAATTTCTTTCTGCAAATATTTATTTGCAGAATTATATATTTTTTTATACAATACAATACAAATTATACATAATATAAAATAAATATAAAGCAGAGTTAAATTTCTTGGTGTAATATGTCGATAATAAGATGTATTTGTATTTTCTTCAGAAAGAAGAAAAAGATAAGAAAAAATGAACATTAAACCCAGATTGCACAAGTAGAGATAGATAGAACTCCCCCCCCCCCCTCCCAAAAAAAGCATTTGGCTAATTATACATGTAAAATGTATACTAATAGATTTACGTAATTAAATCTCGTTCCATTATCAAAAATTAAACGAAAAACATAAAGTCGTCGACAAATAAGCAAACGATAAGTTTGTCCAGATTTGCAAATATGCTCTATGATACACGAAATGTAAGTGAACGCACGCAAGACAGAGAAAGGAGCTACCTGGTCGATTCTGAGTAATTCACGGATGAAATTAGTAATCATCAAGGTCAACATCATCAAGAGGCTCATCGGCCTGCAGTGACTGGAAATCAACTTTGTAGCGGAGGATTCCTATACACCAAGATACTCCATAGTTAATATCAGTTTGATGAAATTTACCTTCCATGCAAAATAATCTTTGCTGGTGTCTAGCGACGTAATGTTAATCTACCGGCTTTTAGGGACATTGTGTATACCCATAAAACGCAAATTGTGCCATAATTTTACAATAAACAAAGTTCCGCAGCAAATTAAATGCGCAGATTGTAGTAAAGGAAAAGAGCCTAGCATGTATATGTATTATTAGAAATGCTCCAAATGCAGGTATTGAAATTTTTTAATACCCTTTCTCGATTTTAAAATGTTCTACTCTTTTTACTCTTCTATTTATATTATTTAACCATTTCGCATCTACTTATTACGTGCCTTGTTTTTTCTATGATCATTTGTGATATGTAAGTTCATAAATTTTATAATAGGCAAGGAAGTAGAATCTGTCTTATGATTAAAAATAATAAGCACGTATAAAAGACACTTACCTCCAATGCCACCAAAACCTCTAACAAATTGGGAGCCTTCCTGAGACTTGTCCGTGATAATTTCCAAGGTAGCACCAAAACTTTTGTAATTGTTCGCGAGCCATTCGAGAAGGGGTTGGCATTCCACAAGTTCCAACTCTACCCCGCTCTACGAAACAAAATTGACAAAATATAGAAAGGAAATTAAAACTTCTTTTATTTTCATTCCCAGCATTCGTTCGATACTCACTTCCTTATCAGTAAAGTGAGTTTTATCCTTTTCTTGTTCTGGCGTTAAGTGTAGCACTTTTTCTTCCGCGTTCGTATGATTTTTCAGGACATATCGTTGAATATCTAAATTTTCCCAACAAATTAAAGTTTCGACACTACCTAATTCCAAGGCTCTCAACGTGTCTTCTACGCCAAAACAATATTTGCCGGTTTCTTGAGAAATCTCATCAAAGTAACGCCCTAAACACGATAAAAATCAAATATGTATTACTAAATTTATATGCCTTATAACATTACATCGTAATTAACATTGTAACAAAAATTTACCAATCAGCTTTTTCTCTTGAATAAATTTCACGTTTTGCAAAGATTCAGCGGCTAATTCAATAGCTTGATTAAAACCATTTTCGCCACCATATGATACATCAACCAGCTTTATGACTTTAGCTTGCAATCTCTGAAAAAAATAATGGAATATTGAGGAAATTCGAAAACTTCGAGATAAGTTTTTTTTTTCTAAAGCCAACGGCACACGATACTATTTTTCCTACTTGATTGCTTACGAGAGCTAATCAGGATTTAGCCCCAAGTCATCCGATCTAAAACTGTGCGTCCTGGCTCTCGCAGGCAATCCAGTGGGAAAAATAGTATCGTGTGCCGTTGGCTTTACTTTCTAATCTAACATCTCACTATAACAGAAATGTACTCAAAGAAATTGAAAATAATGAGGATGCTAGATAGCTAACAGAGATCGCTCGTGAACAAAAGATCCGGATTCAATTCCCGGATTTGCCATATCCTGCATATATTAAAAATATCTTAAAGCTTCAACAAAGCTTACGAAACATAAATTTCAAAAATAAACAAGTTGTAGTAGTGTATCATCTTTCAAAGAACCGAAATCTCTAGAATGGAATTCGATAAGAAGCTTACAATTTTTTCCCACGAAAATTATAATAAAAGTCTTGGCTTAAGCCAAGGCATCGCTCGCGAGGCATTACAATGAAAGCTTAAAACAATGCAGCGATAAAACGGAATCTTGCTTACTGGATCGAACATATCCGATTGGCTAAGTTCGGTCTTGAAATCGGCGCTACCCGCGAGGATCAATCCAGCGATATTGGGCTTGTCGTTCGTGATGTATAATTGAGTAGCGACCTCGGCTACTTTCCGAACGTAATTATGCCGCTTTTCCATGCGTAATCGGGCGAAACGCAACGCAGATTGACCACCTCTGCCTGAAATCAAGATAATTTAGTAACACGTTAGACACGAGTGGCTCGCATTGATTTCAGAATAAGCAACAGTGACAAAAGAAAATCAGGCTTGTCCTTCTCAAATCTCGCATACGCTTCGTACCATGTTTCTTGGGGAGGTCCACAGTGAATTTATGTAACACTTCACGCGTGTTACCCTGCAACGTTCCAAACAACGCCCCGTTGCCGTCCATTACGATAAAACCAAATTTGTTGTCATCCGCAAGTAATGCCGTGAGTGCTTCCGTGTGAAACTGCAAAATGCAATTGTTAAAACCGTGTTTCATACAAAACTGTTTACATCTGCAAACACAAGACCTTTACCTTATTATCACAAAGATACAAAGACGTATTGATAGGTTTGAAAGGTTCAAAATCGATGTTGACCTTCTTTTCTTTTCCTTCCTCCGTTACGATAGTTCCACAATAAATTACCAGGCCATTTGGAGGCACTGAAATGCATAGTTACGCATAAATAAGTCATCACTAATGTTCATAGAAATCATGTTATCTCAGCGATTCAAATATAATTTTACACTTAAAAGGATCGAACGTTATAGCGCAGAGTATAATAAATTCTCAGTGTTGGTGCTACAATCGTGCTTTAACTAAGCTGTAAGCCTTAAGCCGTAAGGAATTAACCAATCGCGGGTGAGATTGAGAGGGAAAAATGCCTGCGATTGGTTAATTTCTTACAGGTAAGAGTGAGGGGAATAAAATAAAAAAAGAAGTTACCTTTAGTATATAGCTTTAGCCTATGCTGCACCGATGTGATTGCACCCAAAACAGATAATCTATTTACACGTGACTTAATGTTCGACGCTGTGCCGAATTCATCCGCCAGCATCTTGCTCACTCTCGATATTTGGTCCTTTGGTGGTATGATCAACGAAATCATACTCGTGCCATTCCTGCAAAGACAAACAATCGTTCACATCCACCCGATACGCGAGGGACGACTACCGAGGGACCCGTTTACGTAAGGCGAGACCCACATAGAATTGTCGACGGGGATAAAATTGGCCACGACACGAGGGGCGTATCTTAACGTCACTCGCGCCGCGACGAGAGCGATCCTCGCGTGAGATCGGGGGATTCGGAATTGTAGGACGTGGCGAGCGAGCCCGCGCTCCGCCGAGCCATATGTCGAGGAGATCGGCGCGGCGGCGACAGCTGACGACGTCGACGCCGACCTACTTACCCTCTGGCCATCTCGAGGCTCTTTATGAGCTTCTTGATCTTCCAGATCTCGACGTTGCGGTCGGCGGAGGTCTCCTCGTTCGACATCGCTGCGGGCGTGCGTGGGGACGCGTGGTCGCGGCGTTACGGCGCGCTGCTGCCCGAGATGCTGGGAATTAATCACTGCCGCACGCGCGCTCTGGTCCGCCCGGAGGTGGACGTGGACGTGGACGACGGGGATGACGATGGTGACGTCGACGGCGGCGGCGACGGCGACGATGGTGCGAACGAGCAGGCAATGTGGCCCACGTAGACGACGTGGAGCCGGACCCTGCGGCGGGTTCCTCTCTGCGAAAATTAACGGTCGGGAATTATCGACGGTTGCGAAATACCGCACCGATCCAGTTCACACCGGATTATGTCAGCCACGGAGGAACGTGGTCGACATAGCCATTCATTCAGGGGCGGCCGCCCGTTCCGTTCGTCCGTTCTCCTTCTCTCTCTCTCTCTCGCTCGCTCGCTCTTTCCCACTCACTCACTCTTTCTCCTTCTCTCTCACGCTCGGTGTCGCGCGCGCGGGCATTAAACGCTCGGGTTTAAGCACGCGCCGTGTGCGCGGCCACCTTCGCTCGCGGCTGTTATAATCCGCCACTCACTCTCGGGGAATCGTTACGGCGCGGTAGGTGCGTCCGACACGTCGACGTTGGTCGCGGCGGGCAGGCCCCAGGCTTCAGCGGCAACGCGGCTCGTGACACGGCGAGTACCACGCGAGTGCGAGCCTCGGTATGCACACGTCGGCCATGCGATGGCACAGCGGAAACGTCAGTGAACCACGGTGGACGTGCCGCACGCGAGACAAAATGGGAAGCAAAAAGACTCCGAGGCCGCCCAGTCGCGCACACGAGCGCGCACGACCGCAAATCGCGCCCTCGCCATTGGCCAACGGGAGCCACGCGCGGTTTAGGGACGCCCTCGCATGGACAACGGCGGATTGTGAACGCGCACCGAGCTCGGGGTCTGTTCCTTTTAGCTCGACCGGCCTGGGGAGCGATCACGTGCACCGATCGAATTCGAATTCGAGAAGGAATATGCCATCCGATACCACTCTTCGTACATGATCAATCTATGGTCTGGGGGAAACTATCCTATAATAAATAAGCATGAACCATGAGGGTGGC
>NW_011967241.1:1845658-1851520 GCF_000949405.1 Vollenhovia emeryi | reverse complement strand
TCCACCCTGAAACCTGTAGAGTAGAGACGTATGAGAAGTCGACCGAATTCGATCGTGCACGCGATCGCTCCCCTGCACAGAGTTTCATAAAAGCTGCAAATTGATTGGCTACACATTTCTCGAAACTAAGGGTACTATTACATTTGTCGTACGACAAATTTTTCAAGCGCGTCGATTGGCCGCTGAATAGAAAGTTTCTAGATACTCGAGAATTTTACTATCCTTCAGCCAATCAATACGCTTAAAAACTTTGTCGTACGACCTTAAATTTACGTATTTTTAAATAACTGCTTTATGCAATCGTTTGTATTTCAGATGAACACGTTTGAAATGCAATTGAAAAGAATTTAATAATCTGCGAATAGTTCTTATGACATTTATTGTTACAGAAAACAACGAAATTTTTATGTAACAGAAAGTCTGTTGTTTTTTAGCTGACGAACCTGCACTCAGGTGTACTAGCTCAAAATTTATCTTTCTCTGTCCAACGTAAAGGGAAAAAGATAAGCTCTGAACTAGTGCAGCTAAGTACAGTTAAGAACAGAGAAATTAATCAATCGACATAAAATGAAAGATGCCACACTATACTAGTAAATGCTTAGTTTGATTTCTCTGTAAATAAATTTTGCACAAGTTTCTACTTGCCTTTTTTCTATCTCCAACGGTCGCATCATAGAACGTTTCTATATTAAACCAGCAAATCAAATAAGTGTCAAAAAGTAAAGGCCTGAGCAGAATGGCTATCTTATACTCCGAAGACAAGAAGTTTCAAGTTTTTGTCTTGAAGTTATTAAAGAAAAATAAATTTTACTCGTATACATACAGTACAGACAGAAAAGTCGTATGTACATTGTCGGAAAAATAAATGATGCTAATTAATACAGAAAAGATGACGATTTTGAATTTATTTCAAGTGTAATAAAGATATCAAAAACTAATGTATACATACATTACTATTAAATAAGTACATTTCTAACAATATACATAGCCTCATTGTCACATCCAAAGAGCAGTGACGATCGATTGATATCGATACTGTTTATCGGTTTGTGCATAGCGGCACACATTGAGGTCACGTTAACTTTGCCATTTGTACCAATTGTATTCAACCAGTGCATGTCCGCAGAATCTAGTATCGTACAAAAACAGAGAACATTAGACTCAACTCTTCATTTGCATCTTATAAGTTAACTTACCGACGAATTGCTTTCGAGTTACTCACCTCCGAGTTTCAGTTTCGAACTTTGCGCATTGTTCCAATGCCACAATTCTCCGCTGACGGAACAGGTGAAGAGATTGTCAGGTCTGTCTTGATGGAACAGTATCTCGCTGACAGCTTTGGTGTGCGCATTGAGCTGCGACATTGGATAGGTGTTCCGCCTTAAATCCCACACGGTTAAACTGCCGTCGTCTCCACCGGCGATCACAATGTGCCTTTGTGTGGGATGATGCGTAATACTTGTAGCTGCAGTCTGCAAAATCATTCAACACTTTATGAAGCCCGTAAGATTTCGTCAGACTTAGTTAAAGGGTCGACCAGTCGACATTTACCAGCTTGATTACTCCAAAACTTATATCCCGACGAAAAGATGATCTCTCGATTGGCTTACTTTCACACTTTACATCTTTCTTATATATTGCATTGCGAGCGAATTTTAATCATTGACTTTTACATTTAAATTATTTCCTTTTACTCTTTTATATATTTATACACTGAGGATGGTCTAAAGACCGAAACGTTTGCAATTTTTATGTTTTAATAAACAAAATTTTTACCTTTTGACACTAACACCTAGTCAAGGCTCTTAGCCCCTTTTTACTCATTGATTTTTATTCTTCAGAGCCGTATTCTCTTATTAATTAACAGGATTAAATATTCATATACTGGAGTTACAGTAAAAAGTATAATACAAAACTTACTTTAACTTGATCGGACAGCATGAAAGTAGTTGCGGGTACGTCTCGATCGTTTCTCAAGTCCCAAACTTTCATGTGCCCTCTCGAATTTCCCGTAAGTACTTCATTGTGCTTCAAGAAATCGGCGCAATATATGGAGCAGCTGTCAGCATTTTCTGAGAAGAAAATAAGCAATAAATATCTAACTGCAATAATCGAACCGTGCATTACAAACATGTATGTTACGTGGACATTTACCAATAACTCTAACTGGTTTCTTCTCAGCAGCCGTAAGAAGATTAAGCCTCCCGTCCTCCCCTACTGAAGCTATGTCTTGCTCAAAGGTGGACAACGCAGTGCAAGAGGCATAATCCGTCGTTCTGTAAAAATGCATCGGTAAGAATACAATGCTTAATACTTTGACTTCAAAGTTCAGCGCACATTCATTCAACCAAGCGTGCTCACTTAAAGTTATGAATGAACTCCCATGCCATGTGCTCCTTGAATTCGGTACAGGTGTCCTCGTCGATTTGCAGTAGTCTTATCGAGCCCAGAGACGAGGCAGCGACGAAAAAATCCTTGCTGATAAACTGAAAATCCATTAATTCTTAGGTTGCAAGATAATTACTTTTATTTGAAAAGAACGGCGCGCTACCTTCAACTCAGTTACATCCCCGAGAAATGAGTACGACGACTGGACTACAGGATACGGTTCGTCGTCGTAATTCGTCCCAAATGTCCAGTATGTTATTTTATTAACCTGCGTAGGAAAAATTGGAGATCGCGTTTTAACTCGTCAACACGCGTACTTAATGAAATAAATATGCAAAGTTTTAAGTACACACTGACCGGGTGTACTTAAAACCGGGTGTACGTTCATCTAAAACAAATTTCTAGGTTAGGTCCGGCAGAAATCTTACCGGGTTGTCCCAACTGCCGGTTAAAAAGTTCTTTGCTTCCGCGAAATTCCCACACTGCCACCTTATCTTGGAAACCTTCTCGGACACGAACGTTCCTTGCACATTTTCACCCATTTCTCGATAAAAATCGGCGCGAAACGCGGCCGAAAAGAACAGCCGAGCACAGTGGTTCAGTCGAGACCGCCTCTCCCGCCTCTCCCGCTTTAAATACACGTCGGTATTCGACCAGCACGTATACCCTGTGGGAGACAATTCGTCGATCGATGTCGGAACTATTTTATTAGAGCGGAATGGTGTGCTGACTTCAATTCAGTTACATCCCCGAGAAATGAGTATGTTGAATTACTATGTGCTATGTTGTAATTAATGTCAATTTGACGACGTCAATTCGAACTCGACAGTACTTGTTGAAGTAGTTTAATCGATGTTTAATTCAACTGGTACAATTGGAGTCAAATTTTTGTATAATAAATAGCTTAACTTGAATATCTTACATTTATTAAATTCAAATCTGAATGCAGATACAATTGATAGAAAAGGAGTATTAAATTTGCATCGAAAATTCTATGCGTATATATATGCACGCTGTGTAATGAGAAGCAATGTTTTATAAGTAAACACGTCTCGCTATATCAGCTACGTAATTTTTCTTCGACGCGTCCTCATCGGCGAGAAGACGATAAAATCTATTTTTAAGGACGGGTGGAAGCCACTGCTGTTTATAATTTCGGCCACATGTGATGAATTCACAAAACATGTCGTTCACGTGCGGCGAAATGTCCAAGATCATACGTCTCTCCGTATCACTGTTTTGTGCCGTTTCGCTTTATCTAGCATGCGGTGGAGCGAGTGGTGAATCTTTGCGGAAAACGCGTAAGTGCGAAACGATTAACAACTTTCGCTGGACGCCCGTTAAAACACAATAAAAAACTGTATCTTAATGTGTGTTGTGTAACTAATAAAACTCGAGACAGGATTAATTTTCGATAGACGTACATATTTTAAAAGTTACAAAGTTAAATAAGATAATGTCACTAATTGAATAAGATCCAATTAAGATCTTGTTAATCTCTTATATCTCTTCATAATCAATTTCTAATTTCGAAGTACGAAAAGTTTATAATCTCGACGAGTACAGTTTTATTATGAAGCTACGTATAAAATACCTTCACCGATAATCTATCTTTGACACAGTCGCGCGCATTTTCTTTGTCGCGCTGTCCATTATAAAGTACGAATTTATCTGCGACACATTGCAATTTTTAGCGACGATTGAGGCCAATGTCAGCAGCGACGACGCCACGGAAACGCAGCATACCACTTGCAAGATCGCGACGGAAGATGTGGTCGCAAACGCACGTGCCACTGTTACAAGAGTACTCACCGGAGTATGCAATGCGAGTGTGTAAAAGTCAAGTTCACATAAGATAAAACATAATGTTAAAGATAAAATTACGATATGAATATTAATATTAAGTATTGACTTGTCAGATCTTATATTTAAGACTGTCTCAAGTTCATCTTGAGACGCTGTATGGAACATTTCAATGGCTACGGAGTATTAGTGCATCCCGAGGCACGCCAATGCGCATATAACGTGCTCTTATGCTTTCAGAGGCGATGGACGAAAAATTCGTGAGTCTGGAGGAAAAATTAAATAAGGAATTTGCGGACGTTAAGCGGTTGCTTTACAGCATTCTGGAGCAGCAGCCGAATTATTTGAATAGTATACGAAACGCCAATCTTCACGGAACGTTCGACGGTTATTCGTCTCCGAGACAAGATGAGATCGGCAGATACAACAACACCATGCAAAATTTATCAGCGTTGAACGGTTAGTGCAATTGTTACGAAGTAATCCTAAACTCTATGCTTTGCGGCTCAGAAATATAACGCTCCTTGTGATACGTGCAAATTTAAAATTTTCTTTCTGGCTCATAGGAGAATGCATTTATTAACAGTACGTAATAGCATAGGCTAAAGTTAACTTTACCCTCTCAACTAAATACGGACACGGAAAAAACTGATTTAATTGATTCAGCAAATCTATAGTTTGCTGAACAAAATTAAACGTTTTAAAGAAGTAAATTTGCTAATGCAGCAAAGAAGTCGTGTGTAAGAGCAATCGTTACTTTGTTCATCAAACAAATCGATTTTTGCTGAAATTATCTTACAATTAGTTACTGCAACAAATCATTTTCGCTAAGTGCGAGACGTAGCTAGCGCCAGCCTCTGAGTAGTTCGCCGACCGCCGCTAGGCCGCGCATGGTGGCGGCCAAAAACTCGGAAGCAAAATTCAGTCTCGTAGGGTATAAAGAGAGGCACATATTCTTCTAAAGCCAGATAATCATTAATAATTAGACAACGTTGTCCAATTATTAGTAATTATCCGACTTTCTTCAGAAGAATATGTGCCTTTCCTCAATGGTGTTATTCTTTCAAATTCTTCGATTTCCTCCCGCATTGGCATATGAGACCCGGCTCGTGTTTCAATCTCATGCTGCGGTAGTACCTTATGTCTCAGTTGTACGCGTAAATTATGCAATTGCTGAAATAGAAAGTAGTTACACATATTTTATTTGCGAAGTTTGTGGCAAATACAATTTCTGTCATTATTACCATTGCGTCGGCTTCACGTAATTTCTCAACGCTGGCAATAGCGTCATCGGAACACCGCCCACCAACAGCGAACACCTCTCCCCGTCTCGTAGGTCTCGTAGGTCTCGTAGGTTTCCTGGGCCTCGTCCTAGGTCCCTGCATCAATGGCCTCTCTCGCGGCAAGAGTAGGTAATTCTTTGCTTCGTCCACGAGATCTCGACAAGCGTCGTTGGAGCGAACCAACAGATCCGATCCTACGGTACCAACTAAAAATTTTGGACCGAGTAGCGGCAGTCGCACGTGCTGCAGGACCTGTGCCAGATGTTGTCTTCTCTCCGTGACATTGTATTTCACCCAGTTCATCACGGCGCTGAACACCTGCTCCTCCGTACGTACGTTTAGCTCATCCGACGAAATAATGTCTACCAATTGGCCGACAGGTAGCAAC
>NW_011967241.1:1827455-1843792 GCF_000949405.1 Vollenhovia emeryi | reverse complement strand
AAAAATTCTTCGCTCTCCATCACCTACGAGGACCAAAGCGATAAATATCCCGAAAGTCGGGAGGTCAAAACCGACGTCTTATACCTCGGACGTGGCGTACCTCTTGGAAATTATGTCGAGTAAATTTATCGGCAATACGCAGAAGTTCGCGGCACGAGTGGGTATCCGCGAACGCCCGGATACCCAAGCAATTTGATGGATCTAATTGGTGTTCGAGAAATCCGCAACACATATCTTGAATTTCTGCTAATTGAAGAATGCACGCTGCTGGAAGGAGAGTTTGAACATTCGCTTCTTCGACGATAATGTGAGAAGTGTAACAGAAGTCTACGATTAACTCCATAGCCATTTCGTCTATGTCGCGTATCGTTACTTCAGTCTGTCTAGATTCCGCCAGCTCCCCAATAAACATTGCCCTGGAACAAACGAAGACGTAGAATTCGCTTCAAGATTACGCGCAACTTGTCGCGCGTGTTCCATTGGTTGTAGTAAAGAATCATCTTTGCTCTACTAACAAATCTACCGTGCTGTAACATCAAATTTTATTAGATATAATTACTAATCCTATGCAGCTTTGCGATTTGATTACTGCAACATACTTAGCAAACTGGCTGTCCGTATATTACGGCGGTAAATTTAGACTAGCAGGGTTTTTGGTTGTCATAGCAAATCTTTTTTTTCCGTGTTTCTTTCTGGCTCGTAGGAGAATGCATTTATTAACAGTACGTAATAGCATAGGCTAAAGTTAACTTTACCCTCTCAACTAAATACGGAGTAGTTCTTCAAGCAACCGGTGGGCCTGAAGTTCGCAAAACTTTGCAAGTGCCTTCGCTGCTGTACAACAGCCTATCTTGTATGTATGAATGAGATTAGTGAACTTGCTGGCGAAAGAACACTCATTTCACGACACTACAAGTGTTGTTAAGCTTTAATTAGCTGTACACATGTACGACAATCGAAAGGAAACTTCTATTTTAATATCTCTGCATTAATTAACATAACATGTGTGTACGTCGGTTCTAGGAAACAACGTTTATATATGTCGAAGCTAAAACGCATTCTAAATCTCTTTTATTGAAGTTTTAATTTCAAATAAATGACAATCTGTTGCAAATTTTAATAATCGCCATAAAATAATTAATTTTAAGTTTGAACAAACAAGTAATTCCTGTACAATCTGATCGAGCTGCAAAGTTCAATGTAGAAATAAGATAATTCTATTTTCAGTCACTTTCAACTTGAATAATGTTTAATTCATTTTCCAGAAGCTAAGGCTACGCAAAATACGACATTCTAGCTTCGTGTGTGTTGTCGCACGTGTGTATGTAAAATTCTATTCTGGAATAATGAGATCCGAAATATAACGCGGATGACGCGTGTAGAAGACTTGCATTTCTTGCATAATATGCATTGTTATACTTCATAACGTAAGCTAAGCATTTGTATGTAAGAGATCCGTGGTTTTATGTAAATGGATTCTGCGTTGAGGAGGGAGGGTAAGGTGAGAGTTCGCTTGTCCATGGGACGACAAAGCTGAAGCTTAGTCGGGATAAACATGATTCAAACAAAATGAATAGTGGAACGAAGTACCGAGATTTGTTTCGAGTTGCGGTAGGTACATGCTTAACTCCGTTGCGTTTAAATAGTAAAAGCTGCGCGTAATCCGCCGAGAAACTGGTAAAACTTATAATGCGACTGCCATTAAATTTGTGGTTGTATTATTTTATTTTATTTCATTTTAATTGTTAAAATACGCAATAAAGTATCAAATATTATATGGCAAATGTGGCAGCGCGTCAAAAATTTGGTTCACTTATTTGGCAGACTTATTTAAATGAATATTTAATACAGTAAATTATTAACAAAATAATTTTTAGTTTGACTGCGTAATATCTCATGTGACTTGATGGCCAATGCAAGATTTACACCAAATTAAATTAAAAGTAATACTTTATAATTCAAAGGAATAAAAGATATGAGAGCCAAGACAAGATGTTAGTGTCTAAATGATTTTAGTTTATAAATTTATTGCGAAAAATTTACCTCGGCCAGAGATTCAACCTGGACCTTCCTCTCGCTAAGTGGGCGTCGGATTAAATTGATGATACTTTCGAAGAAATTAAAAAATTAAAATCATGTAAACACGAACATCCTTGGCTCTTATATCCTTTATTCTTTTGAATTGTAACTTCACGTCAGAGCTTTATGAATTTTATTAATACTTTATAGTCCATAACTTACTTTGTCCTGATTTGGTTTTCAACTCTTCATTTATCTGCGTAATCAGCTAATTACTCGCGTAATGAATTATATCGAGAAAAGAGTTCCAGATGTTAAAGGATGCAATACCTGGCAACGGCAATCTATGTTTGTTGGAAATAAAAGTTACAGAAAATAATAGGCCAACGGAAGAAAACAATAAAAATTCCAAATTAACAAGAAATCATCCTTATTCCAGGCTCGGCGACAAGTGCGTTCGCCTATTACTGGCAGGTGAGCAACTTCAACGTGATGCTAGCAAGCTGGCAGACCGGCCGTTCGATGCGAAGCCTGACCTTTTACGCGGGTCGCAGCGGCTACGCGATGTATCTGAAAATCACTCCGAAATACTTTCCCGATGGCACGGTCTTCGTGGGTGTCGGATTAACCCGCGGCCGTTACGATTCCGCTCTCGCATGGCCGTTTCCTCACAGAATCCGCCTCGAGGTACGCACAGGGACACGATGAAGCCAAAGTTGGACGATCCTGGGGATAAAAGTCGGTAACCCCCCGAATAAGATAAAATTTTACAAGAGGTCCTCGAATCGTACGAGTAAATACAATTGCGAAGTACAAAGGAGGGCCCGTGGGCGACTCTTTAATCTGGAATGGGGAAAAGCATTGCGCCGGGACGTCGTATCGAATCCTCGTCGTCAGCTACTTATGAAAATTTCTCCAGACGTTTTCGGGACAGAAGAACCTTCCTAACGCGAAATCGAATGATTTCAAACGAAGTTAGAAAGTGACTATATGCGATCCCTTGCTGCTCGTATCCTATTACAAAAAAAAAAGAGATTCGATGTGCCATGGAACTGTTTTACGTCTCTATTTTATTATTCTTGGATAAATATAATATATTTTATAATATATGACCGGTAATATTAGATAATTTGAATGCTTCCACAAATAGATGTTTTTCCACCTCATTTTACGTTTTGCGTATTATCTACGATTTAAATCTTCGTATGCATTCCCTGTTACGTTTTTACGAAGTTTATTATTCAAGAATTAAGGAAACAAAAGGATATTAAAACTAATAAATTAATTATTAAGAAATAAAGATTAAACTTATTGAATTAATTGCACACTTTTTTTTACATTTACTCAATTTTTAATTTACAATAATAAAAAGTATATTGCTTTAACAATATATTTATGCAAAGAAACAAGCAGAGATAACACAGTCTCAGCGGTTTATTTTCCATTTAATTAGATTTAATATTTCTCGTATTGTGTTATTAATAAAATGCGACGTCGGGTATTTATTTATACATATATAAATAATTGATATCGATGTAATGCGACTCGACAGGTATTAGATCAGTCATTGAGAGGCGTGCGTGAGGACCGACGGTCTCGAATTTGGGATCCGGCTACACTTTGCACAGAAGATTTCTGGGGTAGACCCGCAGGTGCGGCAGATAATCCGGAGTGCGTCGGACTGAGTATTCCCAGGCGTGTAATTCTATCAAAATCATTATCAATATCGTCCCAACGATATTCAGGAAACGCCAGGTACATGTGGAACGGAAGTGTACTAATCAAACTTCTCGTTTATCTGTAGACTATCTAAGGTAACTGTGTAACTATCAGCGTTACAATGCTGATAGTCCTGCAATATTGCTACAAACAGCATTGCTAATACTTTTGCCTCTGTTATCAAGCACACTATGTATCGTAATTTCTCATTAAAAAAAACGAGAAAGAGCAAAATGAATAAAGTCATTGTCTTGCGTATTAATTAACTAGAGAACAGATTTTATAGAATTTATTGAATACAATATTCAGATCCAATTTAACAGCCATTCAAAAAATATGTAAATTTAAAAATGTACTGTCGGCAAATTAATTGAAATGTCGGGAGGATAAGGTATGTACAAATAAATGCATAATCGTCAAAGTGCTCCTGCAAATAAATGAATATTTCTAATCTAATTCTAGCTAACACCAATATTATACTGATTACATTTTTTTTTATATGCTTCTTTCGTGAATAATACATTCGTAGCGATAAAATTCTCGGAAGTTATTACCTAAAATAAAATAACATATAATTGTACAATATTCTCATTTCAATTTAGATATTTTTCAATTACTTTCCGGGACGGAAAAAACGAAAATAATCAAGACATGGGCACCGCAAAGTGGACGCGAGGAAATACGACTGCGAAACAAGCTTCAATTAAAACGGTGTAATCTCATTAACACAATTCTCATACAATATTTAATTAGAATTATAGATAAGTAACATTCAATTAGAATTGTAGATAAACAATTGTCGACACGCAATACGCATTTAAAGATAACTCCATCTGTTACAAATTCTGGCGGTGCCCATGCATCACGCTACGTCCATCAAAATTAACTTTCCGTAGTGTCGCGTAGAGGCGTTTGACCCGAGAGATAAATCCACGGCGTTTGTTGTAACCGATAATCAAACTCCTCGCGATTCATCGCTTTCCAAACGTTTTGCTTGGCCGCATTCAACAGTGCCCTGTACAGAGAAACCGGAAGCTGAACGTTGTCGCTCGTCACTTCAAGATCCTGCAAGTTCCGCAGAGTGAAAGGTCCTCTCTTTTTCATTCTTCTCTCTTCCGCAATAAATCTGCCGCATCCTGCGAGACACCAAAAATACTTTATCGATTCCTAAAAAGCTTAAAATCATATATGTCGTACAATGCCTTACGACCTATTCAGTACAAATGTTTTTACAAAGATTGAAAAATGTTCAGTTTTTAAAAAATATTTGAAATTATCTGTGGAGATTATTGTTAATCGCTAATAAAGGTAAAAATTATCTCTTACCCGTGAAAGCATTGCAAAATGGTCTCTTCGACTTGATTGTTTTGTCCGTTTTTAAGGCATTTAGAAGCTGCCGTTCGAACTGTAAAAGTGAATTCTGCCCACCCACTTCCATTAGGATCATTTTTATCTTTCCAAAATGTGAGAAATTCGGTTGATATTTGGCTTATTAAATTTGTACAGAAAATAATCCTCTTATTGTTAATCCATTGTATTTACATAAAACAGAATCGTACATGAGAGATTTTTTTCGTATTAGTCGTTCAATTATTGATTTAAAAAAACGAACGTTTACAAAAATAGATATTTTTGTGGTTACAAGTTTACAAGTTATACGCAGTTAAAAGATTAAAAAACGCTCTCGGGTAAATTGGGTAAATGATGCATTGAAATTGACAATTTTACCTTGTCTCTTGAAATCTCAGTATTTGCCACCTTCAACAGGCACATCCAAGCCAGAGTGCAGCAAAGATATTTAGTAATCTGCGTAACGAAATAAGGAATTAACAGACACAAAGCTATTTCGACATTTTTCGTAACGGTGTTACGAATGATGTGATAAAAATAATAGCTGACAGGCGAACGCTGTGATCCTGTACGAACGGTTTACAACAAATGTTCGCGTTACATAAGCGTTGTACAGAATGCATAGAGCCGGCGTTTAAGCTGCTTAAACATTCAAGATCAGTATTATATTATGGTTAATTAACAATTAGTGAAGTCGTTACGTTATTTGGAACGCTATACGAAATGCATTCGATTTGATTCAATTAACTTAGCGGAGATAATCGATATAACGATTCCGCGCATCGCATCTATTAACATTTCTTTTAATGTAATACGTTTCGCAGAAAATTTCAATTGGTTTGCATAATGTGAGAGTAAAAAAAACAGGATTTACATCATCATTCACTTAATATGCAGTTGTTCTTGTAAAAACAATCGGTAACATTTGTTATATCCCGGCACCGGCACCCACAGGTTAAATCTGTAATTTTTTATTATTGTAACATGTTCGTAATGTATGCATTTAATTTCAATATTTGCGTATTTTCTTAAGTCAAGAGTGAATTTTAACATATAAATTTATTAGGGAAAGTTTACATACCACTGTTTGTCACATTTAAATATTAAATGTATTAGTAGATGTACTGTAGGCCACAAATTAAATTTCTTTTATTTAAAGTAGAGCTTTTGCAAATTATGTAAAAAATTTAGTTTTGCTATCTATATTCAAATTTAAAAATTATTTTGCACTTGGAACTTGATATAATGTCATGTTTCGTTTATTAAAATTATTAATTGGTAATTAAATGTTCTGCATGTATTTGTAATATTTGATTGATATAAAAAGAAATCAATTTTTCGTTAGCACTTATAAATTTATAAGTAATTAAATTTAATGTGGAAGCCATGGCTCGACGAGGGGCTTTGGCGCTAGCGTAATAATAATAATAACTTAAATTTAATATTTTTAAAAATTATACTTATTATTAATACTTTTGTTAATGAAACATCCTTCAGAAATAATCTGTAAATAATTTACTGCGAAAAATATTATCTCAGCCAGGATTCGAACTCGAGCTTCTCTACTATTTTAATTACAAATCTTTAAATTTATTAATATGTATCTATGCAATCTTAATAATAGCAATCAAAATAATTAAGTATGTTCCAGCCAAGATCTCTCATTTTATAAATGCGTGATCTAAATCTGTATGTACGTAGCATTTAATAAAACGTTTCCACAGTTGATGAATATTTCATCATAAGAATTCTTTTTAAACTGAACAAGTGACAAATAAAAACGGGCTTTAAAAGTTCAACGCGGTTGACGATGCGTAAGCTAACATTATATCGATCTTTAATAATTAATATTACATAATTATAAATCGGACGTTTAGGCTCCGCTTTAAGCCGTCTTTTGATTTCGCTCATATAATAAACTATGATCATTAGCCGAGTTTTACTTGAATTTCCTCGCGGAAAATTACGTTCCTTTTAGACAGCCAAATTTTAGTTACTTATTTCTCGCCAGAACGAGAGATCATTGTAATTTAATCGTTACCATTGCCGAAGGTGGTTTAAAGCGGAATCGAAATGTCCGATTCACATATCCTTTTAATTATTAAAAAACAATAAAACGTTAACTTACGCACCGTCAATCGCGTTGAACTCTCACAACACCTTTTTACTTGTCACTTATCATTTGTTATCCAATTCTTTTTCAATTATTTTATGATATAAAAATATTACTTTCTACATAATAATTAAATATAATAAAATATTTCGCAATGTCTTTATAAATCGATATAAATATACGCAAGATGTTGTGGTGGTTAATTTAAAATATTTTTGAAACACATACATGTATGTATCAAAAGTGTGAAGTTCAAAAGTGGCGACGTGTACTAGATAAAATTGATCTCGATCACTGCATAAACATTTTAAATCAATTTTACTTTCTACATACTTCATACAGTTATTATTAAAAAAAATATATATATATGTACACACACACACATACAGTACGGTGCATTGATTCAATTCGGGTAATAATTAGGGATGGACAAAAATTACTCGATTATTTAAACATAGATGCTTTTTGACAATACGACCCGAAGCGAATTAATGCACCGCAATGTACACACAACCAACCTTCATATCGCGATCTTCTTTTCGAGCGGTTTATAGGACCTGCGGACTCCTCAAGACGCACCCCTGAAGCGGCACCACCTCAGAAGAAGTTACGTTCTCGATCAAATGTCGAAACGGGATACGCGTTCGTACGCCAAAGGACAGTCGCGCACGGTTGAAGCCGTGGCTTCTCCCTCTCGTTTGAGGGGTGAAATCGCGCGGTCGCTCTTCAAATACAATCCCCGCCAATCCCCTCCTCGTTGTGGTAAGTATCACGGGGTGGATGCAAGCGCTTGGAGAACGCATGACCGCAAGGGCGCGGACGGCGATCATATTTTACACCTGAAAAAAACCCTTCTTCGCCGAGGGCACGTTCCAGATCTACGATTTTCTCAGCGACTTACACATCCGGTTTAACTCTCTCCCGAGAGACTATCTTTTTTTTCCATTGTTAAATCTTGCTAGGCGGGGATGCAAACAGGAAACACTCTGCGTGGGTGCGCGGTCGAAGATTTTTATTTTGTTTTACTTTTAATAAAAAAGATGAACGATAGCACACAATTTATTAATAACCATTATATCAATAATGGTTATTCTATAACTATCAGAATATCAATTTCTCTCTCTCTCTCCCCCCACACATACATTTTATCTGTTAAACTTCAAACTTAATTCAAAAGAAAATTCATTTTTTAACTTTAATACACTTAATTTTAATCGTATAAATTTTTATTTAACACGAACTTTAATGCATTTAAATCAATCGTATAAATCAGTCACTTAATTATAAGACATCACTTCCTTATTTAGAATCATTTCTTAATATTTTCTAATATGTGTAAACATGTAGAATTATAAATAGCAGCGAAATTTTTATTTTTGGAAGACAAAATTATTTCTTCGTTACACACACACACACACACAAGAGTTTGCATAATCTAACTCTAACTGTTCGCTATAGATTATAGTCGAACACTGATTCCGTGACTGTTCGTAGAGTATGCATCTTATGCAGATCTAATAATTCATGTTGTCCCTTAAGATTCGCGGATCATAAGTTATCATAGGTCACGGGATTTAACAGTTTAAGTCTCAATGGCATATTGACGTAGCAACGCATCCCAACTATTTTATTGCGTACCGCCCGCGAGAGAATTCTCGTTCTCGCACTTCGTTACGATATTGTACTAATTGGTTACAGATTTCAAAACGATACAAAATATCCAAATCCATTACAGTACAATGACGATTTGATTGATATTTTTCACGTAAAAATTGTAGCATAGTCCATAGCAGATTTTATTGCGCTTTAAAAGCACGAAATAAAAATTGACATATGTGTACAGCGTCGATTATTGAGATCACAGGGATGTCCATTGTTTCTCAAGAAATATAATTATTTTCGATCATTTCAAAGTTACATTATTACACAAAATCTTATATCGTTGAAATATTATTTTTCTGATTTTTTAATGCAATAAACTTGTAAGAGTTAGATCTTCGTTAGATCTCTAATATGTTTTGCACGACAAATTTTTATTAGCGCAAGCATTTGATAAGATAGAATGATTTCTTTTGATAATATTCGATAGAGATGCATATTAGATTTTCTGACCAGGAATTTAGAAATAATATGTAACAATTATTATAAGTAACTCTTAGATGTGCATGAATTTGGATAGTCGTTGTATGTGAAACTGTGCTGCGACATTTGGCAATCACAAGTGCAAATTAAAGATGAAAGAGATATCCGATATCGCAGTGGCAAATAGTTAAAATAAATGCTTCGCTTTTCAGTTTTCACAGGTGGAAGATGAGGTAATATATATTATAAATACCTCCTTCTAGCGCTCGACGTGGACATGATTTATCGTGTACTTACGTACAACAAACGAGAGCCTGGACTCTATGCAAAGAGAAGTCGAAAGCGATGGTATTGGAATTGGGGATTAGTGTCGATTAAACCGATGCCAAGAAGCGAAGTATGGCAGGTCGGCCGATAAGAGTCTCCGTGTAAAAATCATAGGAAAAACAGCTGGCGTTAAGTACTTACACCATTCTCACATCAGGACCCGCTGAGTTGATTAGGTCGTTCAACCTGGTCAGCCAGTAGCTGTTCACGTTCTTCTTTTCTTTTTTTCCTTCGCTCAACGTATTCACCGTCAACAAAATTTTCAGTAAAATTGCCTGAAAAGATGTTAAAATATGTAGGTTCACAAAAATACAACTAAGAAAATTTTATGTATTTTAGTAATATAAAAGAAACCAAGTTTTTTTTAGCGGCCAACCGAAGGCACCCCAGTCAGAAATGACTCGTCGGTCGACATCGAAACGACGTCATATCGACATCGAAACCGTCATATTGACGTCGATTCGACGTCGTTTCGACATCGATCTACGAGTCAATTCTGACTGGGACTGTTTAACCTTTTATAGAAGTCAATAAACTAATTTAAGGGAAGATCTTTGAAATGGTCATTTTCTGATTCTAATGCTTTCTATGGCGATCTTTTAGGGGTATTTTATTGGCGCTAAATTAACGATGCGGAATAGTAAATCCGCTCATAGCTACTGGATGATAGTTCACTTATGAATAAGAGATGTGCCATATACATATGCAAAATGTATAGCCGTCGCATAAGAGAAAAAACAGATACGTTTATAGCGGTCCAGATTTTATACGAATGCACCCAACATGGTGATTCTTAAAAGCATTCGATGCAAATCAATTTCTCAAAAAGTAGACGAAAAGAACAAGAGAATGTTAACACGTATTAATTTTTTAAATACTTATCTTCTAAGAAAACAATTAATTTTTTAAACTTTACAAGATATGAACAGAAAGAGATAGAACACGTATTATCATTTATTATAAAATATTAATTATTTATATTTTAATATACAATTCATATATATACATATATACAAATTATCAATTAAGTGAGATACAGTACAATATTAAGCCTGAAGTCTCGTAGTCGCCCGGATAGCTCAGTCGGTAGAGCATCAGACTTTTAATCTGAGGGTCCAGGGTTCGAGTCCCTGTTCGGGCGAGTTTTTTTTTTGTAAGACGAGAAATTTTTTTTAGACACAGACATATTAACCGTTAATAATAATTCAATGAATTTGAATGTACCGAATTTATTTTTGGATTTATCCATTTTTTTATATAAATACTAAACATACTATAGTTGGTGTACTGTAGATTCTTTGTTTATGAAACTAAACTTACTTAAAATTGTGAAATTATACGTGCATAAACATAAAAAATATTTAAAATAATATAAAATCTAAATAAGGTTTTTTATTTGTATAATTCTTATTTGTACATATTTATATATTTATTTTTATGGCTGTACTTCGAGATGAACGCTTTGTATTGTACATTTCACATGTAAAAATTCACTTACTATTTACACTTTAACTAAATTATAAGTTTTATATAATAGTAAGTAAAAAAGCGTATAAATGTGTATATATACGTATATATATTGCATACATAGCAAACGGGAATGTAAAAAATGTATAAAAAAACTGCAATGATAAAGTGATTTCATTCTGACGCAAAATGAAAAGCAAGGTCGCAAAAACGGGTTATCTAGAATCTTGATCTGACAGTATTATCCATAGGTTATCGGACAGTTGCGCTCAACAACGTAATTCACGCGCATTAACGCTTTCCATTCAATTTCAGAAAGTTCAATTTACTTTTGCTCCTTTATACTGCCGTCCAACATACCAAAGAAAACTTTCTCAGCCATATTCAAGAATAAACCAGTCTCTACGACTCCGGGTATCAAAGATATTTCATTGTTAGTTTTGTCCAAGCACGTTAGGTCTTGAGGAAAATGCCAATCCAGAATAAAGTTACCATTGTCTGTCACTACTGGACCCTGTACAAATAATATATAAATTATATTAGTCATATGTTCCTTAATATTAATCTCGACAACGAAAATATAATTACAGCTTTCGCGACTGCCATTCTGATCTTAACAGTTCCCCCATAGCTGTTTTCAATTCTACGCTGAACTGGTACATACGCCATAGGAATCACTTCGATAGGAATCCCCTTCTTGTAATGCTCGCCAAGCCTTTGTGAAATTTTTCTATGACACGAGGAAAAATGGACGAAATTACTTAATCTCTGTGTCGCAACGACACAGACTGCAACAAGTTCAGTAGCAATAGACACGCTGATACCCACGTATAGTCTGCTATGATAATAAGCCGCTTGGCACAGGAAGCGACAATTTTTTCTTGCAACAAACACCCTCCTCCACCTTTGATGAGGTTCAGGTTGGCATCGACTTCATCCGCTCCATCAATTGCGCAATCCAGCTGTGTGCATATTAGATAGCGTTAGTAAAAATATACAATAAGAAATACGACATAGAAAATGACTATTAAAACATTACCTGCGGATGAGTTTCCAAGTCACCCAAGGTTAAATGATTATCTAGTATAAGTTGACGGGCTTGAAACGATGTGGGAACGCAGATAACACTGAGACCTTCTTCTTTAACACGTTCGGCTGAAAATCATACATAGGAAATTATCCTTTTATACATTGCATGGGTAGAGTTGTCTTTTCCTTGCATTTCGCAGCGTTTTGAACTTCATAAGGAGAACTATGATTTCTTTTAAAACAACGTATAACTTTTCAATAACTTTTATCTCACTTTTCATGGATCTCCATGCTGAGGTAACTGACTGAACGTGCAACGTTCCAAGTGCGCATCTTTAATGAAAATCATTTGCAATTACAGGGCACAATTGTAAATATTAAATATCGCTATTACCAAGTCTCTGAACGGCGTAAACGACGGTGGACCCGCTGCCGATCCCGACGGCGGTGTTGTTCTGGAAGACAAGTGTTGATATAACCTCGACAGGCAAGCGACAGTCGCGGTTTCTCTCAAGTGAATCAATTTACCTGGACGTATTCGTTGACGGCTTTGTAAGCCGCATTTTTCTTGGCGTTCTCCAACGGATTCCCGTTCATTCTCGATGAGCTCCCCGGAGCACTGTACAGCGACCTGACCGCCCGTGCCAGCGAGCGGATCATGTGCCATGTGCGCGCGAAACGCTATCTATTGTAAGATAAGGTGATTTCGTAGAATCTCCCTTCTCTCTGGGCGGGCGTCTCAACCAACTCGACCACCGAGGCACAAATCTTCATTATAAAAATTGCCAGATACGGCCAATAAAAATCACTCATGCTGTTAATTACTGCTGGCGACTTTTAAGAATATTCCTACTAGTCTTAAAAATGTTAAAGTTCCTTTCCTTTTTATATAAGAAGAAACGTCGAAGCTTCTAAGAATAACGCAATAATACAATTGCGAATGATAAGTTACAAATATTTTATAAGAAGAAACGCCAAAGCTTCTAAGAATAAACGCAATAATACAATTGTGAACGATAAATTACAAATAATGGTAAAATTAATATGAAAGAGAAAAACAATACAATGATAAAAATGAAAACGCCCGGTTTCGCTGCGGGTGAAGTACAGATTGAATCACGGGGATTCTCTTTCGTCGAAACGTAGACGCTGAAGACTATTTCCTCCGAGCGCGTTCCAGGGAGGGAGAGCCAGCACACACGGGTCTTTGATTGAATTTCCATTATATTCAGCGTCAGAGGCGTATAACGCAAGATACACAACCAAACACAATTTACATTTCGACAATCATTATGTATAAGACTTCACTTCGATTCTCCCTATTGGTACTTGCAATTAGCAGTAATGCTCGTCGATAGCTTGCCGCTTCCAGTTTATATCAACGCATCCTCTCTCTCTCTCCTCTTTCTCTCACGCTCATTCACACGCTCTCACTTTCGCGCATTGGTATGTAGCAGGACTGGTGGTTTCCTTCGAAGGCTTCGGCATTCGAACTTTCGAAGCTTCGAAGTGATTCGAAGCTTCGAGGCCTCGAATCCTCGAAGTTGTCAAAAGTAACAGCCCTGGTGTGTAGGTTCGCGTAGTGTCGATCGATCGAAAAGTCAAGTAAAAATCCGCGAAGAATTCCCCCTCAATTGCGACGACTCGTCCTCAATAGTTCTGAGCGAGTCCCCTGAGCTCGAGACGTCCTCTCCTCGCGTTCCAAGTTTTGCGCCCGAGGAAAAAGCCTCGTGGAGCCTCGACGGTGAGGTAGCTCGCCGATCATCGGAGAATTTATTTCCTCCGTTCGCTAATCAAGCCTCTTCCCCGAGAAATGACACGATCAGTTGACGCTCCTCTTGTCGACAAAATCATAAGTTCCCTCCGGCGTCGCCGGATCCGAGTATTCGAGTATCAGGCGTCGCGTAGTAGATGATCCTGGATGTGACAAAACGTGCAAACTCTAATTAGCATCACCGTCGTCTGTCGCACATCTCTGCCTTGCGCGACGCAACTAGAACACCGGTGATCTTCTTTTGTGCTTCGTGTATTGGGAGAACAGATTCTCCGGGTGAGGATCTCTTCGAGATTCTTCTTCTTTTATTCCTCTGCATGTTCATCGCACCCCGTTTCTTCAGAAGAGCAACGCAATGGCGAACTTGCAGCTGGAATTTTCTTGGGGGGGATAGCAACTATCATCGGCGCGTACTCTCTCCTTTCTACCTTTTATACATTTACTACACATGCGGCTTCACTAGCGTCTATGAAGATTCTTCCTTAAATCGTGCATATCGCTTGCCTCTCTTCTTTTGACTACGGCTCGTGAGGGGAAACACGCTACTGAAATCAATCGGACGTAATTGAAACCCTTAACGGCAATGCGTTTTAATCAGAATGGAAATCGGCATAATTTCTCGAGTTCGGGTCTTGACAAATCTCTCTCTGATTCTTCGAGACAATAGCACTGCTACAAACCCCTCACCACGCGACGAGAGATCGAACTCCACCGAAATTACGCCCATCTCCGCACTCCAATGTTAATCAATCGACAGCGGGGCCAAATCGTGAACGAGAGTCGTGGATTATCGAAAGATTGACGCTTTATCAGACATTTTATTATATTTATATTGGAATTCCGGTCCGTGACACGAATTACAGCGAAATAGATGATACAAGACAATGAAAGGACTTCCTTCACAATGCGAAGATCAAGGACGAAATCTACGAGGGTGAAACTTCGACAAACGTTTGAAGAACTCCAGAATTTCGTATATGTACTTCGTGTCCAAGTATCTCGCTCTTGATCATGAGCCTGTCCGGCTGAAAGCGGATAAGTTTCTGTCTCTTACAATTACGCCTCGTTACAGAGTCTGCGGCTTGAAGCCGAACGAGACCGTTTTGAAAGCGGGACAAAGTGTCACGTTGACATGCCAAAACGAAAAAGACTCGATATTCTCTCTTCGCGAGATCGTTCCCTGTTCTATCCGTTTATAAAAGAGCGATATCCGGTAATCGCATTGCAACGAATTCGATTGGCGCGTCACCCCAGGAAACACCGACTAACGGCACGCATAACAATGAATACTATAATTTCCTACTCAACAATGCAACTGCCCTAGTAGCACAGTGCATTAGCTGAACATTGGCCCAATATTTCATTGTATTGGACCAATGTTTAACCAATAGTTGGTCACTGCACTGTGCTACTAGGGTAGGGTGTTACGTACAACACTTGTAATATTACATTTATATTGTTGAGAGTGGAAAATTATAACATTGATGTTATGTAACTGTCAGTTGGTGTCCACTGGGACGGTCCACGATGATGGATCTACGATCCTCTCTCCGAGTACCGAATCACATCGTCTGTTTTTACACGCGGCCGTTGACGCGAGGAAAAATTACTCGTTTATATGTATACGCTATGTACATTATTCCTGCTCTTGGTATCTCGCGTGCAGGCGTGCCGTGAGACATTCGCTAATTCGTAATGTTATTAGACGAGCGAGACGTCCGCGAAGTCACTTGCATCCAAAGAAGACAAAACGAAACGCGAGGAAGATAACTGCATTTTCTTCTTCCGTTCGAACGAATCACTTTAACGAAGAGGACATGTAGGCACACAAGAACAGACATTCTTATGTCTTTACAGTACAATAATTGTCGCGAGAGCGATTACACTCGATCTCCACTCGACATGCGCGCAACAACGACATGCTACAACGACATTCCGTTTTGAAATCATCGATAATTGTCTAATATGTTACAATCGGGCCGCCACGTCGGACCGTGGGTCTAGACAAGCCTTAAGACTATTATATTCGATCAATATTCGTTAAGAAATGGTAATAAGAGCGCAATACAATCAGAGTAAATTATCGAGATTTAACAGAATCCACCGAGTGTTCGCTCTTTAAACTCTATCTTCCGCTGCTTCATTTTCTTTCTTTTTTAGTTAACACATCACACCATCTTTTACCACCTACCACGACTGCGTCATTACTTGAGATTTGCCTCAGCACGTGCGCAAACATAATTATGTGACGCGTGTTCAGGAAATGCTAGCACGCATCCCCGTAAAAACCAACCAAGTTACATCAACATTATAATTTCCCACTCAACAATACAAATGTAACATGTGTTGCACATAAATTAAATTAAGTAGGAAATTACGTAACATCAATAATATCGATGTTATGTAACTGCTAGGTGGTGCTTACTGGGATACAAATACGTGCACATCTGCCTTTCT
>NW_011967241.1:1815465-1825326 GCF_000949405.1 Vollenhovia emeryi | reverse complement strand
CTCTCTCTCTCTCTCTCTCTCTCTCTCTCTCTCTCTCTCTCTCTCTCTCTCTCTCTCTGTGCATCTCTATCTATATATCTATCTATATATATGTATAATTCACTTATATGATAAACAACAGTACGTAAAATGTAGTAAATACAAATCGAAACATTATTCGTGGAGAAAAAGGGATGACCTTGTTCGATGGAGAAATGAGGATGGGCGGGAAATGTCGTGCGTTCTCTTCCTCCGAGGAACTACAATGATGCTGCTGCGCTCGATTTCGTTCGGCTCGGGATGCATTAGTTACAATCGCCTGCATAAAATCAAATCCGTCAGATCGCAAAATCCTTTCCCTTTACGTGGTTCGCTTCACAATCTACAAATGAAATTCTAGAATCAATTCACAGAATATTCGAGTCCCGGTTGACGATAATTTTGAAAAGAGCTAATAATTTTCAATCTGAAAAGTTAAAATTCTTTTGTAGAATTTCAAAAAATTATCTCACCATGACATGGCATGTGTGCTGCGAATATAGAGATGGAATAGAAAGAAAAGGGAAAATTTCATATGAAACAGTGACGTGGAAACAAGGGAAACGTAATTTCTCGCGCAGGAATGAAGAAAGTAGTGTCATATCTTTTTTTTCTTTGGATTTAGATTCCGCGAAAAATGTATGATTGCTTCTGATTCGTTCGTAGAAATCTGGAAAAAATCAAGAAACTAGACCTGTGTTAGAGTCTTGCTTCGTTCCTGAACACAAACTCCCGGATTAGGCGTGAATCATCGTTGATTTGAACACTCGGTTCATAACGGTGCAATAAGTTCGCTCAATATCCGCAATTTGATAATTTTACATACGCATACGTTTATTAAGATTAGCTCAGTACAGTATTAACTTCATCACGGAGCATCACTGCGTAAAGACTCGCAATGCAGACACATCCGCTTCTCAAAGAGGGCTGTCGATTTCTCCCATTAATTTTTCAGGCATCCTGCATAAGGCAATTAAGTGCACCCCGTTTTATTTACGTTTCGGATCTATTCCTCCGTAAATTGCAACTAATTACACAATACAAAGTACAAGATCGTGAATAGCTATCGAAATAAAATCACCTGCTCAAAGTATAATATACCTACGTCGAGTACGGATAGAAAGACAAGTAAAACATTCAAGAAGAATATCGGAGAAACGACAATTAAAAGTTCAACAGGTTTTCCTTTACAATCCGCTTTCTTTTCTTTTCCGTTTAATCCGGTAGTTTTGAAGTTTCTCGACCTTGCACGCAGAAAATAAGAGGGTCAAGCTTTGAAGTTCATACTCTATCATAATAGATTCGCACACTAGATATTTTAAACTCTTTTTTTTTCTCATGGATCTACACGGCGTGTATATATCATTTTTGCGCACTTTGCAAAACGCTGCATGGTTTACAGAGCCACCACATCTTGCAGATACACACTCACACGGGATCTTGGGTGAAAGACAATTTGGATTGAGAACATTGATGACAGGATAAGAGAGATTATGTATGTGACAGTGAACGAGAAAAAAAAAGAGGAAGAATAGCACTCGAAAAAACAAAATTAAAAAAGCAGATGACGATGTACACGAGTATCTTCGAAATTTTCTACTCTCGGTAGAAATTTTATGATGAATTCGTATCACATCGCACGCATACTCCGTGTGTTTTATAGAAGAAATGTCTCTTAAAAAAAATATATATACTAGGCATACTTGAAAGACTTGCCTTATTTTTGACACAATAGGAAAGAAAAATTGGAAAATGTTTCATTATCGGACGATATAAAAAGATTGTTTCACTTAACGCTTTTTAAATGAACAAGTATACAGTCCAAGTACAAGTAATAGTGGTAGAAAAATTTGTTTACGATCACTGTAATTGTTTAGTGCCTTAAAATGGAGCGATCAATTTTAAAAGAAACTTTATTCCTCAATTCTGTGCGTCAAATCGTACATCTAATATATAATTACATGATATACATAATAATCTTGAAATTAATAATTTGATGAACAGTATTTAAATATTAGTGACACATTAAATACATCTAATAAACGCCAGATACCATATATTTTGAAATGATGATTTAACGGAAAATAATGATTTATAATTATTTAAACGTAATCTCTCCATTTTATGACATCGTCTTTCTATGTCATGTGTAGGTGCCAAGGGATGGTCCGCCAGTACTGAATTTCACTAAATTATATCGACATTAATTAAATATCTGTTTAGGAGAGTCTAATACATAAAATTTATTCGCAACATACCCATGCTTTTCATAAATCCTCCTTCTATTTAATCTACAATAGAAAATTTGGTAAAATGCCACGGCGAATACTCTAAATGAATTAAAAGATAAAGGAAGTTCGTGTAAGACTATGAATGATAATTATAGACTATAAATGACTTTCTTGTACATTATACCAATGATTTATTGATTGTAAAGCATACAGGAGTCTATTATAACGAGAATTATAATCTAAGTAGTCATCTGAAAAATATGCAGTAACGTTGTTCTGCATTCTGTTATACCATTCGTGACATTCATTCCTACGTCGTTTCGTGTATCATTTTTCCATTATTAGTGCGCCGGAGAAGTTATCTGTAGGTTAAAGCAATTTAAAAGCGTTAGTATTACGGACCAGCCCAGGCATGATTTTGCATTTGTGTAGTTTTATCTGAAATGGGGGGAGACGTATGGTTTTTCAAGTGTACAGCGCATTAGCGTTCGATCGTTCGATTTTGCATCGAGTATGCTAATGAATAAAAACCCATCGCATTTCGTATCGTGACGAGAAACGTGTATTACATACGCAAAAATGCAATATGGAAAAGCTACATTCGCGTACACATTCATTCACTATCATTGAATCAACATATACTATAAGTATATTGCTGAATTCTTATATCAGTATACTGATCCAAGTGTTTGATCAATCCTCTTGCGTGTTCGTACTATTCTTCGATACCTCAATAACCGAACAATAAACGCTAATGTCGCTTCGTCTTCGTAAGAATTTCTTTTTACAATGCATTTTCGTTGGTTCGCAAACACCTGCTCTCCAGCGGATAAAAGGTAACGCCGTATCGTGGTGGCACGTCAGCGTGGAAGAACGTGGCAAGACTCATTCGAAGAAGAGTAGTACACGCGAACGAACTCTGTATATTTCGAGCATGACTGCAAGAAGTGTGAGTTATGTACATTATTATTCGCAAAGATGCCGTAGCGGCCAGCGAATCAGCCCTTGCCCTTGTTCCATGTCACGTAACAGCAAAAATGGCGAGATTAAAGTTTCGGGAAAGTTGTAGTAGCATCAGGGCGCAAAAGGATGAGGACCGAGGATGAGGAGGAGAACGAGGAGAAAGGAGGAGAAGGAAAGGAGAGGGCGTTTCGAATAATTATTAATATATAATATTATAATAATAACAATAATGATGAGGTGTTCTAAACAGTGCTAGGACTAGTGCTAGGGGATCCTGTGTGAGGAATCAGGGTGGAGGATGGGTACACGGGCTAAGGAGGGGTTAGTGTGGGGGTGGCGGTTCCGTAGATTGGTTTCTGCCATCTACTGCCCTAACCGGCTTCCTACGCGAAGAGCCTGTCACTCCGACCGAGCCAACTCCACCTCTGAGGTAAGCGGGCGCCGGAGCTGCTATCGGTTCCCTGATAGTTCCGGTACCAGTATTCCTAATTGGTGGCGGCAGTGGTTGCTGCAGTACCTAAGTCACACGAAATTCTATGAGGACTATTTCGATTTTTCACCGTGCATTAACTGCTGTTTCGATAATATCGTCTGGAATTAGACATAGCGTGTCTCAAAATAATATTAACATAAATATTATGTAAATTGTGAAATTAAACACAATTAGATAAGTGAGAGATAAATTTGTTCGGGAAAGATAGATGCTAGATGTTGCTGCACATTACTTCTATCCTTTTTTTTTACATCTCTAATTATGCTTAATTTTATCAATATTTTAACATATCGTATTATTTGCAAGAAAAATAGATGCTTACCAATGGCTGAGGTAATACACTATGCATCAATGTTTGAACTATAGGTGGATTTTGCGTTGCAATGCTATTAGGATTCGAGGATAAGCCCTGATTTTGCAGACCTGAACCTACGCTGCCAGTAGTAGTAGTAGTGGCAGCAGCAGCAGCAGCAGCCTGCAGAATATGCGATTCTTTTTGTTGCATAGATGCCTGTGATGTCACGTGTTTACTTGTCGCTTGTTCCCTCTTCGCTTCCTGAGTCACTCCCAATTTCTTTGCAGAGACAATGGAAGTGTTGGCGTTTGGTGTTTCAGGACTGGTCGTGGCAGTAGTCGCATTCGACGCCGGTGTTTGCACGGAGCATTGCTGCTGCATCAATTCTGACAATGTTTGGGAAAGCGTTCCGACAATAAGTTCACGTGCAAAAAGGCTCCTATTTGCACTCTCGCGTTCAATACTTTGCAGTTGCGAATCAGACGGCGTAGTTATGATGCATCTACACACATATGAAGACAAATAATTACGTTTACCAAGTAATCGAACATCATAATGCTCCTTCTTATTCGTTTGCTCATAGGTATATATTTTTCAATTATATCACATGTTGATATATGATTAAATGCATATCAGTGTTCCCCGAAATAGATACGTAGATATTTATAATAAAGTTTTTGGCAACTATTTACAACACGTAATTTTGTACATTTAATATATAGGTAGACAAGAAAACTAAATTTTTTTTTCGTCAGAACGTAAGCTTGACGAATTACTGCATTGCATGAATTTTCAATCTTGAATATATGTAAATTCAAAGTAATATTTTACGTTAATAAAATGCACTTGAAATCTAGACTTCTTTACTTAATGATTGATATAGTAATAAATTCTGTAAATAACATTTTATATTTGCAATTTTAAGACACGTGTAATTGATCGAAGATCTAAAGAGGAAATACGTACCTGGGTAACAGGGACATATTATTCTGAGAATTAGTCGAAGACACACCGGACGGGTTGGCCGTATTGGTCGCGTTATTATTACTACTTGTACTGTTCGTTGTCCCCATAGTAGTAGTATGACCGCCACCACCGCCACCGCCACCCCCGCTGCCTCCGCTCACAGAACCGATCACTTGCGTTTGCCTTCTGGGTAATCGTTCGAGTTGTTGTCTAGCAGCCTAAAAATATTTTATTTTAGTAACCACATTCTGAACATATAAAACATGACTCTTTTGCTATAAGAAATGACTAAAGTCATCTTATTACTCAGAAATGACTACAGCTGTCTGAGAACAAACCGTGACCTAGTCACTTGTGCAATTCTATTTCTTCGAAATCATACATTTATTGGAATAATAATTATTTAAACGATTCACGAATTACTAGTAACAATACACGAAAAGAAATAATTATAAACATAGTAATAGATGATATTAAATGATAATACTAATATACAATTTATTCCATAATATCAAAGTAGCTGCATTGCAAATCTGAGACGTCAGGTTACTCTTCCTTTCTATCTCAAGGGAACACTCCGACGTCTCGGATTTGCAATGCCGAACACAGCTAATGTCTTTGGCTGTATCAGCCGAATGAGTAATCAAAATTAATAAATTATTAGCTTACTTCATTTATCTCATTTATCACAACCATTGTTTGAGTGTTCTATTAATTCCCTTTGGATTAAAGTCAATAATACAATAATTGAAGTCAACACTCGAAGCTTTAGAATTTAACTCAATTTAAGACAATAACAGTTTTTGAAGATATGTTCTTTTGAAACACACCACTACATTTCTTATTCTATTTGTCCTTTTATCATTCTAATATGTTTATAAATATCTACTTTTGTATTTCCAACTGTAACATTTTACGATCTCAGAAAACAACCTCTATGTATTCGTTATATTAAACAAAGAGAGAGAGAGAGAAAGATAGAACAAAAACTCAAGTATTAAAAGAATTAAAATGTCTAGTTAGAATAAGCGAATGCACAATCAACGGTATCAATCTGAAAAATAATTTCCAAGTTATATAGCACATCGGGCTATTCTATTTATATATTTGTATGTTATAATTGAATGTTAGCAAATTGTACGTTTCAATTAATTACTTTCAATCAATTATTTTAACATTTCATAATCTGTTATTTCCACTTTACAATTAACCCTTTGCACGTAATAAACAGCTAGCACTGCCAAATAGCCAGCTATTAAACAGATAAACACAGCTCTGAATCACGATGCATTCGTGTACATGAATATTTAAATGCGATTCGACTCGAACGTCCTTCAGGCTTAATGACACGATGCCGAGATTATGCACTACTTAATAAACATTATAGAAAATATACATATGCGTTTTTTCTAAGCAAAAGTGAGTTATACCCGGACTTGTTGTCGCTCTAATTGCAATTGCATTTGTAATTGCTGTAGTTGTGTAGGTGCTGATGTACTTTGTCCACTTCCGCCACCACTTCTGCGTACTCCTGACAATTGAGACAGCAATTCCGCAATTGGATCTATGCCTTCACGATTACTCGGGCTCAACCCTCCAGATGAACTGAAATGCATGTTGGACCTGCAGGTCCAATGATACTCTAATGAACATTATCTAAGATAAAGCGATGATGATGATATTAACAAGTTTCAGTTAACAATCTGTCAAATTTTTGTTAAGGAAAAAGTATTTATAATTTGTCATAAACTATCGGTAAATACAATATTAATGAAACAATCTGGCCACAAAATTATAAAAGATATAAACTCGCAAAAAGAGTCTAGTAACGTTATTACAAAATTAAGTCTATAGATGGTCAAATCAATTGTGAAATATAACAATCGTGGAAAAAAATTATTCTAATCAGTATTAATATTTCCAATAAAAAATACTTTACGTACATGTGTATATAATATTACGTAATATTAAATAGATGAGTAAATAAATTGGTCAATAGACATCTGCAGCCTTGGACATACCTGCGTCCACGCGGAGCTCCAACGGCCCTAGATGGATGCGGTATCCGCCTAACACCGTGTCTACTTGCAGTTGGTTCATCCAGAAAGGAGATCAGGTCCCTTGGTCCACTGCGGTGCTCTAGTGTCAGGTGGCCAGCGAAATCATCAGTTACATGATTAGGATCTCCACCTGGCACTGCTGCGCATACTGGACAAACCTGCGGCAAAAGTATACGAATTATATACTTGTGTAATCGTTACGCATTTCATTTCTCTTTATACACGTACAACTTCGAACGAAGTATCCGGATGATCAGCAGCAACGTGTTCTTGTAATGTAGCCTCGGTAAAGCCCATTTTTGTACAGTAGGGACAAGTCAAGGATTGGGGCTGCTCGACACTCACTCCTTCGCCACCATAGTACAATTCTATTGGAAAGTTAATCGTTTACAAATAAACTTTAATCTTAACACCTACAAATTACTTATGCCATTATATAATTACAATGCGTCCTTTTTGACGTATCCACATGCACAATTTTTCAACAAAATTAATTGAAATACAAAGGCATTGTCTAATCACACTAGAAACTTGATTTGCAAAATTTTATTATTTCTCAAATATTTCTAATTAAAAAACGCACACGAGTTTGGTATTGAAATAAATGTCTTCCTTCTCACATATCCTGTTGTAACATACGTAAAACGCCAAAGTATACAAAATCCTCCTTCAAATTAACTGTATACTTAGCGTTTACAGTTGATTATTCGCAAAGTAAATGTATTTTAAAGCCGAGCCTTACCAAAGTCAGATCTAGTAAGTATGCATTGCATAGGATGATCTGTGAGGTGGCGAGTGGTACTGGCGCCTCCCTCGTAGCAGCTGGCACATAGATCATAATCGTAGCATACGAGGCACTTGTACCTACGACCCCGAAAATTTCCCTTCAAGCAGGAATCACAGCTAACCCCTGAAACAAAAACGTTTAGCTTAACATCAATTCGGAAATGGTTCCAAGCTGTTACGCGCATCGCATTTATATACGTGTATAAATTTCGCAGCTTTTTCACTATCGCTTCGACGATTTCTAATCTATCGCCACAACTCGTTTATACATTCATTGTTACATATAATCAAACATATTATCGCGTGCAATGATAAGCGATAAGCCGACAAGTAGAAATTTATCATTTCTCAGTTAAGTAGTAAATTGTGAAAAAAATATAATAAATACAATATAAAAGAGCGTCCGATGAACGTGTGGATTGTCGTTCAATATATTAAAAATCAATTGAGTGCCTGCAGTTTTGTACACAACAACGTTACTATTGTTCAATTAAGAAAAAGGGCTGAAAGGTGATGCATTAGCAGAACTAAGCGATACATTGTTCGAAAAGATCAAAAGAACAATAAATGGTACATAAAGTAGAGGAATTGAATCAAATATATCGCTCAACGTACTGAAATTAATTTCAATTTCAAATCACCACCTTTCGACTACATTTTTTGCACAATTGTAAATTATGTTCCAAGAGAAAGAACCAATTAGGAGAAAAAGCGAATCTTTGTACGCCGGCTGACTAAGCTAATAATAAATCATGACTTGAGGAAAATCTCTGCGTTTGCACACGAATCTCCGGCAACGCAAAAGTACCAAACGGCGCGTGACACCCCGTTCATTAATGCGTTCCGTATCGCACTTGATGTTTCGTTCTTACAGTCGCATTATGCAAAACGGGAATTGAAAGAACGCTTTTAACCTCAATAAGGAATTACCGTCCATGTCGAGAGCCAGATGACTATACAACTATAAATAGCAATGTACGGCAAACACGAGTCACGGGTCTTGCAACAACGGGCAGCAGAATTCGGGCACGCTATGCCCACTCGGGTGTAGCGAATACGGGGACGTAATTGATCGGCATTTCAACAAAGGGGCGCGAACTCGCACGTTTAAGGGCCAGTTTCACAAACGTTGGTTAACTGTTAACCAGAGTTCAGTCAACGCCCTATCTTTTTCTATCTTGTTCTCTAAGAAGAGACAGAGGCTCAGTTAACCTTCGGTTAGCAGTTAACCGACGTTTGTGAAACTGGCCCTAAGTCGCTCGACTGGACGCCAAAGTGCGACACTGCGCTCAGCCTGGAGCGCAAAGTGTCGTACTCGAGGCTCACGACGTGCGACAAATGTTACAATGTCCAAGCGGCGCTTCAGGTTGCCCTATCAGCCTCGTGTCGGACGCGATAATTATGTAACACGGCACGTCTCTTGTGCTCTGGAAAAAAAAAGAAAAATGTAAATTCTACCTAACGACATGGGGACTGCCCTGCGCTGGCGAGTGGACGCGAGACGTAGTTCCGGCTACTAGACTCTCAGAGGCCGGAGCCTCGAGGATGACGCGGTCCGTAACACTATTTTTATGACACACATCAAGTGGCGGAGTCGCGCTCTCTCTCGAGGGCGGCCGACAGGTCCGCCCGAGGACGCGGGTCGGCACGCGGGGTCTCCGTCGAGCGGCCGTGCGATCGGTTTCGCACGGGCAGGCCGCGACAACGTTGGAAAAAGGCTGCAATATGTTGTGCGACGAGGGGTAGACTCGCGAGGAAAACGGGGGCTGGCGGCCACGGGTGAGACCGCGCCGAGAGGCGAGCAGTCAGCTGAGGCGGTGCGACAGCTGATCGGACGTGGTGGCCGAGGAGCGGACGGCGCGCCGCGGCGAGGGGGGAACCGAGTTTCGTCGCGGATCCCCGGGGATTATGCGGGAAAACGTCGGCGGATCCGCAGAAATTGGCGTAAATTTTCACCCGTGTGCTGCCATCTGGCCTCTGACATTAGGCCCCCTCGGCCACGGGAGCTCGCGGGACGTGTCCCGTGTCAAAAGGACGTCCCCGCGGGCT